>NW_020884892.1:10549359-10891267 GCF_003945725.1 Corapipo altera
TTATTTTATTTTATTTTATTTTATTTTATTTTATTTTATTTTATTTTTTTCTTTTTTTTTGAGAGGTTCACATTTTATGACTAATTAACAATTAACTTGGCTAGAGAGCAAGCAAACAGAAAGATGTGGTAGAACATATGGAGGAACACACTGTGCTTGGTCCCTGCAGATCTGAACTGAGAAACAAGGTCCAGGAACGATCAGTTTATGAGCAGAATAGGCTGGAAAGATACTTCGGAAGAGGAAGAAAAGAGAAATGGGAGGAGAGATCCACATCATTTCTCTCTGAAAGTTGCAGAGAAGGTGAAGAAAAGCTCTGAGGTGTTATTAAAAAGATATGAGAACAACCAGGGGAAGTGGCAGAGGTTTACAGACTGGGAAGGAAGGGGAAGACAAAATGAACCAGATTTTTTGTAAGAGCAATAGCATCAAAATTATGTTTGTATTCAACCATGAGAGAGAACATCAGGTGTTCTGTCCTGAGGGACTACAGGGACTAGAGGGAGACAAACCCAAGACCTGCTGGGGGAGGTGAGAAAAAGGTGAGAATTAAGTGAGCAGGGGGAGAAGGTCACTTGTTATTTGCTGGATTCCTTTTGCAAGAAATCCCTGGAGACAAAATTTAGGTAGGACAAGATGAGGATTTGAAGAGTGGAAGAAAAAGTCTACCTGAGTGTGGGTTGGGTTATATCAGGTTATTTAGCAAACAGCAGATGAGAACTGTCTCCGAGGCATAGAAATATGACTAGCTCGTGATTTCCACTGTCAATATTCTGTAACTTGCTAATGAAGGCATCAAGTTCCACTGCTGGCTAAGACATGCTGTTCCCAGACAGTGTTTGGTGCAAAGAAAGGGATCAGAAGGTACAGAGAACAGCAGGGAGAGCTTACTGATACCCTGGACTGGAAATGGGGAAAGACCAGGAAATGGCTCCAACTATGTAGCTAGAACAGCAGAGGGTCTGTGCTCCAGGCCTGAGGCTGTGTCACAGCCTGGTTTGCTTCCACTCACCTCAATTTTTTCCCCTCCCTCTCTTTCCACCCTCAAAACCAATACGCATATGATCAAATGCTTGTAGGGATGGTCCCTAGCCTGTGTCGTCCCCAAAATTGTGTGTGAGTGATGTCTGGGGTACAAGGAGCTGTCACAGTTCAGATCTATGCCAGGCAGTGTGTTGGTGGGCAACAGCATGGGCAGCTGGGTGCGCTGCCCTGCAGAAACACGCCCAAGATGTTCATGGACTGAGATGGGATCTATAATATAAACCCAGTTCTTGGTGATGCCTGAGGTGCTCGAACAGCCAGAAAAACCACCAGAGCTGAGTACATGTTGTACAGATGGATTAGTGCAATGCTTTGATTTGGTAGATCCTGCTTTTGCTTTTTGTGTGTTGGTGTCATTGGCCAAGGTCAAGAAGTGTCTCCACACCCTCAGGAAGAGAGGTTCTCCCTGGGGCACTGTGGCTCTTGGCTCCCTACTCTTCCTTCTTCTCCCATTCACGGCTGCCACCTCCTGGGTTGGGGAATGTTCTGTGAGGTTAGGCTGTTCTCACTGCCCCTGACTCGGTCGAGGCTGGATCACAGCCATGCTCTCCTGACTAGGAAATAGTTCCCTGCCATCCTCACTACCACTTACTGGGCTATTCAGACACATGATTTTCCCCAGGGCTCAGCTTCCATTTAAGCACCTGCAGATAAGGGTCAAATTTCCTGAAGCGCTGATCAGGCAGCTGCCTCCCCTGGGATACCTAATCATAGATTAAAAAAAAAAAAAGCTACGCTGAACTGTTCAGAAAGATCCAGCCATTTTAAGCCCTTGGGAGCAATGACTGTTCTTTATTTCATGTCTTTGCCTAGTACCACGGTGCTTAGTGTTGGGCCCATGTCCTCATGTTTTATCTAAAATTAACTCTTTATTTTCCCCCTTGGAAGAACTGACAACAATATGCTTAGTGTTCTCTTTAGAAGCTGAGGGTGCTGATGGCGGATGAAGGCTTCAGATTCCCTCTGATGCATGAAGAAGCTGTTTGCTCAATTGACAACACCAGGCAGAAATTGAATTCCTGTTTTGCTCTCTGTTAGCATATGGATGCTGGAGGAAGAAGTGTTAATTTTTAAACACATCTGAAGAAGTCAAAAGTCCACCTGAGACAAACCCACTTATGTTTTAAAGACAGGCTAAAATTTTCTTCTGGGCTGTGTCCTATCAGGGTGAGAAAAGCAGCAGTTCTAATAGCTAGGCTGCTCAGCCACAAAATGACGAGTCTTTCTGTCCTGGAAAGTAGCAGTCAATGACTAAAGCAATGACTAAATGACTTAAAGCAGTTGTGTCCCAACTTTCAACTGAGAGATCACACAGCTTAATAGAAAGACACTTGAGCTCTGCACACCTTCGTTGTATGAGTCTATGTTGCATGAGCAAAAATATTTGTCCCCTTGATCACACGATGGAGTAGGTTACTGCAGCCTTCACAGATGTAAGCAGTGAGTTATCTATGGTCAAAATGGACCATTCAGTCTGTCTGTACCTGGTTTGTAGTGGTGGATTTATACTGGACTGTCAAGGGCTTTTCTCCTGCTGGGCACAGCTTGAGAGGATACAGGGAAGGGATGTGAGGCAGCAGGGCCACATTCCCTTCTTTGGTCTATTACTGAGATGTTGCAAGAATTTGGCCAGATCACTTCTCCATTTCTGGCACCAGTTTCTCTGCCAATAAAACAGGAATGGTGCCATCAACTTCCTCTGCAAAGCACTCCAAGATGGAGGGTAGAAAACACTAATGAAGAACTGGCTAAAATTACATCCAAATTTTGAAGGAAAATGGGCTCTTGTTCCCTTGGACCTAATGTAATATATAAATAAATGGAGCAGTCTTGGCTTTATTGCCAATTCCATCTGATTAGATGGAACCTAGTTTCCGACATTTTTTCTGCTGGTGGCCATATTATATTGGCACCCCACAGAACCATTTTGACCTCTGGGTGCCTCATAATTTTCCTGGGTATGAAGTTACTCTCTTACAGAATTAGTTTCCTCAGCATGCCTTTGCAGGGCTTGTGCTTTAAATCAGGCAGACCCAAGCAGCTGTATCCCTGACACGGTCATTTTACAGCTGGCTGCTGTTTGTCACCTCTCCCTCTTTCCCAGCTGGTAAGCACTGTTTTACCTTTCTTATTGCTGTGGAGATGACATTATCTTACACTGGAGAATTTCCCTGCCATACAGTTGCTCTGGATAATGTTTGTGTACAGATGATGTTTATGAAAGCCAGGGGGCAATTTACTTACTGCAGTGGGCACCGTTGCAACATGTAAAATCATTGTACACAAATACCACTGACTAAACAGCTCCCTTCCTTCTCATAATTCATTATCAGAAGAGGTTACCCAGGGATGGGAGGGAACCTCCAATCACTTGAAGGTTGTAAATCAGGCCTGACTGTCTTTCCAAGGAGTGTGCTCTTGCTAAACTGCACAGCATTGGGCTGGATGGGGGCATAGACAGGGTAAACTGATGGGCTCAGTTATGCAGGTGGGCAAATAAGAAAGCCATGACAATTCCACTGACCTTAAGGCCTGCAAATCCACTGCTGCAACTCTGGCTCAGCATCCACTTTTCTTCTTGGCTGGAGAGAACCCTTTTCCATTGACTGTCATCAATCCAGACAGCATTTACTCAGGTTTCCACAGACAGCAACAAGTCAAGGGGCCCAGGCAGAGAAAGTAATTAAGTTTTCCACGCAAGCTGGATCTACCATTTCTGGAGAAGACTGATGTACTCAATCTGTATAACAGGCCTGGCCCTTGGAGAGATTTCAGGAAGAAAGAGGGGCATATTTTATCCATCAATCGTCTGATTTCTGTGTTGGCACAACCAACTCTGGATGCATTGTTCTCCCAAATTCAGCTGCTGCTCATGACCTGAGGAGGGGTTGAAGTGCCTTTCCACTTACTCCATGAAACCTGTGCTTTCAAATAGTTTCCCAAGCTGGGAAGTGCTGGTTAGGGTTGAACTCAATGGTCTTAAAAGTCTTTTCCAACCTAAATGGTTGCTATTGCACGTGGTGCAGGTGATCAGGAGCTGTGGCTCTGCTCCAAGCCTACCTCATCCCTAGTGCCTGGGGATAGCAGGATGTGGTGCCTTGTTCCATCACTTCTGGCAGCCTTCCTTGCTGGTGTCTGTAAAGGACACTTGTGCTCACCCTGGTGCTGACTCCTGTGAGATGAACTGTCTGCAGCCCAAGTCTTCAGAGAGGTGATCAGAGAACCACTCCATGTGCACCAGCTCACTCCAGGCTTCCTGAAATGTCCCTGTGTCAAAAATACAGGTCAGTAGAGGCAAAAGTGTCCCCCAGGGTAGCAGAAAAATTCTATGACTGTAGCTAATAAAGACTCTACAATGCTCAGATCCCATGGTCTCCAGGAAACTTCTGAGATGTGAGAAGCAATACAACTCCTATTTCACACCCAGGAGTGAGGAATTTGCCTGTGCCTGGGCGCAGCTGGGAACTGAAGCTACATGTCCATAAGACCAGATCCATTGTATTTTTGTGTCTGTCAGTAATTTCCCGTATTGGGTCCATGTCGACCATTAACAGCTGTGTCATTGCCTTCCTTGCAGCTAATATGAAGCAGCATAATCCATTTTCACGTAACATTGCCCTCAGAAGGCAGAGATTTCAGCAGTCACATTTGTTATCCTCCCTTAGGCAAAAATAGTAAAATCAACCTAGGAAAGGTATGCTAAGATGCATCTGATTGAAAAATCACCCCTCTGAAGCTTGACATGGTGCTTATAACACAAGAATTGTCAGCTTGGGTAAACTCCTTGCTCAGCACAAGAGGATTTTCTGGTTTCTGATAGCTGTCCCAGTTTATTCGACCCATGTGGTTAGATCAGGCAAATGTTAGTTTTCCTCTTGGAGGATAGGAACAAACAACCTCAGGAAACAGCCTCAAGTTGAGTCAGGGTAAGTTAGATTGAATATTAGGAAAAATTTCTTCACCAAAATGATTGTCAAGCATTGGAACTGACTTCTCAAGGAAGTAATAGAGTCATCAACCCTAGAGGTTTTTAAAAGATGTGTAGATGTGTCACATGGTTTATTGGTGGCCTGTGCTGTACTGGGTTAATGGCTGAATTCAATGAATGATCTTAAAGCTCCTTCTTAACTGTTGATGAAGGCATGTCTTAAGTACCACTGGACCAAAACTGTGTAGTTCGTACGGTGATTGATTCTATATTACAAACTAGGCCATCTGCTTGCATGATTCCATTGGTTTTTTGTCCTTGACCGTCTACCTCTGCACTCCTAACTTGCAGACTACTCACGTGTACAGCAGTAATTTTTCTTCTCTGCTGTTCTATACCAGCAAGAAATGAAGAAAATATATAAGTTTTCATCAGTAACCTGGGGTTAGAGGAAAGAGTGTCCCAATAACAAATATTCCTATTAGCTCCATATAGGACTTGATCTCGGAATTAGTAATATCAGTCTTCTTCATTTGTAGCATAGATCTGGCTCCAAAGCACAGAACAAAGACTTGTGTAGTTCTCCTTTCAGCACCTGTCCTGCAGTGTAATTATCCCTCTTGTATGTGTGGGAAAAGGAATATGCAAGAAAGAGGCCAGAGAGGCCTCGGGTCTCGCTCAAGAACTCAGTGGTTCATAGCACATCTGTGTGAGTCTCCCTTTGCTTTTCGCTTTTATTCTGTCCCTAGGTGAAATAAATGAAGTTGCTTTCTGTAAGAAAATGGGTGGGTTTGAACAGCTATATCTGGTCTCCCCCATGACCTACCGACTTATTTCTTTTGGTGCTTGACATTCACAAGCACTTCCCAAACTTGTGCCTCCTCTCTCCCACTGAGCACTTAATGCCTTTTGTTATCCAATTACTTACAAGGAGTTCCCACTGAAAGTGACCTGCAAACACTACTGCAATCAGTTAGGGGAATCCAACTGACTTAGAGAAGATTTTGTCAGGCCTGACAGATAATGAGGATCACATACAGCAGGACTGGGAAGTTTGAATTGGGGACTTTCCAACAAATGTCTCCTTTTATGAGATACATCACGAGATTTCTTCTGTCTAGGGCCTTCATTTTTTTGGGATAGTTTGAAGAACAAGCCTGCAGGGTACTACGGAAAGGGTCTTTTGTTTGTTTGCTTGCCTGTTTGTTTGTTTGTTTTTAAGCTGTGGAAGGAAACTGAACTGTTCTGACCCTGCCAGGAGCTGAACATAGGTTGGTGAGATAATTTTGCAATATTGATTGAGTGCTCGGAAGTATTACGTCTTCTCCTCCTTGCACATAAACCTTCTTACCCTTTTTTTTGTGTCTTCATCCAAACCCCTCATTCTGCTCTAAGATTGCCAACTGTTTCCTCTTAATTTGGTGTGGTCCAAACAGTAAGGGAGTCTGACAACACTTAATAACTAAAAATCTTCATTTCTGCAGAAGGAAAGTTGAGCAACAATTTTCCCATACAGTGACTCATCCCATCACTGACAGCAAACAAAGGACCATAAGATGCTGTGGCCTCTGTGCACTGCCAGGAACACTTGCAGCATCATCTTGCAGCAACAGCTGACTCTGCAAACACCTTTTGAATGAGGTACGAGTTGTTCCATCCCTTGGCTCCACCAGCAGTGGTGAAAGGAATAAACCACACCTCAGATCCACAAGGTGGGATCTTAGGTGGGGCAGTATCCTGCCTACACTGCTGGTGTTCACCGTGGGCATGGTGTTGGCAGTCACTGCCACTGGCACTGGTGGAAGGCAGGGTGCCAGAACTCTGCTTACACTGCCAGTACTGGCCAGAGAGCAGGGTGTCCGTAGGCAGGATATTCTTTGGCCACTGTCTGGTGGCTACAAAGACATTGCAAAGTGGCCTATTACTATATTGGGTGCAGATGGGCCAGAGAGCTGAACATGGGCTCCTTTCTGAGCGTGCAGGAGGACAAAAGCACCATCAATTGTAAGTGGTCCAGTTGGTATCTGTAACACCCACTGTGTAACATGCCGAGGACAGAGGTGGAACTCCATTTTTGTGTCTCCTCTGAAACCTCATCCAACCCTTTCCCCTGTGGTGCTCCACAGTGCCATGCACTCCCATGTTTTTATCACTCGGGATTTTGGGAGTGTGTGAAATATGCCTTCAGGCAGCAAGTCAAGCATGGTTTGTAAACCACGCTGTGTTCTTTGACATCTCTTGTGTCATGCCATGTAGCAGGAAACCCTTCCTCGCAATGGTAAGTACCCGCCCAATAAACAACATGTGTGCTTAGTCAGGGCCTCATTTTACCTTATCTGCTTCTCTGTCATGAGCAATATTCTTTTAATATTTACAGTGTTTTTCTGGTGCTAACATTCATATCCCCTCAGAAGAAGAGCTGTCTTTACCAATGCACTGTACTAACATTCCTACCCTGAATCCTTCAAAAATATTGACTTTTCAGAATAAAGTGGAAGAGGTCCAGAATTGCGTGAATCAATGATCTAGGCATATTTACTGAAATTCTCCTGGGCAAGGACTGACACATCTAAAGATTCACTTAAAAAATCTCTGACTGTACAAGGCACATTATGATCTTATTGAATAAAAATGAGTCTATCCAGAAGAACGGTACAATTCTGTTAGTACTTTCAGATCCTGTGGGACAAAGGTGTTCCACAAATGCGAGATGGTGTTTATTAGGACTGAGCTAGATTAAGATCATGTAGTGTGAATAGTTCACTAAGCAGTTACATGTGCTAAAAAGAGACAGAGAAACAGCAACCACAATTTTTGCTCTGCAATATCAACCTGTGACAGGAAATACCTGTGCTGGTTTGGTATTACACTGAGAATAACCAGTCTTCCAGTAGAGACCAACTTGCCAAAATCACGTGCAGTGCATATGGCAAACTGCGATTAGGAGCTTAGGATGCTTTGAAGATGTGGGGCTGCAATTCAGTGTAATTTCAGTGCATTCTTTCCTTCCACCATTTCAGAGGCTCCTTTGCTCATAGGTCAGTGATGCTTAGCATATGCAAGATACCTCGCCCTAGCTTTCAGTATTTTGAAAGTACCCAAGAAATGTCCCATTGGTAGGCCTATGGACCCATTTGATATGGGAGTTTGAAGACATAGGGAAAATGTCAGACATAGCCCAAGGAGCTGATGTAACATGAGGGGGAGGAAAAAGGAGGAAAGCACTGACAAGAGGGGGGAGGATCAGGACTATTCAGTGCCTTACCTTTGGCTGGAGGAAGATCCTCCAAGGAAGAGGCTGCTGCTGGCAGAGGGAGACAGCCCTGCTCTACCCATGCTGAGGCACTCTCTCAGCAGGCAGGTGGATCGTAGATGTCCCAGCAACGTGTTAGTGCCTGTGAAGTTTTCAGAGAGCAGTCTGAGCAAAACATTTTGGCACAGAGGCCAGAAAACATTTTTCTTTTCCTTCACATTCTGCTTTCATGCAGGCTGATTCTGGATTTGGCTGCTGGTTTGCGGATTTGGCTGGGAGCTGCACGGATCCACACTATCTCCTGCACTAAGCACAAAGGTGTGCCCAGGTTGATGGGAGGGCGTTTGGCTGGAAGGGTAGTAGGTGTAGTTTGACCGGCCATTTTCTGTCTTCTCTGCCCTATGCAGAATTTACTTTATGAGCTTCCAACCAAACCATGTGGATGAATTAACATATATGAATAAACACAAAGGCATTTACTCCTTAAGAAACAATGCAGTTCTCTCCTCATTTGAGGAAAACTTCAATGTCTCTTGGTGTTCCTCCTGGCTTGTGCAAGTCTCTGTGACCTAATACTCAATCTCTACTTTCTTTTCATCCTTTAAAACCTTCATACTGCAATTTACTGTATTCCTGACTCAAAAGCAATATCCACTATGCAAATTATTGGCAGAAAGAGATCATTTTGTATCCAAGGTCAGCACAAATTTACACTGAATTCATTATATGGCAATTGACTTGGAAAGGTTTTTGAATGCTAAGATTGTTTATAAAGTTTTTATTTCTTTATTTTATGCAGCGTTGGGCTTACACCTAGAAAGATATTTTGATGCTTTAATGGAAATCTTTAGTCATTTTGCACAGAGAATTGAAAAGAAAGGAGTGCTGAAAAGGACTCTCTGTCCCTTGCTATTGCTCTTTTTGAATCTGGAAACAAACCGAGAGCAGTTGGCTGCATGTACAGCCCCGGCCACTGCAGATGTACAGCAGGCAGGTGTAAATGAAAGCCCGTGACTTTAAACCAGACCCTCAACACTAATAGCTGCCAGTCACATGCCCTGGCGACTGTGATTCACTGTGTCAGGCAGGATCTGTCATGGCAAATAATGTGAGTGATGCTGCTTGACATGTTTTTTCTTCTGACTAACCTGGAAAATTAATAATGTGATAAAATTCCTTCTTTTTTTATGAGTCTCTCCTTTAGAGAACAACTTCCTGATACCTGAGAATTTTCTTTCTTTTTATTTCTTTCCTTTCTAGGGGAAAAAGTTTCTATGTTATTAAAATGAGAAATCTCAATAGCATCCCACTGAAAATTAACAAAAAAAAATAAAAAATCCTGAAAACCATTCACTTTGAAAGTATTTAGGAGTTTGTGCCAGAAAACTCTTCCACTGGAAATTTTTTTACCAACTTTACATGAAACTTATCTGAGGAAAAAATTTCTTCAGACTGCGGAATTAGAAATCAGACTATGTAAGAAAAATTACTTCCTGATCACACTTTTGTACAATTGTTTCATAGAGTTTGACTGCCCCGCAGCAGTCTGTCTTTAGCAGGATCATTATTAGCTATTGGATACTGAATTAACAAAATGCCAGCTGTATTCCAAGGGTAGAAGACTGTAAGTCAATAGTAGCTGGAAATAAAGAGTGTTGTCCAATAACTAGATGACGAAAATCAGAGCTCACATGTTTGTACGCTTCACTCAACCTGAGCTACCAATTCCCATTGTGACCCTGGGCAATCTTTCAACCTCCTTGTATTTATACAGTTTTATCGCATAATTGAGAAGTAGCAAGACTTTACCAAGACCAGATTTATGTATCGAAATCTTGTATATTTGGGGAAATAGATTTTCAGAAATATTTCTTACTTCTACAGTTGTCCTAAGTAATCTATTATTTAGAGTGCTTTCCGGTTTCTGAAGTGGGAATGTAAAAGAAGGAAGCTACCAAGAGAAGACAAGCATCTAAATACCAGGATTGGTAACCATGCTAATGGTTGCCATACTAAAAGGGCATTCCTCTCCTGGGAGGATGTCTTCCTGAATGGGTGCAGCCATGCAGAGTTTCATTAACTCTATCTAGTCTGGAATCTGCTTAATAAGTCAGCCATTTATTGCCCCTATAGTTTGTATGAATTCCCAAGGGACAAAATGTAATAATACAGGCCCAGATGTGAGGAAAAGGGACTTGACTTGCTTGTCCAGCCTGCATAGGCATACTCAGAGCAGCAGACTAATTTCTAGATGCTTCAGAGAAGGCATAACACTTTTTGATATCCTCTTGCCGGGATGTTTCATACAGCATAACTGAACAACCACTGGAGCAGAGTGAATGTAAACCAGAACATTTTCCACTGAAAAACAGCAGGGCAGAGAGGGGGAAAGAAACTGAAATGACATATTCTTTGTCGTGGTTACAATACACAGACATTATAAAAAAACAAGACCAGGAACCCTGGTTGTGTTTGTGCTTAAATTTTGTTTTTCTGGTTCCTAATAAGATTGTTGGGCAATACTGTATTAGACTATTAATAATTTATTCGTTAATTTCTTAACCTCTTTTTAACCAAGAAGTGTGTTACAGCTAATCTGAGGTAGCTGTTTAGGGAAGGCCTGGGACCAGATGTGACATTTTCAATGTGCAGATAAATATTGTCAGCATATAAAGGAGTTCAGTTACCCAAAACTTCTATTGAAAAACAAACAGGGGACTTGGGTGCCCTTTCTAGGATTGACTTCCTTCTCTGAATGTAGAAGATGTTGAGTTAGCATGACAATAGTCAGTGATATATGTCAAAGTTGGATAATGAACTCTTCACCAAAAAAAAATACTAAGTGCTCTTGTGCTATGGTTCAGGGCAGGCAACACCTGCCTTCTTTTCCACGCTGTAAAGTGGAGCTTTGGTGTCTGCAGTACAGGTCCCCTTGTGTGTCTCTGAGAAAAAAACCCTAAAATACTAATTCTGTTGTAGGGTCTCAGGTATATTTCATGGGGCCCAAAGGAGACATGGGTCCTGCTGATATGCAACTAGAATGGAAGGTGGACCTGTCTGGTGTGCTCCAGAGAGTGGACTGTGGGCCTACAGGGGCTTTGCACTGCTGGATCAGAGAGTCAGCAGCTATATTGGAGGCTGCTAAAGCAGCACAATAAGTCCCAAACGTTGTATGTGCCCTTAGTGCTGTCGACTGCTCCACACGTCCCCTGTGGTCAGTCTGCATGGAGGGCTCAGAGCACATGGCTCTGCCCAGGGGGCTGGAGCCTCTTGCAGGATCACTTTGTTGTGAGAGGTGATTGTGGACTTGGAAAGAGCTCCTTTCACTTACTTGACTGAGGGAGAAAGGTATTTCCTCGATCTCCCAATATTTTAGAGAAACAGGTCTATGAAAGATCTTTCAAACGGAAAAGTAAGACCTTCAAAGAGGAGTTGATGAGCAAGTTTGCCCCAACAATTTCATGTAATGAGAGATCACAGGCAGTGATGTGAAAGAGAAGTGGAAAACAAAAGACCAAAACCTTGTATTTAAATAGTCCTACCAGCAGTGAGCACAGTGCCTTCAGACAGCAGAGGAGGATAGTGGAGTTCTGCAGAAGGAAACTTTTTGGCTTTATTATCTTATCAGAAATAAGAAAGAGCCATTCGACATCAACAACACAAGCAAAGCAACATCAGCAACACAATCAAAGGACCTCAAGTTGCTAAAGTCAAACTGACTTGCAGGGGGTTACAGACCATGGCTATTCAAATACTTCTTGATTCTGTAACACCTGCAGAGATGTCTGCTCAGGATAGTCATACACAGAAAAAAAAGGGGTTAGAAATATTTTATCTTTATTACAGTTCAGATTCATTCTTGTCCCCAAAGTGCTATCAGGACAGTGGACAAAAGGAACTTACTACCTTGGGAATAATGTAGATTTTATGTTTGGATGATGATTCCAGGTTAAATTCATCTAGTCACCTGTATTACTTTGAGAAGTGGTAAGAGAAGGGAGCACTGAGATGGAAGCTATGACAGCACTGAAAGCAAAGAATAGGCTTTAAACTTGGAAGCAGAGGTCTGTGTAAGGGCAATATGTTTTCCAGTTCAATTTTCTGAAATATCTGGGTTTCTACCACCTAACACCTTACCACTGTTTTGTACAAATGGGAATTTGACTGTAGGAAAAGGGTCATGTGTGTTTTTCCTCAGCTCTTGTCCCAGACAATGACCTGCATGGCTGTGACTAATTTGACACTTCCTCTTTGTTGAAATAAGATATCCTCAAATTATTTTATGTAATTTTTAATTTTCAAAATTGGATGTTAAATTTGCCTTCTTTTTTTTTTTTAAGTGAAAGGGAAAAAAATAATCCTATTTCACTTTCTCCCCCCTCCATTTTTTTTTTCCTTTTGACAGGAAGAGAGGTGTAAGTAAACAATGTTGAGTGTTTGCTTAAGAGGAACACTTTTGATTTTTTTTTTAACTTATTCATCTCTCTGAAAGAGAAAAGGTCATCCCTGTATTATACAAAATCTTTCTTTAAGAAATAATGCTCATTCTCCTTCCCATCTTCTTTGTGTCTCCATGTTCTCTATTTCACTCTTTCAAAACAGAGAATTCACTAAAAAAACCTGTGGGGTGTTTTTGCATCCAGATCTAGTTTTTCACTTAGTAAAAGTTTTTCTTTTTTTCTTTCAGTTATTAAAAGGTACAAAATAGATCCACTTTCAATATCTGATTTATTTTTCCTTTCAAAAGTCTGCCCATGCTGATTTTTTCTCTAATTCCATGCAACCTTTCCAGATTAAAATTCCTTGCTTTTAAAAAAATATGTTCCTGGCACACTTAAATTTAATTTGTAAGAATAAAACATGTGTACATGATACTAATGCTAAGCGTACATAGAGGACCTGAGTGTGTGCTTTGAGAGATTGGCAGTGAATACACAACCTCTAATGTAGGATGTGGAAGTAAAGGGTGAATGAGAATTGCCTTAGACTGAAGTTAAGCTCTCAGGACATTACTTCTCAGCCAGTTCTCCTTCAGTTTCCCCTCTTGCACTGACTTTTGTACCCTTCTTGGGGTTACAAACCAAAAGCTGAGCAGTGCCAATTCCACATATTTATTCTTTCTTGATCAGTTCTGTTTCTGCTACATCTTTTTTGAAATGAGGTGACCCAAGTTAATGTCATTTTCAGGACAATATTTTTTTTCTTTTTCACCTTTTTACTCTTCGGAGCTCACCTCCAGCTGGAAACTTTCAAAGCACATTAACGATGTTTCTCATAGTACAACATTTCAGTGACTTTTCTGCAGTGTAGTCTCTTGGTAGATCACTGCAAAGCTGAGTTTGATTCTCCCATGTACTGGTGTCTGACTCTATGACTTTGTGGGTGACCTTTAACTCCTCTCTTCTCATTTTCTTTATCTGTGTGATGGAGATATTGATACCTTTCCACCTTTAATAGTGTGAATATGAACCACTCCTGTAGTATTCAACACCATTACTTTGTCTTTAACTTCATTCATCTGAGATTTAGCTACTCTTACATAGTTTCTCAAAGCCTCCCTAACTCAGGCTTTCCATTAGTTTTACTGATTGTTGTCTCAGTAGTTTTTTACTCATTGTTGTCTCATTTTGAGTCTGCAAATCCACCCTATTACTACTGCTGTAAAATCACATGCACATGACATGTCCTTGACAGGCCAGATGTTCAGCTCTCCTGCTCTGAGCCTGTCAGCATTGCTCTCCATACATTTCACAGTTAATAACCTGCGATTTTCCCATTCAGCACCAAACATGCAGATAACATAAAGAGATTGTTTGTAACCTACAAAATAAACATCCAGAGGTGAAAAAAAACAAGCAAAAAGAGGGATGTGAAAAATGGGCACAGAAAGTTGAAATGGTTGTCTCTTAACCCTGGCTGCAGCACTGGAGGTCCACCCCTGCTCTTACTGAACCAGTGACTATGATTCCCCTGGAGCTTATCATTGAAATGCTATAATATATAGATTTTTTGCTATATATGTGGATGTCAACCCACAAACAAACCTAGCCATCTAGTCGCACTGCTTCCCTTTCAACAGCCAGTGCAGGCCTTTATTTTTCTTTGCCTTCTTGCTCTTCTCTCTTTTCTTTCTTGTCATCTCTAGGCAGAAATTATCCATCAGTCATGAAGGACTGCAGCCCTTATCCAGACTGCTTAACAACCCTTTGCTCTTTACTCAATTTGTGAACAGAGAATCAAATTTATCTCCCCTTGTTATTATTTAATTCTGCAATTAGGTTACTTTGGTTTGCAAGACACTTGAGGCTGTAACTTCAGGAGAGGTGGCATACAAAATAAATGTCTATTGACTTGGCAAGGCTGAGGATGTCTCATTGATCCTCACGTTTTCTGTATTATTCTCTGTCTGTTCCATGCTCAATATCCCCTAGTTTTTTATTATTTTTCTTTTTTTATTTTTCCTTTTGTTTTTTTTATTGCTGCAGCACATTGAATACATAGCATCATTGAGTTGTCCACAATAATTCCTGTATCTTTTTCCTTGGAGGTTACAACTAATTCAGAGCACATAAACGTTTACAAGTAGTTTTAAACTCTTTCCCACAAATCACATGTCTAGGCTGTTACAATGCTACTGTCCAACTATCTAGTTTGGTTTAGTTCGTTTGGACCTCCTTACAATATCATGTCTTGGCTAGGTTGATTTGTTTTTGCTTCATCAGCATGTATTTTTCCTTCCCATTTCCTTTCTGCAGGTTAATGAACATGTATTTTTTATTACACTTTTGTGATGAGTTGCAGTGTGATATATGGCTGTTTCTTTGAAAGGGAAATGAGACAGCTGTCTATTGAGAATGACCCCAGTCTTGGGTTGTAATCTTTGGACAGTGTTATTTGCTGATCTCCTGGGAATGGGTTTATTGACTTCTTTTTATGGCACTTTAAATTGCAATTATTTACAAGCATAAGAACACATGGTTTTTCTTGATCTGCATTTACCTGAAGATCTGACAGCCCCCTATTATTGTGAAATAGTCTGACAAAGTCCCTGCATTATTGGAATAAAAGTTGTCCCTCCATTTTATGGATAGAAATCAAAATCACTTGTAAAAAGATTACAATAGGTAACAGGAAATGGTCTACCCATCCCAGTCTCTCATAGGCATGAACAGAAAAGCAGTCATATTTTTATGATACTTTCCAGCCTTCAGCAGCCTGAGTTTCTCAGAGATTTCCACAGGCAGAATTGGTATGTTTGCATTTATTGTCTCTCCATGGTAAACTTTTAACCCGGGGTGAACAAAACTCAGGTAAAAATGACGGAAGTTTTCTGAGTGGTTCCTGCTCTGATGGCTGCTTCTGCTGGTGAAGTTCTCTGGGTAGTTTCTGCAGCAGTAGGAAAATTGTTCTCAGATAGGTCCAGACCTGGACTACAGGTCTTTACTGGAAAGAATCTGCTGTGGACATATCTGTGTATCTTCAACACAGTCAGCATCAACATGCCCTTGACTCCAGGACAGCTACCCCTGCATGGTAGACACTCCTATCACTGCATGGCTGGTTGTCCATATTTTTACAACAGTCAGGAAGGAAAAAAGATATCTTTAACCACTGGGGAGAACTTTCCTTGAGGCTTCTTTGAATCTGCACAACAAGCCAAGGACAGTGCTTGTAGAAGCAGCTTTTCTGCCTTTAATTGTAGACTCTATCCTTGCTCCTTTTCCCCTCACTTGCTTATTAGTCTCTGTTCCTAATCTTGCCTTTAACTGGTATTGCTGTTATTTCTCTTGCCGGGGACCCTCAAGGGGTTAATTCTTCAGCATGTCTGTTTCCAGGATCTAATGGGATCTTCCATTGCTCCCTTCTCAGCTGGCTTGTCTCTGAACCCTACAGATCATAGGATTGCAGGATAATCAAGGCTGAAAGGAACCTCAGGAGATTTCTTGTAGCAAGTCAATAAAGCTAACACATCCCAGTTTGAAGGCAGAAACTGGAATACTTTATTTGGACTCACAAGTTCGTATTTAAAGGGTTCATGGTTTACATATTCAACAGGGGGTTTACATAATCATACTATTACAATTGGGGACTTTAGAGAGATGAGGTAAAGGGGAAATCCTAAATTACAAACTTTTGGACCTTAGCACTTACATCACAGTGGAAAACCCACTTTATCTGGGGGGATTTACAGGGGGGATTAGGTTTTGGACATACATATGCAAAAGGTTACAGAGTATACACATGCAAGGGGGGAACACAATGAGTTTCATGCAAAAGCCTGATGAGATTAGGATGTGGATTCTCTGGCTCGGGCAGGACACGTGATAACATCATGTAAGGAGTTTCTTTACATATGCTGAAGAAGGCAGGAATAGTCCACAGAGATGAGGTCAGGGAAGAGAGGTTTTTCCAGCTTCTGTTCCCCATAGCCTTCTGCAGAGATCACTCAATTTTCTTTCTGCAGATATCATATTTTGGAACCCAACAGTTTCTGGTCCAAACACAGCACAAAGAAAGGCCAGATGTGAGATCAGATAAGGTTGCTCAGGGCTTTATCCAGTTTAGTCTCGAAAACTTCCCAGGAAGTATCCTACACAAGTTGTCTGGGTAACTTACTCCAATATCTGACTGTACTCTTGGAGAAAAAGTTTTTTCTGATACCCAGCTGCAAGTTTTCTTGTTCAAATTTGTGCCTGGTATCTCTCATCCCCCCACCATCACTGTGAAAAGCTTGGTCATCTTCTTCATGGTTTCCTCATAGATGTTAATAAGGTCCACCTGAAGCCACTTTTTCTGTAGGCTGAACAAATCTAGTTCTCCAGCACCTAACATTTTTTTCTCCATTTTTGAAATGTATTTCTTGTAGTGGGGGGCTCAAAAAACCACAGTGTCTAGATGTGGTCCAGCAGGTGCTTAGTGGGAGGATAATCCCTTGCCACAAGCTCCTGGCTGTGCTCCCACTAGTACAGCCCAGGATGCCATTGGCCACCTTTGCTGCCAGGGCACACTCCTGATGTGTGCTGTCTACCAGGACTCTACAGAGTCTTTGCAGTGAAGCCAGTCAGCCCCAGCTCATCTGTACATAGAGTACAACCCATTAATCACTGTCCCCTGAGTCTAACCCTCCAACCAATTTTTACCCACCTGGTCGGTTGCCCACCCATCCAGACCATAGAGTCCAAACTCAGGTACAAATGTTGGAGACACTGTCAAAGGCCCTGCTAAAGTTCACGTAAGTGTTGTCCACTGATCACCCCTTGTACACAAATTCAGTTATTTTATCATAGAAAGCAACAGATTTGATCAGGAATAATCTACCTTCAGTAAATTCAAGCTGACTCAGTTATAAGGGGCACCTTGCTGTGCTCTTCCCAATGAGTGGGACTTGTTGAGTCCCAGAGTCTCAGAAACATTCTCAGAATCTAATCATGTTATCAGTTTTTATTCCTTGAGCTTGAGTTCTTTTTTGTGTTTCATTTTTCGCACTCAGGAAAGTGCATTTCTCTCTTTAGCAACAATTCATCCTCCTCCCTCATGAACAGTGAAGCAAAAAGTTCATTTAATTTTTCTGTAATGCCTACCTCTTCTGGCATCTAGTCTCTGCTCTTCTGTCTCTGGGAGATGTGAATGATTCCTTTGTTGACCTCTTCTTCTTCATATATTTGAAAAACGTTCTGTTGTTTACCTGAAGTTCTTGTGTGGTCTTCATTTCACTCTTTCATTATCTTTTTGAGTTTGTTTGGTGTAGATTTTTTTCTACAGCCTCATGTTGCAAGATTTCTCTGTCTTCCTTAGTACAGTACCTCCTCGGTTTAATGATTTATATTCTTATCTTTGATTAGTTTTTGTTAAAGCTGAATTTGCTGCACTTCATCTAGCAGGAGCACAAAAACATTTGACTTTTTAATTATTTTTAATATCACTTTTTTTAATTTTCTGAGTTATTTTCTAATATTGCTGTTCTCTAAAATGCTGACTACCGACAGTCAGATACCCATATTAGGAAACCTGTAAATACACAAGACTCCATTTTCTTTTAGTCCTGCTCCTCTCTCCATTTTGAGGAGCATAGGAGCAACAGAGCAACCCAGGAGTTCTTCTGCCATGTAGGCTTCATTGAGAACCTCACCACTCTGCAGCACTGCTATCAATTTTACATGCATATGACATCTCAGTTACCAAAAGTCATGCATGCGCTACTGTCTTTCTGTGTCTTTCTGGCACAAAAGCCCTTTGAGGAGGATACCATCATTTCATCCACTTCCCAAGCAAGCGTCTGAGAAAGATAAGACTAAATAATGTACCTGGGTGTTGGGAGGCCAGGATTGCAGCACTGCACTCTCTTCCCCTTTTGGGGACTGAATCCACTGGTTTCTTCCCATAACAAAACCTTAGGTAATATACAATGAAGTACCTAAATGTACTGCCAAAATGGAGCTAACTGGCAAAGCAAAGGCCTGGTGTCACCCTCAATATGTCCAGAAGGGCTGGTGTGCATTTTTGAAAGGGTGGGAGCAGTTTTGTTTCCTTGAGTTTCACATAGGATTTACAAGCATACAGTACAATGTCCTTCCTAGGAAAGAATCACAGGCGGTTTTGCCCTTGGGTTTGTTTGTTGTTTGGTGTTTTTTAAAAAGAAATCTCTGGTATGCTTTTCACTTCCTTAGTTCTTGCACTTGGGTTATTTAGGATCTCAGTTCTGTGTGATGTTTTTTTCAGTCAAGACTGTTTGTTCTTAGAAGTTCTGGTTACAATATAAAGGTTGCTCCTTTGCTTCAGCACAGAATTTTTCTCTGTCTGAGTATTTCAAAACATGTGATAAATCCCCTTGTAATTAATTCATGGAGTGTTTTACTGAATACCTGTGAATTAGTAGGTCTTTTAAAAAAATATAGAGCAGAATAATTGGAAAAGGAATGCTAAAAAAAAAGTAACTAGCCATAAATTAGAGACACAACTGTAGCCTGCTCCTTTTTCTACTCTAATCAGAAACTCATCCTGCTCTTGGAGGTGTAGTTTCCTTCTTGTTCCCTTTCAAGAGCCTTTTTTCCCCCCTCAGTGACGTTTTTGCTAAGGGAGAAGAGCGACTAAAAATAACACACAACAGCTATAAGTATTCCCAACTGTTAGTCTATTCTGCATCTTTGTACTTTTTTGCAAATAGAAACATGCTTGCAATGTGTATAATATGTACATATAATATTTACAGAGATACAGTTTTCTAAAAGCAGACTGATGACCTCAATTCCAACTCGCTGTAGACAATTACTTGACATGATTTCTTGGTGTGCCAAGTGTCAGTAGCTCCTTCTCACTACTTGGAAGAGTTGACTGCTTGAAAGAAGTGTAGTTGCTGCCCCTACCCCCCATGGCCCATTCTAACTGGAGAAGAAAGTCTGAGGGTCCAAGGAACTGCTGGAGGCTCCCCTCAAAACCTCATAACAAAATAGGAGGTGGCGCCTCTCCAGACCGACAGCCCCTGATCTAGCCATCTAATTTGTGTTTAGGGATTGCTCATACATGCCTTTCTCATTTCATAAAGGAAGGAATTAATAATTCCTGGCAGGGAACAAGTATTTCCCCCTCCAGCTCTTTACCACCCATGAAGATCACAGAATAAAGCCACCAGTGAAGGACATTGTCTGACATTCAAACAGTGGAGATTTTTGTCTGTGGCTCTACAGCAGTCAGGGGGCAGCTGTGAGAAGATGCCCAATCCTGTCACTTCTCATGCCTACCCATACTGTGACTCTGGCTGCCTCACTGTGCATTGCTTGCAGTGTAATTTGGGTGGCTGAATGAGGTGACACAACAACCTTGTAGGTATTGGAATCCACCCAGGGCTGAGGGACAGCACGTGCTGATGCTCCCTGCCAGCAGAGCCGCTGGTGCCTGGGCCATACAGCTGAGGAGCTCAGTCTCACGGGCAGGTGGCCTCCTCGGCAGCATGGGGTAGGTAGGACAGATGTCCCCTCCCACTCTCCAGCTGCAGGCAGTTTTCATTCCAACCTCGTGATATTTTTGAGTAGCCCAATTCCTGTCTCTAACCAGGTGGGCTGATTTAGGCTGGGATGGAGTCTATGCTTTTGCATCAAACAATGCAGGTGGATATTGGTGGATTTTGGGAAGGGAGTTATCCTGTTCTCCCCACCCTACACTGGGCAGAGTCATCCCTTGCACACAGCTATCATGCATGTCCCAAGACACAGATCAAACCTCAGAATTTACCCTTATCTTACCACTAGAAATGCTGCCTCAACAGCCTTTTGGTTAAAACCTTTAGATGTCCAGCCATACCTTGTTGCTGTATTGTGTCTGTCATTCCATCCTTTACTTCTTCATCTTATAACTCTTAACTCATTCCACATGAAGGACCACTGTGATTGCCAACTCAGCAAACATTGTTTTAATTTCCGAAGCAGAGAAAAAAGGGTGAGTAGTGAGTTTGAAATTACTCACTTAAATTTTGAATGTGAAGCAGAAATTCCAAGTGCTCAAGCTGTTGAAGCTGGGTATGAGGAAAGAAAAATAAAACATGTTTTATTGTTCGTGAATTTGAAATAGAGATGTTGCTCACCAACATAATAAGAAAATCGTCAGACAACTCTTTTGAATTTGTTTGATGACCTTTCTAGCCTGTCAACAGTTAGTGAAGACATTTTAAAACAAAAAAAATTATCAAATATCATGAGAATTGGTATGAAGAATAAAAGAAAATATTTTTAGCATCAGAATGAATTTCTTGGCATGAGAAAAGAAGAATTAAAATGAAATCAGCCCATCCAGTGTGATGCATGCATTTAGACTGGCATAACAGGGAAATATAGACTCCCACCAGTCACACTTTTCATGTCTTGCAGGAGATGTTTTATACATCTCCATAGTGGCTACATCACTTCTTTTCCCTTGGCCTACGATCTATTAATGAAATTCTATGTGTCATTTTGGTTTACATAAAAATATTTGTTGTAACAGAAACACAAACCCGCTGTGCAGCCTGTGGTTCTCTCTGTGAAATTTTAGATCATTAGTTTCAATGTTTTAGAGCTTCAGGCACTGCTTTGCAGTGATGATCTAGCGAGTCATGTTGCCCATTGCAATTAAAACATGTAAGACTGCTTTAAAAATGTACTATTTGTGAGAAATAAAATAGTCACTCAAATCTGTTGGGAAAATTTTCTAACATAGCTACAGTATCTTCTCATCTGCTTTCTGCTTCCATTATTGATCGTAATGGGGAAGATGTATTCAATGGGAATTACATTGGATGACTGTAATCCTGTAAGGGAAGGTCACAGAACAGATGAAAATTAGTTTTACATGATTTTGCTTTGTAATTTGAGACAGATCCTTAACTGGTGTAAAATGGCAAATTTTGCTGAGATCAAGAGTGGTAAACAGATTTACTCTGAGCAGCTCTGGATTACAAGACTTAATCAGAAATGTAATATTTCTGAGTGAATTGATGTGAAATTTACTGTTTATCAGATTTATTCATCTATCTTTAAAAAGAATATTTTTTTCAAGATCAGTTAAGTTTCATGGAAGAAATCCCTTCTTTACTGAAGTTGATGGATAAAAAGATATCCTCTTCACTAGAGCATATGCAGAATTAGTGCCTTCATATGCTGGTAACAAAAATGAAAGGAATGGAGGGGAAAAAACAGACAGTGGCTACACTACAGTTCTCAAAACAGAAAATTACTGTTCTACACTTAGTATTTGTGCTTGCATAACATGCAAGTGTCCTGATCTCACTCACAGTGAATGCTTCATGCACATAGAATATAAAGGGAAATTTTAATTGTCTCAAAAGCGAAGAGCTCACACTTTGGTAGTAGATCATGAAGGTAAAGGAAAGAGCAAAGAACTACATCTACTGAGGATGTGGTGTTTTTTAAAAGAAGACTGGAGTAGTGGCCAGAAAGGTATAAAGAAATGCTGCATCCAAGTATGATTGCTGTGTGCTTGGAGATGAGAATTGAAGGCAGAAAGCAATGGAGGGGGAATCATCAGTCAAATCTGTCTGCATTTAGCACCAGTGCATGAAGCCATTGCAACATCATGTGAGTACTCATACAACCACTGTTTCACAAGCTCCTTGAGATGAGATGAATTTTAATATTTTGGAAGAGTTTATGTACTTAAAAAATTTGCTAATATATACACTAAATTGTTTTTTGGAGTACTGATTTCTAGAATTGCACAATAATTTTTCTAAGATGGCCTTGCAGATGGACTTGGCCATAAATCTGTGCATGGGATGTGCAAGGATGTCATATAAACCTTTCAGCCTGGGAAGTTATGGTTATTCTACTGAAGGGAACTGCAGCTGCTGGTATCTGTGAGTCAAATAAACCTCTGCCTTATTATTGCATTGCTATTTAAAAATGTGGAACAAACATCTTTCTTCAGATAATAATAGAAAAGTTGATTGTTCCATGTCTTGGGGGAAAGAGTTTTTGAGGTCAGTAGGGAGAGGAAAAAAGTATTGAAATAAAATGAAAGTGTTAGAGGTTTGTAGATCTCTCCGAAAAATATTTGAGGTTCAGTTTCATTTCAGTGGGGCCTGGGGATCTGGAAAATATTCTTGATCTATCAGACATTTGCAAGTTAGTGCTCTTTAAAAAAAGAAATGTTTTCATATGATTCCTAATTATATTCTTTTCTAATGAATGGAGACAATTTCAGATGATTTGTGGCAGGAGATAGATAGATATGATGAAAAATCAAATGAGAACAATGTACGCTGATGACTTTCCTCGAGTCTCTGTAGGATGATTATTATTGCCTTTTACCAGACATAGAGAGGAAAGTGTATCAGTGAATTGGTAAAAAGTCATTCTACATTTCTTTCGTATTTCACTGAGAATACAAAGGTTAATCTTTATTAAACTCCCTTCTTTCTGAAGTAGACCCATTAGCAAGTCAAGAATCAAGCTATCGTGATAGACTTCCTCAGTGCTGTCACACACTGATGCTTACCTTCCCCTCCATCCATGGTCTATAGGGAGCTGGTAGCATCCAGCACTGGCTCTTACCCCACATGTAAAGCCCTGTAGAGCCCAGGGCTTCTCCACACTGTCATTCCTACACAGAGTCATTTTCCCATCTTTCCTTCCCACATCTTGAAGGACAAGTCTTACTGATATTGAGGTATTAATGTTTAACCTGGCTCTGTGCTGAAGTACAGGAGGCTGGCAAATACAGGTGATCAGCTACTCTAGCCTCCTGCTCTAAGCAGGACTATATTACTCTAGGTTGCTCAGACCCTTGTCCAAGCTGGTTTCGAATACTTCCAAAGATGGAGGTGGCACTGCCTCTCCTGGGCCTCTGCTCCCTCTCTGAAATCTTCTTTCATTGTGCTAGGTTGAAGTTTCCCTTGCTGGAACCTGTGACCTTTTCCTTTTTTTGTGACCCCAAGCAGATGGATTCTGGGACCATCCTGGGGCTGCAGTCTGATGAGGCTGGCAATGAACAGAGGGGGCAGGACACTGCACCAGTTCTGACGGTACATCTAGAGGTGTCCTATTCTTCTCCTTTTTAAAAGAAGGTGCCAGAAGCCCTCCATTGATGAGAACTAATGCTTTAGGCATCCTCTTCATGCTACTCACTACAGATTGGCTCAAGCAATGAAGTAAGCCTTCAAAGTAAGCATAAGAAAGACTCCTAGTAGGAGTCAAAACTGTAGCAATTATCACTTACACTATCTTTAGCAAAGCAGTATTCACACCCAGTTCTTTCACCTTCTCACATTGTCACCATCAATAGTGCCCTGCAACATCAAGGTCCGTACCATAGGTCCGCTTGTCAGGAAGGAATTTTCTCTTGTATTTGAGTTGGTTCAGTGTTTAATTTCATTGCTATTCCCTTCTTACCACCTCCATTCCTGCCTCTCCTGTACCTTGAGACAGGAAAGCACAAATGACCCTTCTGCCTTCTCTAAGGTTTTCACTTGACAGCCCAGAAGGGAGCTGTCCCTAGTGATCCCCCCTCCAGCTGACTTACACCATGGGGCTCAGCAATAGCTCTACAGACATCTCTGATAGCACTGCTGCACAAATGAGATCTTTCAAGAGGGCAGAGCAACATCTGGAGGCCAGAAACCACTTCAGCCATCCTAAACTATTCTGGTTTCTATTCATGAACTGGAACTTTCAGGTAAATAACTTCAATCATTGCAATTTTTTCTCCGAGGAGAATGTTTTCAAGACTTTTATTGTTTCTATTGACCTGCCTTGCTTTCCTGTAGCCCAGCAGCTCTGCAATATTCTCCCTGAAATAAGGGGACCCGTAATTCACACAGTGTTTATTTGACAGCCTTTGTAGTCAGGGTAAGCAAAGACAATGATGGGAAGGTAGATTTTCCCTGTTCCACTTGCCATGATCCCAGTATGTTTTGTCTCTTCTGTCTGAGTTGATGGGGTCATGTAGTAGGCACAGGTTGAAAATGTCCTGTGGTTGTAATGTTCAACTCTTTAGCTTCAGTCTGCTGAGCCTGAATCACGAACGAGTTTAACAATCAAGCCAGAGTGAATATTTTGTCAATGCGACATTTTTAGAATAATAAATAGACCAGTAATTTATTTAAAAGATGTTCTCATTTCATAAATATTTCCATAAAAGCTTGAGGAAGCTTAATTATATGGCAATCCTTCACCCCATTGTGGAGGAGCAGAATTATAACTAGCTTCACTTTCCCTGCTCAGCAGCTCTGTGATTTCTGATCACACTCTAATTGCTCAGAAGCAGAACCTACTCTGCTTTAAATGATTGTTAAATGATTCAGGAATCATATTTACGTGGAGCAATTGTTCACAACATTCACAAATCTTCACAAAAAACTATGATGGGAAAAGCATAATTCATTTTATAAATGACAGTTCTTAAATCTGTTGTATTTCTTCCTTTCACTGAATGTGCATCTTCTATAATATGGCTTTGGGTCATTTTTAATTTTTCTCAAAAGAAAATCACACTAATTACAGCTTGATTAGATAAGTAGTTAGTGAGACAGCAAGTTGCTTGCATAGCCTGGAAGAGCTGTTAGAAAAGGTTTTAGCAATTGAAGCTCATGGGAATATACAGCTTAAACTTTTCAGAATGAGAGCAGGCATCCAATCAATATTTAAGCCTATTTCATGACCTTTTGTCCCTGTGATTTTAACTTGCTGCTCAGCTAACCAAAAGCCTGCGATATGACACTTTCTATTTTAGTATGTCTTTCCCCCCTCACCCCCCCAAAGATTGAGAGGGGAATTCTTAATACTGAAAATCATTAGGAGTGTTTTACCTCACTATTTCTTTGTTAGACTAAAAACAGAATTATAAATGGATTCAGGAATATGGAGTCTGAATACTTCATATTGACAAGAGGTCAGACTCCTCTGTCAGCTACATCAGTGCAAATCAAGAATATTTTTTTAAAGTGTAGTTATTTTTATTTGGTATAACTTTAAAGATTATTTTCAAGCAGAAAGTTCTTACAAAGTAAAAAGTGGTACATTTATAAATTGCTATTCTTTGTATTTATTTAATTTTTGCTTTTATTTTCCACTGTATAATCCTTTGCTGGTGAAGTTTAGGGATTCAGACAGACATTTGGTAGCTCTGCAAAGGCAAAATATCAAATGCAATGAAGACTCCCTATAATTTCTCTTAATCTCATGCCAGGTTACTACCAGCATGACCCTGAAAGTAGTATTACTTCCTAAATACACAATCTTGATGAACAATAAATTTTTCTTTCATGACAGGTTTATTGTTTTGTTGAAGAATTGCTTGAGAGCTATTTCATTGTATATAGTGAAGGTGTAATTAGGCTACAGTAGGCTTATTCCCTTAATACATTAGACAATAATTTCATGTCACCTTTTCGTACACAGGGATTTGATTCTGTTAAATTGATTGATTACTTTATCGGTATTCATTTGGTGGTGTTTGTTTAAAGCAGTGTCTTGCTGAAGGAAGAAGTGTAAAACTTCACTCCTTTGCCAAGAGGACAGGACCTGTGAGAGAAAAGATGACAGCAAAGCATACTGAGCTGCACTGCAGGGCATTCAGACCAAGAAGTTGTCCAGTTTCTCTGTCCATCCAAGACAGACACAATTAAACCCACCATTTACCTTCCCTGTCAGACATTTATGTAAATTCTTCTTAAAAGTCCTGATCATCCTTTGTGGACTAAATCTGCAGATATGCAAATCTCTCTCTTATGCCTCTTTCCACTTTCATGGGAAAGCCAATGTTAATGTCCAAAGAGGCAAAGATGTACTTTTGGAAGTTGCACCCTGTTATGACTGAGCAGTGCCTCACCATCCGGGAAAAAGAAATTGTCCCTAAGTTCTGAAAAATATTTATCATTGGTTTTTCAAAAGCATCTGCCTCTGTTCTGACAATCATCTAAATTGGATTGTGCTGAGGAAAAGCTGACCTTCTCGTTTCCCCAGTGAAGTCTTCTATTGGAATTCGATAACTAAAATCAGTCAAAACCCACTTAAATTTCCTCTTAGAATATTTCCCTAGATAGAAGCCAGAGTGAGGAATATTAGGCTAAATTCTCTCTTGACATAAATCCATTACACCTAAATTAATCTATCTCTTGGAACAACCTGATTGTTGCATCAGGTGAAGTATCCTTTTGGCATGGCACCCAGGACTTAAACCAAGTTACATCAGCAGAGAATTTGTTTTGCTATCACTGGAATCAGAGAACTAGCTCTTGTTTTAGTACCACACTAATAAATGTTCCTCACAATGCTGCATGATGAGGCTTCAGCAGTAAAAACTTACTTGTGCTTCCTTACAATTTTAATTTACAAAATTGATCCAGACAGAAAAATGAAGATTTTTCTTTCAGAACGAAGAAGGATGTTCCTCTGAAGTTTTGAAGAAAATCTATTAAGCTCTGTTTGAATCTCACTTCATTAAACATTTAGGCTGACTCGCTGTTTTGATATTTGTTATAATGGCTTTTCTGTCTCGCTGAAAAACTTGCACTATTGCTCTCAGTCAGAATTTCCAGAGAGCTACAACTGTTTGGAAGCAGAGTGCTAGTTATGTGTGAAGAAGCCAGTCATAAATGAAAACACTTAAGTAATTATATCTGCTTGGATATTTTTGCCTAATGTTGTTTTGAGGAGCCCAATGCATAGCCTGCAGTAGTGAGGGTTCCCAACCATTATCAAACCTAAATTCCCCTGGATGAAGCAAGACAGACTCTTGCCTCTGTATTGTCCGTCTCGTTGCTATATTTATCTGTGTAAGGTCTTCTCATTGAGGTACAGTTTTCATGCACATTAGTCACCCTGAGTGGTCTGCACAAAGTTGATCCTGACCTACACTGTGCCATCGCTTGCCAGCAGACTTCACTGCTAATCTACCATGAAGGATGCTTCATTTGCCACCAGGTGGGTTGCACAGAGGGGTTGTGTTGTCCCACTTTTCTTGCCCCTGTCCAGAAAATTTCAATCATTCTTTAAAATAGGCATGTGGAAAAAAGCAGCCTCGCATACTATGCACACATTCTGCCTCATTTAGCACCTACATACAAAAAAAAAGGTAATAGAGCTGCCAAACCAATTACATTAGATTAAATTAGATTAGCGAGCCAAAAAATTAAGACATCATGGCAGACAGGTCTAGGAATGCTGTGGCAAAAGGGAGTGTGGGATACTCAGCTCTAGAAAAACTGAATTTACTCAGTGAGCTACCACTGAAATAAAAATATTTTAAAAATGTCAGATGGAACTAAAACATTTTAGACATATGGTGCATTAACCAAATGTTTAAACATTTGCCTTTAGCTGCATAAATGTAAAACTGATGGAATGAGTGTAGCAGGGATACAGATTATCTTTAAGTGCATTAAACTGCACATGTTCATTGTAGTGCAGGCCATTATAATTGCAATACAGACCATATCTCTCTAATCTCATCTATTGATGATATCTACACTTTTCCATTACTTTGAAAATTGTTGGTCATCTCTATCTTGGGGTATTTTTTCTGTTGACTGAAAATATGAATATTGGAATATTAGTGATCAACGCTCCCCGAACACCCAAACCAATCAATGCTTTGATTTCTGTAATTAGGGTACTTGACTTGGCATCAGATGGAGCATTCACTACACTTACTATAAATAATCTTGGGACATCACTGCAATTCTCTGGGTTTAGGTACTGCACCAGATTGCAGAGATAGCCATCTGATAAAGCAGAAGAACCTTCCTCTGTCATCCCCTATCTGCTATATATACATGCACTGGGAGTTGTAGGGTACTTGGACACTTCAGGCAGTGACTGCAGAAAATATACTCTCAGTGGGTGTTCTCAGATAGAAAGTCAGCCCTCCCAGAATATGTAACACCTCCAGGGTTTTCACAAAAATCCTTCAATTGCCTGAATAGGAAACAATGAGAGAGAAAACCAAGCTTCCTATTGTTATGAGTAAATCTGTGAAGAAAAGAATCAACTTCTTCTGTTCTACAACTGTTATCAACTTTCTAAAAATTATATTATTTAAGAAGTGCCAACCCAAGCAATTTTCTGGACTTTGAAAGTAGATGTCTTGACAATCTTTATTTTAATTCACCATGAAAGCTTCTCACAAAGCAATTGTATGCTTGAGATGATGTTTTGAGCTGGTTAGAATTTCAGCATCCTATTATTGAAACCTTCAGACAGGCATGCAGATCTATTAGGTGGAAAAGGATGGGGGCTGGTAAAGTCAAAGTGGAAAAATTGTAATTGATATAATACCAGTTATAAAACAAGTGAGCTGACTGCAAAAAGGAGAGAGGGTATGAACTCACCTATGGCTAAATAGTGGCTGTAGTATATCAAAACCATCTGTGGGTCCTGCAAAAATGTTTGAGGAAGACCACTGAACAAAGCATCCTAATAATTGATACTCCTGGTCAGAAATGCTGTAAGACTTGTCTTAAAATCAGGCAGCATCAGAAAGCTGGTGACATTGTGTGGTAGTGATGGATTAACCCTTTGCTCAACTGGTGATTAGACTGAATACAATGCTTCCTCAGCCTTTGTACAGGGAAAAGAAGTCGAAAGCTTGTCACATTGGCATAGCTGTGCTAGGGGTGGCAGCTCTGAGTAGGCACAGCACAGCCTCAAATGAGTGGTAGGAGCTGCTGGGGGTTTTGGCAACCCTTGTGCCTGTTCCATCACAGCTCTCCACCTCCACCTCCTCCTCCTTCTCCTTCTTCTTCTTCTCTCTGCTCTCTTCTAGTGTTTAATTACAGGTGTTTTTCTCAGTTGTCAGGACTGCCAGAGGGAAGTTTTGGATTTTGTTGTTAGTTTCCCTTTATCTTGTGGGCTTGCTAGGAAAAATCAGAGGATGAGCTTTTCCTTCCCATTTATCTCACACCGTAACTCTGAATGCCATATGGGGAATCTGCTTGCTACAAAGAGCATATGCAGGTAACAGTGTTCTGGCACATGTATGAGCTTCCTGTGAGATGGCTTGATTCAACATGACTTCCAAACCAGAGGAGGACACAGTACACTCAGGACAAGTTAAACATGGTTGGCAGCTGTTCTGATAGTCTGTGCTTTACAGCTGCACTCCCCAGACTTGTGGCCGGGTCCTACTGGCTCGCTGGCCAGCAGAGATGGCTACTCTGCCTTCTCAGAGTAGCCTGGCATGGCCTGGCCACCAGCATGGCCTGGCAACCAGCCCTGCCTCTCCTGCAGCCCCTGTGTCTACCAGAACTGGCTGAGCCTGAGCTGGGCCTCTCTCTGGGGCACTTGGAGACATCTTCCTCCAGATGTCCACAATGGGGATGGGAAAGATGGGGCAGGAGGCGGAGACCAAGCCCAGTGAGCTCCTGGCTGCTGGACATGCTGCTCACTCCAGCTGACAGAAACATGCCCAGAGTAATCACTCATCTGCCTGAGACAGAGGAGGCCCATAAGTAACAGGATGGTTTGGCTGCCGGTTGGTTCAGCAGGTTTCTGTCTCACACTAAGAAGTGTTCAGTAGTATCAAAACTGACATTTTTCAACATTTGTATGTGGTTCAGACAAGGACAACCCAAAAAGTAAGTGCAAAAGCAAGCTGACAGTTACTGGCTCGGGTTACCTTCAAGAGAGCTGGAGGGAAAGGATAGGGATACACCTGGTAGAGGGAAACGGGAATCTCCAGAATCAATTTGTCAGATTAAACTGTTGTCTTCCTCTCTAAGCTAAGTATCTTCAGGATCTGAGCCTTGACTCACCTCTTCAAACGGGCTCTGTGAATTTTGATGACTCAGGAGCCATGGGACACGTCTGGTGGCACCTTGGGAGATGGTGGCCAGCTGAGGAGGGTCACATGCAATACTAAAGGACAGGTCATACTCTCATGAGCTTTTTCTTCAGTTTTTTCTCCCCTGTTTCTCCTTCTCATGTAATTTTTCAGGCATTTGGACAAAAGCAGACATAAACCATGCCCAAACAATGTGTAAGAGTTTAAACTGTGCAGGAAGAGGCCACTGCCCAGAGGAACTTTGAAGCCCTGCTTATCATGATATTAAATTGTCATTGTGAATTTCTTCCATCTCTGATCACCAGTTTGTATCCTGAGATCTCAGAGAAGGTGCAAAGGTGGATGAATGCTGTTTGCTGATAAGGGTGTGGCACAAGACTGGTGGCACAAAAGGGCAATAAACCGCCAAATTTATGTGGCAATTGAATCTCCTGCACAGGTAGATATTTATTTAGCCCTTGAGAGTAAATCTCTCTAGTGAATTTCAGAATCTCCCTGACACAGAAATACCAAGCCTAAGGGATATTACCATCTTAATACTGAGTTTCTGTAAGAAGTATTTCTGTGTGAATTGGACTTGTTACTCCAGATGATTACAGTTCCTTTCCCAAAGAGCACAACTGTGCTAGAGAAAACCATATAATTTAAAAAGAGACGACTAGAAGCCAGTTCTGTGAAAGGAATGAATTTTATGTGACAATAATAAATTTGGGTGTGACAGACATACTGAAGGAAAACTGCTTTAAAGTAACACGTGCCTCAGAAGTTGTGGCTATCTGCCCATCCTGTCCTGCTTGCACTAACTTACCCAGATGTATGTGTGCCTCCTTGCTTGGAAAATACTTTCTAACTCCCCTTTATGACTGACTGGCCCAAGTCCAAAGTCCCGGTAGTATCATATTTCTGTCTGCAAGCCTCAGTGTTCACAGTTTTTCTAATCATGGCTCCTAGCCTCGGGTAAGTACCTTGGTGTCTGGATGGATGGATGGATGGGTGGAAGAACGCTACTGGAGATGAATTTCTCAGTGTTAACACTAAAATCCGTAAGAAGGTGGAATCAAACCCCTCACCTCTTACTGTGAGACTATGCCAATGGTCATTACCTTATCTTATACAGAATGGGGTGAGGAGGGTTACCTGTTTTTGGTCAAGTTATGTGCACAGCACCTGGTATGTGATATTGAACAATGGGGCAGATGGCACTTACTGGACACAAGTGGCTGCTGTCCAACAAACACATTTTTCTATGAAATACAGTAAGAGTAGCATATTCTTTTTTTTATAAATGTGGACCTTGCTTTAATGGTGCTTTTATTGCCTCACAACTGTACTTCTCAGGTGGTTCCTTGGCATTACCCTTGAGATGTTTCAGAAGTTGAAGCAAGACCATGATGCGGAACACCATTTCCTATGGCAATTGTTACACTGGTAGCATGGACAAAACATGCACTGCCTGCCCATGAGCTTGTAAACTGAACTCTAAAGCTTGGATAACGTACCAGAGAGATGACTTTCCTTTTTGAAACACAGTTGCTGTTTCTTTATACTTAACCGAAAACATAAGTCTTTTTTTTCCCCCCATTGACTGCCGTAAGCAGTTCCCAACACAAGAGAAAGTCTATAAACTGATTTCTCTTATAAAACATGGTGAAATCTGTAGGTCTCACTAGGCTCTAAGGCTTTTGTGGATGGATTCCATTCTTATTAATTGCTGTTCATAGTTTTAAAATGTACTATCATACAATTTTCATTTGATCCTACTCCTTCTCTAAAAAGAGAGAACATTTTTGGAGGGTTGCAAATAAGGAAGCATATGATTTACTGCCATCTTTAGTGTGAAGCTAGTGTGTGATGATAAAGCGACTAAATTAGGCCAAAATGTGGAAATTGAAGTAAACAAGATAAATGAACCCCTATCAGAGTGATGTGGTCTAGTGGTGATCACTTTGCAAATATTGGTTTTATGTCTGTGAAGGTAAAGATGTCTCTGCTTCCACAACTGAAAAGTCAAGATGAAAGGGCCTGCTTGTATTTACAGCGATGGTGCTATATTTGTGTACAAAAAAATTTATAAAATTATCTTCTTACTTATAATAGAAATGACACTATGGCAATCCTCCTAGGATAGGAATGGTATTGCTATGGTAAAAATGTCCAGTTAATAAGGACCACTCAGTATACTGAGTATACTGAGTATATCTGATTATATATAAATCAGATGCCTCTCTTCATAAGGGAAGTGCTTATTAGAGAAGCCCTGTCTTCAGAAGGTGTGGTTTTCTTGAAACATTATAATAAAAATAATTTATTGAGATGGATCACAGCATCTTATTTATGTCATAGTACATCACTCTATTGCTTGCTTGGGTCTTTGGAGTTTTTGACACATCAGCCTTGATGTGCATAAGTTTATTGCTTCTTTTGTTATGTTGATGGTCATGAATTCCTAACTCCTTTGAACTAGATTTTTTAAAAGACTGAGTGAAAAAAAGTGCTCTCGGTAAACATCTGTTAAGAGCATGAGACACAAGAAAGGAAATTTTGCTGTCACAGCAGCCTTCTTTGTTCAGTGTAATCTAACTAATCATCTCCTGTACTTGGAGCTATCTTGTCAGCTAGGTATTGTTTCTCTTCCGCTGAGCAAAATCAGACTGACTTTTGTGTTACTAATTCCCTGAAGAAACCAGAACCGTTACACTTCTGAACCATTTCTCAAAGTATTACTACTTTATTTCACATTCTAAGTCAGATTTGGGATTTCCATTTCTTATCTGGCTCCTCAGTGTACAGCCCCTGTACTCCCTTCGTACCTCCCTCCACGTGATGTGGATACCATTAGGATTTCCTCTCCATGCATAGCATATACAACAAGGACTTTTTTTCCTCTGTGGCCTTTCCTCCAGCTCCCGAGCCAGCATTTGCCTGAAGGAAAGCCAGCTGTGTCTGTCTCACTGAGAAAAGAATAGCAGTATCAAAAGACACTGCCAGATAATGCAGGAGGGAGCTGAAAAAGATGCTCTGAGGTAATATTTCAAGTCAGCTCAAGCTTTCTGCTGCATTTTCTTTTTTATCAGCCTGCAAACCAGGTGAGATTCAATCAGATTTTAGGATGTAGAACCATATTTCTAAGGTTTTTTCCCTCCTTACCTTATTATACTGTAGTCTTCAGGTGGCCATCCCTGACCTGGCCAAGATATGTCTTTGAGGTTGGTGGTGAGGCTCTGTAGATTGCTTCAGAAGTGAGGTAGATTGCTGCACAGTCTCCTTTTCCACTTTTTTCTGATAAAATCGACAATGCTCTTCATAAGCAAGCTGTGGCAGTGTGTGAACCATTAACCTTACTCCATTTGACATTCTCCTTTCCATGTTTTAATTATATTTACATCTTTTCAGGAATTTGTTAGACTTTCTCTTTTTATCATGGACTTTTCTCAGTGGACCCCAGGTTCCACTTTACCCTCTCCTGTATGCACTTAGTAACATGTGCAATGTACCTTCCTCGGGGCCACAAGATTTGGCTTATAAGAAGTGATTTGAAGAATAGGAACATAAGTATATATTCATATTTGTATTTCCAGGGCACTTATTTACTGGTGATTTCCTGAACCTTTTGCATAAACCCACAGTAAATCACATTAAAATAGAAAAAAATCTAATCGATGCTGAAGATTGTCCAACAGAAATGGCTCTTCCACTGTTTGCAGCTTGACATTGATTCTCCCTTGGTTTCTGGAACCTGCTCCTTGCAGCATGACTGCATCTGATAGTTGCTGTAGCCCCAAGTAAAGCCATGTATATTGATGTATATTGTATATTTTTTCACATAGGTGCTGGGCTTGGTATAAAAGGAATCTGGTTTACACTGTAGAAAAGTAGCTCACAGCACAGTTTTGAAAAGAAAAGGTCAGCAGCTCCATGAAGCTGATGGTCCTTGTGAGTGGGCAGTGATAAACAGCTACCAGAGCAGCTCTCTTCTGTCACTGCAGAGGACAAAAGTCCCATCCATGCTGACCAGTGGGGCAGGCCTCTGCTGTCATTCTGGTCCTCATGTCAAAATCCAACTTTAGTCATTTTGTGGCTGTAACAAACTGAGTGCAGTTCATTGTGCCATCACAGATACCCTCAGTACCTCTTTCTCTGTGGCTGACCCTCCCTGTGAAAGTGATGGGTCCCTTGGAAACTCAGAGGCTCATCTGGTAGCCACATGTGGTTGTCCTGGGTACCCAAAATCATCTCAAAAGATAGTAGATGGCTTTTTGCCATATTTATCTCTCACAGAAGCAAGAACAGACTACACCTGTATACCCACAGCACATTTTTCCCTGCCCTTTCTGTAACTGTAAAAGGTGTCTACTCTCCCTCATTACCAAAAAGTCAGGGCACCTCTGAGTCCTTCACATAGTGTCACTGAGGTAGGGAAGGAGAGCGACTGCCACTTAATGACGAGGATTAAAGTCCAGCAGGAAGAAAATTGAAAAAAGAGAGATTCAAACTAATTTCCAACCATATTTCTAATTTTGTTTCTTACTTTGTTGATGATCCATTATTAGCAATTAATGAAAGATGCTGAAATGATCAATAGTTGGATAAAATGGCAAGCGGTCAGATCAAAGGTTTATGGTGCTCTTGTGTGTGCATGGATGAGTGAAGATGGTTGTATAACGAATGCTATAAGGATAAGACAAACATGTATGATACAGGGAGCATCTTTCAGTCATTTTTATCTCAGAGGTTTTCTGTACAAGACATGATGGTTACTTTCTCTCCCATTAACATATTTGGTTTTCATGCAACAAAATTTCATGCACAAACTGCTTTGGCAAAGAACAAGCCCTTATCGACTGATCTCCTTTATTCACTTCTTCATCAGCTCCTTTAAAGGGCTGTCATAGGTTTCTAAGGCAGGACTTACATTTATAATAGCTCGAAAAATTCATCACATGTCTGCAGACATCCCCTGTTTCTATTTTTACTACAATTCCTACTAATTTGTCTCTTAGCTGTGTCAGTTTTAGGCATCAATATCTCCTTTGATCTCCCCTACAGAAGGAGACATCGCAGTTTTCCAGTTCCAAGTGGTTTTAAGGGAGAAGTTAAAGTCTCATAGCAAACCATTCAAGAAACTGGCTGAATAGCTCAGCATTCAGATTTTTTAATCTGCATATGTTCATCTTGATAGTATCTGAATGCCTTGTACTGATGCCTTAAGTGATGTGATTAATATCTATCATGTGATGTTTACTCTTTACCCCTGCTTTGGAGAGAAGTGTGTTCTCTGGAATATCTTATTTTGGTACAGCTTTATCAGTTTTGGTTTTGTTTAGCTCTGTTTTCTTGGAAAAATGCACATGTTTGTCTATATTTATTTTAGAGAAAGCAAGGTTAGAGAAACAGGGACCTTAGGTCTTCAGGGAGCTCATTCCACAGTCGCAGGCTGACCAGTTCTGTCTCCACGGATAAGCTTTGTCCTAGTTTTAGAGAGGTTCAGTTCCAGAAGAAGAGCAAAATTAATGAGTACAGATTTTATTGAGGGCTTTAAGCAGTATTTAAGATACTTTGGGCTCAAGATGAGAATTACTCTAATAATCCATCACATAGTGAACTCCATTTTTGTAGTTTTTGGGAAGACAACACAAGACATGGAGGATAAGTCTAATTTCTTATGATTTCTTATGGTCAGCTCTATAATATGAAGTGCTGTGTGAACCTCTGGTGTACAACCTGGATGTCTTACACCAGATATATCACACTAGTGATATAGGAGTAAATAGCTGAAGTGGGTCACAGTTAGACATGCAACTCATTCCAGCCAACTACAGAATCCATGTGGAAGTGCTCATGCAACAAGTTAATATTGATGGGGATGACTACTCCACCAACCAAGACCAAGAGGATCATCCCAGTGGAGGTGGGTTTGGGCTCCAAATTTCTCAGCCCTGTGACACACCAGATTCTCTCTTCACATGGACTCTGTATGTGGTTTCAGGTTGAGAACATGGATTGGCTGAGAAATTAATGCTGAGAAGTTCAGCAGTGGGAGCTCCTCATTAATGTTAATCTGTGTTCTGGTGTGTCACAGGATGCCTGAACAATTGCATTCCTAGTGTGAAGGAACTAACTTTATGTTCATGCTAGTGCTCTCTGGGATGCTCCGAGCAGCCACAAAAAGAGCTGTTTCTGAATAGCTTGACATGTTTTCATATTGAAGAGGTTGAGACCGATGCTTTCTGGCCCTGCTAGCTCAGGTGCCTCTGCCGTGTTCAACTAAAATGCTCTCAGGCTGAAGCTGAGCAGCAGAAACCAATAAACCCCTACAAAGTACCCACTAGGAATTTGTTATGAAGGGAGGACATCTCAGCTTGCTGGTGCACTTATAGATTTTTTTAGGCATGCATCCAGTATTAGACTGAGATTCTTAATTTCCTTTAGGCTATGATTTCATGTGGCTCAGTTTATTCATAGATACCCAAAAAGTTTAACAGTCTCATACAATCCAGAAACTTCCTAATGTCCCCAGACAACTCCATAAAGCAAGCAAGCACTGGGAAAGTAATAGCAACCATAATAGCCACAGATTACTTCCTAGAGCTCTACGCCCTTCCTTCAGAGTATGCAGCCAGGCAAGGGTAGCTGGTTATTCATGGAGTGGGATGCATCCAGGTAGTAGCCTACACTGGGCCCTTCTGCAACCTACAGAGCTGATTCCAGGGTATTTCTCTTTACTCCCACCTGAGCCATAAGGGGGTTGTGCGGTTTAATATGAGGTGTAAGAGATAAACCAGGTTTTAGTTCCTTCCAACCACTGGAACAGTGCAGCCACTGTTGTGCTACTGACAGCGTCCCCCCCACCTCCTTGGCCTGGTTACAGCTTGGGTAGCTGCAATCTGCCTACTTACAGTCTCCCCAGAGTTCCTGTTGGCAGCATTATTCTTTTTCCACATCTTGTCCTAATTTAGTTGGGTTATCTTGCTGTGCACTATTAAATGCTACCACAATCCATATCAGAGGTAGCTACATGTCAGGTTTGGGTGAAGTGATCTCTCATTAGGGGAGCCTGATCTTACAGGCTTCGCTTCTGTGAATAATCCAGAGGTGTGTAATTAGGCTTCCAAAGGTCCAGCGCTGCTACTGGGCGATGCACTCAGAAGAATAACATCACTCGAGTGGTCTGGAGTTTTCTGCACATCTACACAACATCCTTGCAGCAAATGTGAAGTCTTTTTTTTTAAAATTTGCTGTTTTGAACCAATTGGAAAATAAACATAACATTGGGGGGAAAAGTGAGAAACTGAAGGGATTTATCTTCCTTTCTCTGAAACCATTAAAGCTTGAGGTTTTAGTCCTGTACACTGAACAACGATATCTGCAACCTTTCAGCTCAATCTGGGTTCAGTGGAAGCCAGAAATAAAAATGCAGTCCACTGGGCTTGAGTGTAAATGAATTAAAACCAGTGGAGCAAAGACTCCACTGGTCTTTTGAGTTTTGCACAGATCTACAAACTATAAGGATGCTGACTAAGAACTTTGAGAAAATACTTTTTAAACAAAGGCAAAATACTTGTATGTTTCTCTTGCTAGTAGACATTCACTTTTCTTCCCTTCTCAAGTCTCTGGGCTAAGCAGCTCATTAGCAGTCTGTGGTGAGAGGTGGGCACCTGCAGAGAGCAACCCCTGCTTCTGAAGGCAAGATATACAGTAGGGAAGGTGAATTATCCCTAGGACTACCTTTTGTTCTGCTCTGACTGTGGAGGAAGCTTTTATTCTTCAGTTGACAGGACAGAATGCAGGCACTCTGTCTAAGTAAATAATGGGAAAGGCATCTAAATTTCCTTCATGTGATGTAAAATATAACCTTGATCTTTCTTTCTGGAACAATGAGACATACCAGCTGTGAGTTTCGTCCAACAGGAAATATATACAATATGTATGCACATATTTAAAAATCACACAACTTTAAGGTAAATTACACATGCATTTGTTTCCAATGCAGTCAATACCTACACTGGTAAGAGACTTTCAGGTTTTAATATATGGCTCTGATGACTGCCTATGTATGGAGAAATGCATCCTTAAACACTGCACTGTCAAAGTAATATTCACAAATCATTCAGCACCCATCACTGGCAGATAGTAAATATTTTATACCTTATTGAAAAATAATATTTCTTCTTCTCAAGTATTGCTCATGTGTTCCCTTTGGGCAACTCTCAGAAGAGCCTTTTGGGATTCATAAAAAATAATAGTTCCCTTTATGCTTTTAAAGCTTTCGTCACATGGGCTCCCCAAAGCACTTCCACAGCAGGAATCCCAGTCACTTGGTTTGAAAAACGAATATGCTTTAAGGGGAGCATAGGGAGAGTAAAACTTCTTTCCTCTCCTCCAGGATGAGGATGTCACCTATGCTGTGAGCAGGACTGCCACTACCATGGATGGTTTCTCTGCAGGGGTGCCATGAGGAACATCCCTGCTCTGGGAAGATGTTTTGAAACAATGTACAAAGAAAATAAACCATGTGCTGGTGGCAGGCTCAGAGGAAAAGCTATGAAAAAAGGTGTCATATTTACTTTTGATTTTTAATCCACACTGTTGTTATATCCCAGATCTCTACCCATACTTTTATTGCTGTGTTTGAAGGTGGATTGAAATTATTTGATGTTAATTTTTTCTTTAGAGACAGATGTCCCTCACATTATTGCAGATATGACTGACACTGAGCAGGATTGCTGCAGGGCATTCAGGCTAGTCCACAGGCATCTCTGCCTTCCCTATATTCAGGATGCAGGTTGTTGATGATGCTGGCCCAAATTTCAGTTGCCATGCTTATGGTTTTGAGAAGCAGAAGTGTGTCATTATGTCCCTGGAAGCTGGAGATTATAAAGGGAAAAACAGAAATAATAATAATAATAATAATAATAATAATAATAATAATAATAATAATAATAATAATAATAATAATAATGATGATGATGATGATGATGATGATTATGATGATAATAATGTGGCTTCCAGAACTCTGTGACAGTGATCCAACATTCTGCCCTTGAGGCTATTCCTCCAAACAAAATTTCCAGCATGGATTCTTCCATTTCAAATGTCTAATGGAGTGTTGAGCCAGCAAGACAGCTGGGAAGTTCGAGTTTCTGCCTGCACAATGGCAGCAGTGTCTGTGCTGTCAAAATTAACTCTGCATTTTTTCCTGTTCATGCTGGAAAAAAGATCTTTCTAACATTTAAAAAGTATACTGGGTACTCAGAGATCTTATGTTCCTTTGTTGGTTTAGTTCAAGCAAAGCTGATTACAAAATTCAATTCTAGTGTCATTCAAAGAGCCAGTGATATTCAAATACTGGTATCATGAAGGTCTATTTTAAATACATGACCTCATGGTGTGTGGAAGGATAAGCACAGCAGATCACTGCTTAGCTAATGAGGAGATGGGCACTGCATAAAAACCTGAAAAGAAGCATCAGCCCAGCTCTATAGATATTTCCACAGTAGGTTGATACAATACCTGCTGATACTGGTACTTGTCAAGTAAATTTGGCTCTGGGTTGCAATTATCGAAGGAATTTCATCATGCTCTGTGGCATTTTGCAGCTGCAAAGGAGAATGGGATCTAGCCCATTTTATTACACACCTAATTGCTGTTGAATGGTGGATTTTGTGATTTACTTTTCAGCCAATGCACAAACTGTGTCAAAACATCAGACATGTGAATTGGCACTTCTTGACCTGAGTTACCAGACAAAGAAGGTTTGTACAGATTTGTAATATCTATTTTGACCTCTCTACCTTTGATGGTAATAGCGCATGTTCAGTGTGAGCTCAGTTTTTAAAATATTAGTGACCCCCTTGAGGATCTGATCTAAAAAAACTCGGGCTTCTCAATGATGGGAAGATATGTTTTTCTCTTTAAGGGAAGGAGGGACACAGGTAAGAAAGAGTGAGTACTCTGCTCCTTGGATACAGAAGGCACATGTAAATGCAAGATGCCATTTATCATTATTTGATATATAGCAAAATACAGTAATTTCATTTAGCAGCAGGTTTTAAGAAGATTAAACATGCTAGGAAAATTGTTTTACAATAACAATATAACAGGATATTGTAAATTATTTTGCAGTAGGCTGTCATGTCATGTCACTGTAATTCTTCAATATTTAATTAAAACCTGCAGCAAATTAATATTCAGGTCCTGTCAAGAGAACTAATTGGATACAGGGACCAGCTGCTGAAGAAGTTTGGATGTCAGCTTCAAATGGTAATATGAAAGGTTCTCACTGGCTTGTGGTTACACATTTAAAAAACTCATCATAGAATTAGAGAATCATGGATAAAACGGTTTGGGTTGGAAGGGATGTTAAAGATCATCTGGTTTCAAAGTCCCCTGCCATGGGCAGGGACAATTCCCACTAGGCCAGGTTACTCAAAGCTCCATCCAATATGGCCTGTACAAAAGCTGTGGCATCCACAAACGCCGCAAATGCGGATGGGGCATCCACAAATTCTCTGGGGAACCTGTGCCTCACCAACCTCACACTGAAGATCACCACAGACCTATGGAAAAGACTGCTTTTGTTTATAACAAAGTCTAGCATTTTAGCCAGAAAGGTTCGTATTTAATGACATGATATACTAATACTGTTTAATTAGAGACCAGGAGTCTTTTAAAGCAATTCTCAGATAATATTCTGTGACAGAAAGTTCTCTCCTGGGAAAGGTGGTAGCCCCTGCTGTCCATGGTCTCAGGCACCTCTGCTCCTATATACCTCATAGACCTTCAGACCCTGTCTCTGAGATTAGGCTCTTTTAAGGTAAGGATGGATACTTCAAATCACTAGTCCCCTTTTTAGCTTTGTAACCATCACTGGGCTGAGCCACCACTAGATCAGGCTACATGATTTTGGTGGAGGGAGTAAGGGAACTGTAGTACTCTTCGGGAAGGGGCCAGCCACAGTGATCATGTATCATGCAAATAATGAAAGGCCTGACACTAAATGCATCACAAGGAATCACACACTTATTCAAGGTGATACTTTATAGCTCTGCAGTTTCAAAGCTATGTATGTTTTTTAAAAAATAAGTTTTAAATTGCTGGTGCTTTGTACAGCTCATTTGTAAAGTCAGAAGTACCAGGTATTGTAAGATATCTGTATTTCAGTGTTTATCAGAACATAGAGCACTGTTTGCAAATTGCTCAGGAATAGAAAAAAAAGTTTAAAATTATGGAAACTGGCATAATAAGGATTTATGAATATTGTGTTAGCAAGGGGTATGTAATTCTCCTACTTTTGCAGCACTATAAAATACCCACAATAAAAGATATTCTCTTTTCTAGTAAATGGTTAAGATTTTTTCCATCACTGAATTATATTGAAGTGCTGAACTCCAACACTTTTGTTGCTAGCTAGCAATTAAGATGAAAGCACTGTCCTTTCTGAGAGTAGCATTTATTCAGGCAATACAGAGCTCTGACATAGTTTTGCTCTTTTACTCAGCAGTTGTTTGCAAAACAATAGAAAGGAACTCTATTTCATTGTCTTAAAATAAAGAAAGAGAAAAAAATAAAGGAAAGAAAAAAGGCTGTAAAAATTTAGCTTGCAAAGAGATGAGAAACAGGGTTTGCAGGGAGCCAGTGTCATGCTCTATGTAAGCTAATATAGCAAATTCAGAGTAAATACAAATTCAGTATGTTAGGCAAATTAGAGATGTTTGAATTAATCTGGAGTAAGTGACCAACATTGTGCTGCTTCTATCTGGGTTCTCCAGCTGATGCTGATTTCTAGTTATGCTCTTGTTGCTATTTAAGCAGATTCTTCTATGGATTAATCCTGAGAGTACCTGAACTGCTTGAAGACATCAAGGACATCAAGAATTCTCTTGACACAGTGAGGAAATGCCTGTCCCAAGTGGGACAGTGCTGAACCCCAGCAGGAGTCCTGGCCCTGGACTCGTTCCCAGCTCCTCTGAGACAGTTGAGGACCTCAGCCTAGGCCTTGGTGGCCTGGATCTGGCCTGGAGAGCTCTGTGTGCCCTCTTGAGCCTTGTGCTCAAGTTTCACGGTGCTGATCTCGTGGGCCTCATCCAGTGGCTGGGAGACACATATACAATGGACGAGTTCTAGGAGAGTGGAAGCCATGTGACTTGCCTGGCTGAGAGCTTTTCATCACCCTCATTAGAGAGTGATGCTGGATGAGCTGGTATGCCAAGTGGGTGAAACACTCAGTGTTAGTCCTGCTTATATCCCCTCTTCTGTCTTGGCAGTGCTTGAGCAGGGTTTCTTTGCAGCCCAGGGGCCCAACTGCCATGAGGAGGGAGAGCAGCTATCCTTGTAGCCTGTAACGAAGAATAAGCATCCACAAGACTGGGCAATGAGTGTCCTCTGAGCTTTTATCCTATACTAAACTAACTGGAGCAAGACCAATATCCTTCTAGGCTTTGGTTTGACATCAGGTGGCAAATACTTCATCTTGTAAAGCTTGTTCTGCCATAGACAACAGCGTTCCTCTGCATTGTATTAGTGTACCTCTTCCACATGCAACTTCTGCTAATTTAATGAATTATTTAGAAGTGCCATGCTCACAGGCTCATGCCAACACAGTAATGGAATTTTGTACTGGCTATGGGTATAGCCAGATGTTCACAATTTTTCTCCCTCTTTCTGCAGAGATTTTATGCAAATTTCAGGAAGAACAGCACTGCCATCACCACATTCTCCACTAATAAATCTCATAACGGGCCTCCACCCCTGTACAACTCAGCCCACAAGGGACAAGCTGCTGGTTGTGATCCCTACTCTTTGTGAGTTAAGGATGATCAGTGGTGGGAAGGTAAGGGGTACTGGGGACATTCCTTCACTTGCCTGCTCCTGCTGGTGTAAATCGCACATAACCACAGCTGGTGGATTTACACTGAAATATTGTCAGGAGAGAACCAGGATCACAAAACTCAGGAAGAATTAGATAAGCTACAAAGTTAAAGGGAGATCAGAAGGTGATGACAGAAGAACAGTAGGAAATCCAGAGCTGTAGGGTATGACAGTTTTACAGAAACTTTTTTCCTTTTTATTTTTTTTTTTCCTAGGAATTGTTCTTCCAGGGCTGGTGCCATTTTACTGAGTACCTATGGAGAGAAGAGCTGGTCTCACTCTCCCTGTTTTTCACTATTCAGGCCTCTCCTCAGAGGATTTACTTGTGATTTACACTTGTAGAAGTGAGAAAAAATTCAAGCTGTGCTCATGCAATTATACTGAATGGGGAAAAGAGGCCAGCAGAACTGAAGTTGGTGGATTCTGGGGCTGGGGCTCTTTCTGCACAGCTGTGCTCCCTGCTCAGCCATTCAAACCACTCTAGAGTGAGACAGAGCAGATGCAGCCGTTCTGGAGTCAGAGTAGTTTCAGTCTAGGGCTGCTTTTCGGCTCATAATGACATCCCTGGTCTGCAAAGTATTTAAATATGAGCTTTCCTCCCATCAGCTTCATTGCAGTAGTTAAGCTTAAGCACATGCTTAAATGTTTTTCTGAAGTGGATCCTCGGTTTGATAGTATTTTATATATGACGTCAAATTGTAAGCATCAGGCCCACTATTCAACAGTGCAAGAGTTACCCATTTATAGAGATCTAGAAATGTCATTTATAATTCAAGTCCTTCAAGGGAAGGATAATTGTCCAATTTTGCACTGCTGCACAGGAGAAAACAAAAGCCAGTTATGTGTTTGTGTGCACTGTGCTTTTTGGGTTTATGTCATTTTGCTTTATAAATTGTTCCAGATTTTGGGGCATTGAAATCTACCTGATGCTCTAAAATGCTTTACATAAAGCAAAGTCTTGCACCTTGCTGTAGCTGTGGGATTTTGTGAAAGTGCTGTGCTTGCTCCAGACTCCGTCTGTGGTCCGGCTCACCCTGAGTGCCCAACTAACATGCTAACTTCATACCCTGGCAGAGGGACTGATGATGGATGATCTCTGGCCACAGTGACCCCTGCTCTCTGATCACTTGAGCTGCCTTGCCAATGAGGCTGCATTTTTGTTTACTCAGTTAATGAGGATCAGAATTACAAACTGCATGGCAGGGATTCAGCATACATATACCAGTTAATAGAGATAATTGAGTGGAAGGAAAACTAGTTTCTGATGTCACAAAATGTCTCTTGTGATAAAGCATTTGGAATATAATGGTTAACATTTCATTTAGCACTTACGGAGATTTGTGTACCAGTTAATATGTATTGTTTGTAAAACTATAATGACATAATAATTGCTTGCAGATACATTCCTGTCATATTGGGTGAAGACTTTCTTTCCATTTTTCTTGTCTTTCCAGTCTTACTAATTCTCCAAACATGCCATCAGACATCTGGTGCCAGGATTTGAGTATCTGTTTTTCTGTCTCCACATCTAGATTCCTGAAAAGATAGACAAATCTTTCTTGTTTTATTTTTGTGGTTTGTTTTCTTTTTCCCAGAAACCTAAACACTAAGATCAGTGGGAGTTGAAGACTGAGTAATATTTCAAATTGGGCAACTTAACTATGCTATAGCACATATGTTTGCAGCAGCTAAATAGATAAGTGCCAGGAAAGGACACTCAGAGCATGCAGCATAATTTTTAGGCTTGGTAGGACCGCTAAAACTTCCTGTTGTGCATTGTACAGACTTTCTTGGCACCTACTGATGCTCATCTTTGGCACCATTAAAAATTTTGGCTCAGGTTTGGAAAAACAGCCAGCAAACTAACACTGTTTACCTGATTGTAGACCATCCATATTCTGATTTGACAAGTTTTCATCAATATGGATTTTATTTTGAAAAAAATAAGACTCAACTGAGACAGTATTTTACCTTATTATTTTTTTTCCCCAGTAAGTCCTCATATCAGTTTCAACTAAAAAGATGTGTTTAACTCACAGATATATTTGCTTTTCCAGCATGAAAAACCTCGAGAATAAAAGGAAAACAGGAATACATTGGGGGACATAAACAGTAGTTTCCTCTATATATAGAAATAAACAACATCTAAAAATCTTTTTGCCTCCTACTTGAGTAGACTAAAATCCTAAAAGCTTCTTGTATGTGCTGGCTGACTAAAAATAAAGAGCATTTATCATATTATCATTCATACAAAAAGTGCCTGCACAGCCTGTGTAGTCCCCAAGCTGCTGGAGGCAGGAGGGATATTTTGTGTCAGTACCAGTTTATGTGGCTGAGATCTTCCCTTGCTTTTCCTCAGAAATAGGATATTGGACAACACAGGATTTCAGGCTGATTTCTTATGACCAATGTTAGCTTCTCAACCTGGAAAATGCAAGTTGTTAGTCAAAATACTGGCAATTATTTTAGTGCTGCTGGTGGTTTTTTCAGTATTAATCAAAGTAAGTAAGAAAGAAGATACCAGAAAATAAAGCAGTTAAAGTTGAGGCTTTGCATGCTGCATGGGTTGTACTTTGCTTCATTCTATGCTGTGTCAGGCTAGTGCTTTCCATGGGCTTGTCTTAGGAGACAAGTATGTGTTGCTGAAAACATCTCTGTGAGTCTCCAGGCTGCTGGAATACATTGATTTGGCTAAGGAGGGACTACGGGGGCCTGTGGATGGAAAGGACAAGATAATTTGTTGTACCATGTAGAACAGTAATAAGGAAGTAGTTTTCTGCTGAGGGAGGGTCTGGGGTATGGGCTTAGGCACTCTTTAGGAGTCACCCTTTGTATAGCCCGCATGAGCTAGACTTTCTGATGCTACATCTGACTTCTTGAGGTACAGCTGGAAGAGGTAGGGAGCTCTTGAGCTGGTGCTAGCTGGGCTTTGCCTCAGATGCAATTGGCATAGAGAGAAAGCTGACTTCTCCAAGATCACTTGGATGGAAAGGTGACCTGGGACGGGAACAATTTACAGAAGAAGAAAGGAACCCACCATGCTCTGCTTGTTGTGCTGGTATTGTGTCCTGCTTAGGGTAGGGTGGCAGCATCAGAAAACAGAGCAACACATGGGTGAGTGCCACGGCCCGAAGGAAAAGGGAATAGGGATGTGACACTGCACAGAGGGTTCTGACATGGTAGAAGGTCAGGTGCAATGGCCACTTTATTGAAGGAGAACAAGGATTTATATAGGGTTTGGGTAAGGGGAGGTCTGATAACTGGGGTGGAGCATGGGATTGACATCTCAGGGTAACATGGGATTGGGGAATGAGGGAAAGATGGGAGGAACTTGGTAGTATCTAGGGGAAGGTGACCAATGGGAGCTCACTCCGCCCTGCGGTATTCATCGGCCAATCGGTGTGGGATGAGTGGGAAACCAGGGGAGGACAAGGTGGTAAACAACTTTGAGCGGGAAAATGTGAGGGCAAGTCCAGACAAGCCCTGAACAATACAAACCAAAGGGATTAACACAGAAGTATATGTGGGGGTACATCAGACATGGTATAAAACTAGGGAATAACATGAAAGTCCATAGATTGTTAGCTTCTTCAGGCTCTGTATAAGTCTCTCCAGGCTTTAAATCTCTCCCAATCACTCTGATGTTTCTCCACAGGTGAGCCCAGCACATTAGCAATAGCTGACAGATGTCAGTAAGGGAGAAATAACCTGCGAAGCCTCTGGAGGGAGATGTCTGTTACAGGGATGGTCAGGGCTGCTGCAGCATCCTGAAGCATCCACCATAGCTGTATGGAAGTTGCTCAGCCTTGGCTGATACTACCTGCTTATGAGGAAGTTGCAGAGATGTAAGAGATGAGAAGAAGGCCACCATGAAAAGCTAACTGTACAAAACCTCAATTCTCCTAATTAAAATGCAATTCACATGCATTTTAAAGCCTTGAATCTGCATTTGAGCAGACCTCTCTGATTCACTCTGGTAACTTAGTGCACCATCAGTTCTCGTGATATTTTTTAGTCTAAGTGCAGATGGCTAACACCACAGAACTGGATGGACATGCAATCAGTGTTCTCTGCCTACGATCTACAAAGGTTTCCTGCTCACTTCCTGTCACTTCCTGACATAGGAAAATTGTCCTGTAACACCAGCCCGTACTGTCACAGTCAGGCCTGCCATACCTTGGGGAACACTAACCTAAATATACTTTTTAAAATCTGTGAGAGTGGCTCAGTGGCAATTTCTGTCTCAGACAAATTTCCAGGCAGGGTTAGTACCTTCATTTTCCTTTATTCCAGCTTGGAAGTTTTGTCAGACCTGGAGACTGTTAATGGTCCAGGGAAGAGGGAGGTGATCAGGGTGCAAAGGCGAACAGTGAAAAGGAAAAACTTGGGTAAAAAACAAGAAGTAGGGAGGAAGTTACTGGTTATGTGATCCAACCCATGCTGTGGCTCATTATTATTACTTGCAAGAGCAAATGTTGATGAAGTGCTGTAGAGTGCCAGTAATTAGTAGGCATGGCTCTCCAACTGCTGCAGCATGTGGTCAATGAGTTCCTGCCTCCAAGAGATGTTCTGCACTGTAAGAAAAGAGATTTATGTTAGTGATAAACATAAAGAGAGACTGAAATACGGTCTATATGCCACATTAGGAATGAGATTTCTCCTACACCTACTCATCTGGAGAAATGATGTCAGGCTGGAGAGTTGGTGGAAGGTGAGGCTCAGCATCTAGGGTGCAAGGCAGAATATAAATCTTTCTGTTTTCTTCTCCTCAAACTCCCACCAATCTGTTCAGCAGTATCTGGGAAAAGAAATCAAACCCACGTAACATGGAATGCTGTCGGGTGGCTTAGCGACAATTATGCACGTCCAACAGCACAGACATTATGGCTGATGGCTTCCAGTTTCCATGTCTGTGTTGTATAGAATTCTCTTAATTATATTTTTAGTCAAACTCTTTCTGCCAGTTGTAGGCTACACATATTTTACAAACCTAGTAAATAGGGCATGAGCAAAGAAAGTGATAAAGTTCATGAAACAGGATAGAGCGCTGTGCTCACTAATGGTATAGTCTTTAACAGGAGTTGACATGGTGCCAGGTTAAGTGGAAGGAGTGATAGGGCTACAATCACATCACTGGGAGGCTTGCAAGGTGTGCAAAGTGTGGTGTGGTGTGTAGGGGAAGTGGCCTAAATTCCGCATTATTCTTGGGTAGTTCCTAATCCTCCTTCAACGCTGAATACAGTTTTGCACTGCAGACCTATCCTTTGGCTCACTGTTATTTCAATATAGTGTACAGCTCAGCTTCAAATATCCAACCTCTGAACTGCTGAACAAAGTCCGTTAGAACTTCATGAGGATGAAGAACACCTTGGCTTGCAAAGCCCAATTTCTTCTAGTCACATACCACTATGTCAATCGCCTTCCTGATAATCTTTTATTAAGCTAGATCTTAACGTGAGTTTGTTATTTACTCCCACTTATGCTAAAATGCAGATCCAGGAATTAACTCCTCTGCTCACTAGGTAGCTTATTTCAACTTCTATTCTAATTTTAGAAGATTATCTTATGACTGTGAGCTCTTAGGCTGTCAATAATCAGTTTGTCTGCCTTGCTTATATTTGCCACTGATATTTTTACAGAAAATGACCATATTCTCTCTCAACTTCCGCTTTGATAAACTAAACAAGTCAACCTTTTCCAATCTCCCCTCGAAAAATAAATGCTAAAATCTCTGAACATCCTACACCATTCCAGGTTGAATTCCTTGTTACCACATGGCAGTAGAACTGGGTATGAGACTACAGGTACCATCTTACCAAAGTCTTACTCAGTTTATGGCACTAATTGTGCCTTGTGCATGTGGGAACTATCTTGCCTGTACACTCTTTGGCAATGATGTGGGATTACAGGAATGTAATTGTCCTTCAGCTTTCGAATCTATGAACAGTTACACATTTGCCTCTTGTTCAGCTCTTAGGAGGGGCACCTCTTTTCTTCTCCTATAGAAAGAACCAGATTCTAAATTAAGAACAGACTGACAAATATTTTAATAAATTACATTCTGCTGTTTTGCTTCACACTGGGAATGCACAGCTTATAGATAAGAGAGCTTTTTACATATTCTTCTAGGCTTGGCTTCCTATGAGCACATGCTTCTGCAAGCACGCGCTGCACGTGTGTCCGTGTATGCATGAATATGTGTTACTAATAACTTTTCAACATCTTGACTAATTTCAAACATATTTGACAATCTTGGTGGTGCTGTATTCCCACAGATTTAATGAAAATCAGCAGCCAAGTAGAGGAAGGAGCTGTGCTGTCATCTCCACTGAAGGAAAGGTTGCAGCACAAGCTTTGCCTAACCCTTTCTTAGATGCTAGGAAACCCTGTCAGATTTCCAGACATGAAAAATAGTAAATTGGAGCTCACAAGTTGTTATATATTGTATAGTCAAGCCAGGGCACAAATCCATAGGAAAGCAGCCTGCATTAGTTCTGCTGCTCTGAGCTATTTGCTATATTTGCGTATTTTCCCTTGCTTAGAGAATTGGAAATCTCTGAAAATGCATATCCACCCTACTTTTTCTGCTGTCTTGTAATATATATGGAAATTATGTATCTCCAGACATATATTTGAATACATCTCATGAATGAATTTGTTTTTCACTCATACAGACACCCCCCTCTGTATCTCTACATCTCTGTATATTCCAGCTGTTTAGACACTCCATATTTACTTCTCAATGTATAGATTTTATTGACAACCTTACAGACAACTGCATTGCCACCATCTGCATCTTCTCTCTGCTCACCACCAGGTGTTGGACCTATAGATAGATATGCTGTGGCGATTTACAGGATGCAGAAACAATAACAAAAATAGGAGGTAATAGGCTCTCTGTGGAAGGGGGTGATGTTGTGTTGGTGGTGTACAGCCATGGCATTGCACAGGTTATAGCTACCCCAGAGGTTATGACAAGAACCAAGATTTGCCCCCAAGTCAAGTGATAGATCAATAGTTATTCTATTAGCAATACATATCTGCTAATAAAACATCGGTCCAAGTTACTTAGTCCAATAGCCACTAACTGCAATGTTGCACTTGGTGCTGGGAAGCTGTTCTCCCTTTTAAAGAGAAAATAACAGTCCTTCTTTGGTGCTCTGTATTTTCACAATAAACAACCATAAACAAGATGCTGCTAGTAGACTCCATTTTCTCTGATTACATAGCTACCTGCCTTTCTGTCTATCAGTCACACAGTAAATCTCTCTTTCCATGAAGTACCTTATGTTGTGCAAAATCAATATGCTGTCAGAGCACTTTGCTACCTTACCGGTGACACCAGCTTGGCATCTCCCCTGGGGAGCCTGATTTTGTGCGGGAAAAAAAAGATCTCCCTGTCTTAGGGCTGGATTTAGAAGGGGTCTGAGGGGTTAGATCCCCATGGAGACCTTGGCATTTTTTTGGTTCCAGCTCACTCTACTTAGTGTTCTGGATCCCTCCACCTGATCCCTTTGGTTTACAGCCCCCAGGGGCCTCTGACATCCCATGCCTCAGCAAACTTGGCCAGACCGCAGCTACAGCAGTGGCACAGGGAGCTTCTGCCAGCTCCCAGCTCAGCATTATCAGTGTTAAAACATTTACTGCATGTGCAATTCTCAACAGCTCTTAACTCTGGCAAATCAAAACCAATTTTAACCGGAACACTCCAAGACACTTCTCTACAACAAGGGCTATCTATCTGTCTGACAAATTCAGGCTTGCTTCCCCCAGCTGCTTTGGCATTAAAGATGTTAAAAAAAAAAAAAAGAAAAGAGTTGCAACAATTTTCTTCTTTAGAGATGTTGAAAAAAATATATAATTCTCTTTGTATTAAAAGCCAGTGATGCCTTCATGCCAACAAATCAAATGAGATTTCAATTGCAGGAGCAAATAGAAAAATTTCTGCCTGATCAATAGACATTCAAAGTGTTATCAGGAATTATCCAGAGGGAGCTGGGATGGAAATGTCTGCTGATCTCAGCCGTTATGTCTAATGTCCTGTCTCAGGGAACCCTACTCCTTCCTACTGAGCACCCAGGCACTCAACTCACAGCTGGGGCATCCAATGAGCTCTTTGAGGGCTCCAGTCAGCCTAAAATCTGTAAAATTCAGCTTTGGTTTTGCTTCCCACTTCATTTAGCTTCATTGCTGCATTTACAGGTTCAATGTGTATATGACCAAGCTGTGAAAACAGCAACCAAACAAAATGATACCCTAAGGTCTGATCAGTAGCACACTGGGATTTACTTCTTTCAGGCTATCATCCCTGATTTTAAATTGGAGCAGGGAGCACAGCATGGTCATTTTATTGATTGGATTAGAGAAAAATTGAGCTGGCTGATCTGTACGATGACATTATTGAGTTGTGTTTGCAGCTATGACAGAAACAAAGGAGTTTTTATTGGATTACTGGGGCACAGGGGGAAAAGGGGAAAGAAAAGGTAATATAGAGGTGAGCAGGTATTAGGCTTGGTGCCTTTGTGCTCAGTCTCTCCAGCAAGGGCTCTCTTCTTCTCTGCTGCCCTGTCTATTCAGCTGACTGCTGCGTTGGCTGCTGCTGCTGCCGCCTTTCCAAACGCAACCAACTGTGTATCCAAAGAGATGGGAATTAGTTGCAGTCCCTCATTAGTGGATACTCTCATTACACTTGTTCATCACTCAGGTAAGAATACTTGTGACTTTAAAAAAAAAACAAAAACAGAACAAAAGCCATTTGGAGGTTAATATCCTCTTTAAGGGATATTTTTGTGCAAGATAGGTGTTTAAAAACTGTGGTGTTGCATGACACCTACTGACAAGCAGGGCATACCACAGTTCAGTGTGTGGGCAGCTGAGTTGCTTGGTTTATTTTTACTGATGCTGTATTTTTATATTTGTTAACAGCATATGATTGAAAAGGAAGAAACTGATATTTTGTACCATGTGAATATGTGACATTGAGTGAGTGACTGGCATATATATATGTGTATGTGTGTGTGTATAGATGTACCCTACCTTATATTTTATATACTTCTTTACATGTTTAGTTTATAGACTGGTTTTAAAACTACTATGTGCAGCAGCTTCGTTGATTCATTTTATTTGTGGCTGAGGAAGAACATTAGTAGCAAATGTACTCAGCACAAGAGAGCAACCTACAGGTTATGCTTTTGAAATGATCATATATTTTATTTATATGGTGCCTGTCAGTCATAGAAGCCTCCTGTGAAATATTACTAAAATGAAACACAGCTAAAGCTCCATATTAAAATGATGCAGCCTGATTCTCCACTGCCTTGCCTGCTGCGCCCTTTGACGGCTGAAATCAAACCATGCAGAGAAGAAAACCATATGAGTATGAAGTGGCCTTACAAAATAAGAACATCTTTCAATTGCTTTGTTCTGGTCCTACTTAATGATCAGGAAGAATTCAGAGCCATGACTGTGCTGGGTTCCTACTGGGGTTTTATTCCCAGTTCAAAACATTAATTATCTTGGCAGCTCTCTTGTGGCACAGGTGAGAGGTCTGAGGGACAGATGACCAGGTGTCAGATTCAGAGGCCCACCAAAGGCCATCACCCTCCTCACCTTGTCACAGCTTGCGTCATGATTTAACCCAAGAGCTGTTTAAACATGAAGAGCTCCTGCACCGCAGGTCAACCCAGTTCAGCACCAATGTTTCAATAGAAGACACAGAAGGCAATGGATCTTATGAGGTTCATCAGCACAATTCAAACCTTAAATGAAACCAACAAGCAAATAGATGAGCTACAATTTTATCAGGTGGAGACAGAAATCAGAGGAGCTATTAAGTTTGCAGCAGCTGAGATTCTGCTCCTTAAATAAGTTGCACAAAGCAACTGCTACAACTGGAGTGTTCTTCAGCTCAGAAGGCAGCAAGTGGGCCCCATGCCCAAGGAAAAGATACCGACACTGTACTTTTTTGGAAACATCACTTCCATACCGTGAAATTGCCCATGTGCTAGACTTGTATGGATTTCAATGGGAAGGCTCAGCATCAAACTACATGGCATCCAGCCCATGCAAAGCTTTGAAAAAGATGCTAGAGATAGTGTCAAAATCACCATGAAAATGGGACCAATGGCTAACAGTAGTGTCAAAATTGGTCCCATAATTCATTTAGAATGCTGTCAAAATAAGGCTAGAGCTGAAATACTCTTAACAACCATCATCATCAGCTGCAGTTTTCTTCTAAGAATGAAATACAATGGGAAAAATATGTCTTTGTGGATAATCCAGTGCTGCAAGGTAAAAAGAATTGCTCCATTAAGATTTAGAAGCTGACATCTCAGGCTACAGAATTCCATACAAACTACACAGCTCTCTTTTAAAAGGAACAATATCATATGCAGTGATGGCATATTCATCCAAACTCCCCAAGCAGCTCTGTTTTCCCCAGTCCCTACATGTGTCTGACTTTCACAGGCAATAAGTGCATTTTACATATCGGCTTCCTCAGCCTCGGTGAAAAACAGGCCCTAACTGTTGCCCAGAATGACATAAATCATAAGTTCTGGGAAATATTCACACCAACCTTCTGTTAGAGGATGAGACCTCATACCTCCCTAGGACAACATGCTTTGACTAGACGACAGGCCCAGGATGCCCATACCAGTACCCATGCTGTAGTAACTGAGAGTGTCCCCCCCACTCCAGTGGGCACTGAACTCAGACTTTAAAGACACTCTTGATGTGATCAGTTCCTTACTGCAAAGGATACCAGTGACGGAGCCTGTGAGGAGTAGTAGGATAAAATTTAACAAGAAAAATGTGAACACTGGTAAAACTTTCCCATAGGTGAGGTCTAATTGATCATGGCATGATCCTGTCAGACATTTCTTGCTTGATCCTCTGGAAGATGTCTGAAAAAAACAGCAAAAAGACTATTACAAAGAATTCTGTGTTGGCAAGGCATCCTGCCTTTTTTGCTTCATCCTTGCACTGGTAGGATCACTTTACTCAGGAGATATTCACCAACTTAATTTTAGTTTAAAAATAAAAAAGAAGGGTTTAAACCCTCAGGGAAGAGTTATCAGCTTAAATATTGTTTTTTTCAATTTAATGGTTATATTTTTATACTGATTGTTGAACGTTATTTCAACGCCCATGGGGGACTATGGTAGTGTTATGTTTACACTAGAGACACTGTAAATGCAGTTCCCCTCTAATTTACTCAGTATGACTTTGTGAACTTCAAATAGGTTGTAGAGGAAGCAAAGGAGAGCAGAAGTTAACCCTGCAGATGTTTGTCTTGCTGGACTCGATTAGTTTATCTGTTGGCACTCAGCTGGCACATGGTTTGGATTAGGAGGAGCATTCCCCTGTCTGGGGACAGCCACAGCAGTGGCATTGTTGTGCACAGGGACAGTGTTAGCCGGGTGTACTTGTGCTAGGACAGAGACCTAGACAGTACTTTAGTTTGTGGTGCTGGCTAGCCAAAGTTGTTTTACATATATACGGAATTTGTGTGTGATAGTTAATTTAACTAACATGTTTATTTACTGTTGTGCTGTCTTTTTGTGTTTGGAAAAGATGACTCATCTGGTACTTGATCCTGCCAATGTTTATTCTGCTGGTGGGCTCACTCTTTACTGAGTAATGAGAGTAATCCCACTGTATCAAGCCTATTAGTGAGGATACTTTCATGGGATCAGGTCACAGGCTAAATGTAAATTAAAATATCTACCTTCTTGCCCTCAGCTCAGGTGGAATTACAAGGATGCTCATGTCATCGCAGCCTGTTATAAGATCTCAAAAGTACCACATTAGCTATGTCCAGTTTTTCTAGGGATAACAGTTTAAAAGGCACAACACGCAAGGAGGCATTTTGCAGTTGCTCAGCTGAGCACACAACAGTGAAACTCTCACAGGACTTTCCGCCTCATACTCTGTGGTGTTCAGGTTCCTCCAGCCCCTGGCTAAGACAGGCAGTGGTTGGCCAGCAAAGCAGGGAGTTGTCTGAGGTTTAGAGAAATAGCAAGAAAGCAGCTGCATGAACAAAAAAGTCAAGGCTCCTGGGGCCAAGAAGAGGGTGCACAAGCAAACCCTCTGTGCTCCAGCCTAGGAGTCAGGGCACCTGATGAAGGTGGATGGAAGGTCTCTTCTTCCACCAGCACTGCTCCCTGTCATGGGCTGTACAGAGAGCCCATGACACTCTCTGTGCTGGTCAGCTATGGAGTGCCAAGGGATCTTTAGAGAAACTGTATTTCAGTCATGAGTGCTTTTTTTTCCTGGAAACTTTTTTGGATTGTGCCACCTCTTCATCACAGAATGGTTTGGGTTGTAAGGGACCTTAAAGATCATCTACTTTCAACCTCTCCTCCATGGGCAGGGATGCCAACCACTAGATCAGGTTGCTTAGGGCCCCATCCCACCTGGCTTTCAACATTTCTTAGTCTGCCAAAGATCGTCTAGCCACAGCCCGGGAGCAGGAATGGTCCAGGTCCTCTCCAAGAAGTCAGTCTACTTGTGGCTCCCTGCCCCTGAAAGCTTTGATGCTGGCTGGCCTTTGTGGCAGCATGCCTCTGGTGACATTTAATGTACCAGATGGCTGCAGTCTCTCAATGACCACTCTTATTTTGGGTTCTGCACCAGGAAGATCTAAAAGCTAGGTGTTTTGGTGCCTCACTTGCATGAGTCTTGCTCTTAATTGCCAACTGCATCAATATCACTCAAGCTTGGAGCTCTTGAGGATCCAACTGGGCCTTGGATTTTTGATTACACAGATATTAAGCACCTAAAGACCAAAACAGATATTTAGTACTTGCAGACATAAATGCAATATCATAGGGTTTGCTGAAAAAGAGCTGATGAAGATTTAGCAAACATCAGTATTGTGCACTTCCTTACTTTCTACAGTTGACCTTGGCATCATGCATCTACCTAGGTATTCTTGAAATCCTGTCTTTGATTCCCAGCAGGGTCAGATTTGGAATAAGTTTTTATGTCTAAAAAGATATCTAAGTCCACCCTGAGGACATTCCCAAGATTCCCCAGCTCAGGCACTAGGCAACATCTGTTCTCCATGAATCAGACTGTGAGCTATGGGGTGGCCCACCCATATCCCTGGGAAGGGCTGGCAAAGCCCAAGGAACCAGCCGTGCTCCCTGTAGTTAGAGCACAAATCACCTGAGCATCATTAAGGAGAGGAGACATGAGGATACAAAGCACCAAAACAAGAAAGAAGTGAAAATAAGTTTCCAAGTTGTTCTGTGTGTGGTAGAGCAGTGCCACTCCTATTTCATAGACTCATAGATTCATAGAATGGTCTGGGTTGGAACGGTCCTCCAGGATCATCAAGTTCCAACCCCCCTGCCATGGGCACGGATGCCAAACACTACATCAGGTCATGTGAACAGTCTTTGCTTCCTTCCAGGAGCAGGTTTGGAAATAGGCTCCTCAACTGTAGAGGGTGCTGGTCTCCAAACCCCAGCTTGCTCAGGCAGTTCGAGCTCTCACCTCACCTTGTGCTCTAGGTTTTAATCACAGGCACTCTGCTTGCCCCAGATGAGCCATCTATGATTGTGTGGCCTGTCTGCACAGTTACATGTTTTCATTGCTTTCCATACACTGGGATACTACAGCACACAATATAATGGGATAATGTGCTAAAATGAGATGCCAGGGCTGTCTCTTCAGAGGGCTAGGCTGCCAAACATTACACCCACTGGATGTTAAATGAAGGTGATGACTAAGTGTTCACACAGTGGCTTGCTTTCACTTAAGACTTTGGCAGACTGACGTAAATTGAAAGTCTGCTGCGGGCAGATTTCCTCCTACTATTTTTGATTTCATGCAAATAAGAATTGCAGGACGCCAGGCAATTTCTACCTGTGACTGACATATTTAGTGTTGACAGTCCCACACTGTTTTTATATCTAAAAGTGTATCTAATGATACATGTAGGGCAGTTGCAGCTTGCAATATCGCATCCCAGACCCATCTCCAGTTCCTCTCCCTCTCCTGCTCCCAGCAGGCTGCATCCAGCCCCACATGGCTTCCTTTGACACATACATGTCTATAAAGTGTTGCAGTCTGCTGCCAAGCTGCCAAAGAAACCACAACGGTGCAATATTTTCTGCTAACGAGTCTATGTCCTGTGTGTTTCACTCCCCGGTTCTGCCAGATAAAAGTTTCCTGTTAAAGGCTTAAGGGGCAGCTTAGTCAAACAAGCATTCCCTGTCTTTCAACTGATCCGGCCAAGGAAGTACCTACTGCTCAGAAGCATTTAAGCTAATCTGAAAGAGTCTGGGAGGGAGATAGGTGCGGGACTTCTGGGAGAGGAGTGGGGACATCAGCTTTTGGGGTGATGGGAAGAGAGTAGGAAGCGCCTGCATGGGGGACCAGTGAGTTCCCCAAGAGCGAAACGTGTTGGAAGAGTCTGAAGCACCAGGTGCACATGTGGTTTCATTCTCTCAGCTCTGGGTTGCATATGGGTGCTACAAAAAGTGCTGGGAAGGGACAGCAGTAACGTCCTGGGTATGAAGATCCTAGCCACCCGTGACCAGCACTGCTCTCTCCCAAGGCCAGGAAGCCCTGCCTGGGGACAGAGGCTGCAGATGTCTTTGAAAAAGCTAACTCCTGGATAAACAGCCTGTGAACTCTTTTATGCTTGTCCCTACCAGCCCAGAAATTTTTCTCCATGTATTTTAGTGCACTGTCCAGCCACCATGAAACATGGTGGTTTCACATCATCTTTTTCCCACAGCCACCAGCCACAAAGCCAAAATCTCAAGGAGGAAATGAGATTAAATAGCCAAGATGCTGATCACAGGAGGTGACAGATGATAATATTTTAATTCCCATCATTGCTTTATTCAGACCAGGATCATCCACAGCAGCAACTGCCTGTTTGGAGATGTGCCCTCACCTTGCAGGTATTCTGCAGCAGATGCCTGTCTTTTCCCACCTTGGTTTAAACAAGGCTTAGGCTGTGCCTACCTGCCTACAGGCATGTGCAACAGGTTGCATGCAACTTGGCCAGTGGCACGGTGTGGATTGCAGCCTGACGGTTCAGGGCTTGTCCTGGAGGCAACTAGTAATCCATACATCTAGCATATAGCCTCAGTCTCCACCACCTCTTCATGGAGGACCTAATATATGATAATTTTTTGGAGTTTTTCCTCCCAGAGTGACTGTTTCCCACAGTGGTGTTTTGGTATGGTGTGGTCTGTGGCTTGAGGAGGGCAAGGGAAGCTTCAAGACTTTCTGGGATAGTGGTAACTAATCGATAGTGGACAGATCCAAACTTGGAGGAATCCTGTCTGTAATGCCTGTGGAAAAGTGTCTCTGAATTAACTATCCTTAGACAGTTATTTAGTAGAGCATACATTTGTGGGAAGCTAACTTGAAAGGGACCTGAGGCCCCCGGTTCCTAGCAGAAGGTGGCATTCTGGGTACCTAACCTCTTACTCCATAATTCACACAGGCTCTTGAGATATCTCGTCTCCAGGAGCAGGAAAGCAGGTGCCGAATCAGGCTGAAGGTGTCTTTATTGATGTGCCTCAGAAATAGCCCTGGCACTAAGCTTGTTGCTAGCACAGTGTCCCATGATGTTGTATTCACACTGATATGCTCACAAGACTACCTTTTTCCTTGAGTTTTCCAGTTGCACTGAGAGAGAACAAGTAGACCAAAAGCGACAAAACTCATGAGTTGAGATAAAGATAATTTAACAGGTGAGGGAAAGAGAAAAAGACAAGTGAGACCAAGGAGGTTACTCACCTTGGCCCACAGGCAGACAAGCTGAGCAATGGCCACCTTGGAAGCCAAAATTTCACTGTTTTGTTCCTTCACCCTAGTTTTCATTCCCGAGCATGTCAATCACTATATGGTAGAGAATATATCTTTGGCCAATTTGAGTCAACTGTGGCTCCACGGGAAAGCTGAGTCTGGCTTCACCTAGTGCCAGCTGGTTCCAAACACTGCAGTTCAGGTAATGGACACAGGATTTCTGTGATAACACTCCATGTGCAAAAGAGATGTGCAAGTCAGCTGATGGTGAAACTATCCATTCCTAGAGGTGGCTAAAATGTCTTATTTATGGTTACATATTTTGTTGGATAGTTCTTTCGAATATGTTTGAGCTATTCAACCTAAAACAGTGAGATAGGGCTGCAATACTGGGACCATAGGTCTCAGCAAGTGTTTCTGTTTACAGTCCAGCTTTTATTTACATTCTTCCCTTCAGCAGCTGACATCAAAGTGGGAAAGAGAAGTGGGTGGCCTGTCCCAAGGCTGGTACTAATTACTGCAATTAGGAAGCTTCATAAGAATACACCCAACATTCAAACAGAGCATCCAGTGTTTTGTAGCTTTACTACACTACTTAACAGTGAGTGTCAATTTAACTAAAAGTGTTTGAACTGTTTTTTATCACAAACATCCAGTTTGTTCAGGACTGTGGATTTCCAAAAGCTCATGAACAAAAAAAAAGTTGCACTGGATCCATCATGTTCATTATTTCTTCTAATCTACCAAGTTAAAGTTTTTTCAAGAAAACAGAACATCATTCAAGCCCATTGCATGCCCCACACCAGTGAAAAACATAGCTGCATCCTGCCACCATGCCTCTCTCTGTCTGTGCAGACGTCTGCCTCTTTATTGACATTCAAAGCATTGGCAGGAATCAGCCCACCTTGCCTCAGCTATGCCCACCAGCTCATAAACTTCATTGTTTAGTATCTCTTCTAGTGCCTGCTGCTTATTTTCCATGCTCCTTGCATCCACATATAGACATTTCAGTACATTAATATTCTTCATCTTCTCTTGTTGAGCTACTCCAGCTTCAGTCTTATTTGCAGGCTGGAAGTACATGTCAGATTATTTGAGTTGGGTGAAAATTTCTCCTCTTTCCTTCACACTGAGTTTTATAGCTATCCAATAAACTTGCCTGGTTTTGAAACTGGGAGATTGGTACCCTGTTCTGGCAGAGTAACATTAACCACAAATTGCTTACATCTAAAAATAACACATGATAATTTTGTTCTCTCTCAGAAACTGGCACACTGCATTCTCTAAAGGGAGACAAATGAATATGTGAAAATATTTTCAGAACAGTTGCTTGTCTATAACAAGTCAATATGAAATCAAGATAGAATTTATTCCTTCATAAAGGGTTTATTGAGCTATGTTTCAAACATCATTAATCATGAACACTCCAGAGGATCAAGAAAGGACTTGATCTTTCTAGAGCTTTCTATTCATAGGGAGAAAACAGGTCTGAATAGTCATCTCCTGGACAGCAAGAACAGATTGCAACTCTTGCACAATTTCTCTGTGAAGTGAGGAAATCGTGACCATTTTTCATTTTGCTTTCTATTTCCTGAGAAACTTCTGGGTATAGCAACACTTAGCAATTTCCTACAAGGAGTCCTACATGCTAATTAAATCTCCTCAGACTCATCTCTCCCAGTCTGAAACAAGAGTCAGACATTTGCCAAATTACATCACTTCACCATGAGCAACTTCTTGAAGTCTCACCCATGTCATCCATGTGACAAAAATTGTGGTCATGCCCTGATCATTTCTCCTCAAGACTACTAGAGCCTCCTCTTCATTTTCACCTTTTTCCTTTGCAACCTATTTCAAATGTCTCAGTAAATCATCTGCCTCCACAGCGGCACCTCTGAATTCTTCCATCATTTTCCTTTGGCCTCCTACATTAAATTTCAGCTACTTGTGCTTCCCTTCAAGGATCCCCAGAACACTGCTCTGACCTATAGCATCAACTGCAATATTTCCTGCTCTCATTTCCACTCAGCCAGTACATCACACCTCGGTGATGCCTTTATTGTCTCCTCCATGCTCCAGACCATCCTCAACAACTGAATTCTTCTTTTATGGAGTTTTGAAAGGCATGCACTGCAGTTTTCATACATGCTTTCTCAAAGCACACCTTCCTGTGTTGATATGTGTTCCTTCAGCCCTCCCTGCTCTATTATGACATTCAGACAAGGGCAACATTGCCAAAACTATTACACTCCAGGCCACTGATGAGCTCCAGACTTATATTACAATTCACTGGTTAAAAGCAGCATTATTCAACCTTTGTGCCATGCCAACCTGCTTGTAGACATCAATAACTAATAAAAGTAAGATGCCTGGAACAAATTTTTTTTATCCTTATTTTACAGATGGACTCACGTTACCTTTTCAAATCAAAGACCCTTCTAAGGTACAAAAACAGTCCAAGTGAAGATTAGGGTTTCCTGAGAACTCCTCTATCCTTAACTGGCTGGCTGAGGCTGCACGCAGGACACTTCTGTTCTCCTGCCATAAAGTATCTCTCATATTTGGTCCCAGCTGTCTTCCTTATTTAGACAACTCCTAGAATACAAGATGCACTGCAGGCTCATCCTTTCAATGAGTGGTGGAGGATCTCACCTGGCTGTTGGAGTCCTGTCAGACCTAGTGGCTTAGCCAAGAATGTTTATTGCCATTGGAGAAGGATGTTTTTTTCCAGCCACACAAAATATGAATAATGTGAGCCTGGGTTTGTGATTATACGTGTGCAGCTGGTGGTTTACAGGTGTGTTTGTAGTGAGAGCAGTGTGGGATGATGGATAGAGTTAAACCTAGAGGAAATTCAGAATTTTAAGGTAAAAAGCAGCTGCAACTACCTGGATGGACTGAGGCCGACATCCTCCCCAATACAACGATAAACATCTGCTCAGAGAAACAGAACAGAGTGTGGAACGAAGTGGAGACTATGTGGCCCCCCTCCATTCTAATCCCAGCAGAATGGGAGAACATTGTGGTACTGAGACCATACAGTACCTGTCTGACAAGGAAGAACCAAGATGTTCTGTTGCTGAAGCCAACAAACATGTCAAACTCCCTCCTCAGGTGCCAAACCACAACCACCACCCCTCTCCCATTAAATACACCAATCAGAAATAAAAGGTATTTATGACTAGACCCACTCAAACTCCACCCAAACATAAAGCAAATAGTATAAAAGTAAGCTGGGGATACGGGGAAAGTGGGAGAAGATCTCCACTGAAACTGCTGGGATCAGTCGACGGGCTGAGTCCATCTTCTCCCCCGCCAGAGGGATGCCTTGGGTGAGAAATATACTCTATGTGCATTAAATGTTGCTTTGAAGACTAAAGCTTTTGTTTGTGCTTACCCCACAACATATTAGTAGATATATTAGTTAATATATGTATTAATAGACTGGGGTTTTTTAAGTCATATTCTTGCAGTAGACACTATCACCGACAACATTCAAACCTTAATTATCTGTCACAATTTGTATTAATAGAGTGTTATTCCATAAACTGTAAAGTTAGTCCTTGCAGTTGCCGGCAGTGCTTAACACCAGTTGCAGAAGGGTCTTGGCTCTGATGAGTTTCCCCTCACAAGGCAGGTTGAGGTACCCTCCGATTTTGTGAATCTGTGGGTGAAGGGTCTCATTACGGGATGCTGACAGACTGTCAAGCACCAGGGTCTCGACTCTCCCAGAGATACCAACAGGCAAAAATCCAAACTCCCACCTTTCACGTGACAAGGAGTTGTAGGTATAGTTATATATATACTCTGTGCCTTATGCAACATTACAAGCGTGTGAAGAGAGCATAAGGAATAGGATGCGTTGTATATTTTCTCTAATGAAGTATTATCTTACAATTTTGCACAGATCTGATGAGAAGGTATTGCAGCCATGTCTCATGCTCAAGCCCATAACTGCAAATTCTCTGCCATCACAGAAGCAGTGTTAGAGTTACTGAAATACCAACTCTCTCTTTTTCCTTTGGCCTTAGCTGCTGTAGCTAAGGGGAGCACTTGCTTGTTCTCGTTCCGTAATTATGACCTTGACTGGATACCAGCGGCCAACCAAAGCTGCTCTACCACTTCTCAGCTGGACAGGGGAGAGAAAATATAACAAAAGGCTTGTGGGTTGAGATAAGGAGGGGGAGAGATCACTCAGGGGAGGGATCACTAAGGGGAGAGCTCACTCATCACAGGCAAAACACTCAACTTGGGGAAATTAGTTTAATTTATTGTCAGTAAAAATCAGAGTAAAGTAGTGAGAAATAAAATCTTAAGCCATCTTTCCCCCACTCCTCCTCTCTTCCCAGGCTCAATTTTATATCTAAGTTCTCTCTCTCTTCCCCACAGCAGCATAGGGGGATGGGGATTGTGGGCTGTGGTCAGTTCATCCCACTTTGTCTCTGCTGCTCCTTTCTTCCAATGAAAAGGACTCATCCCCTCCCCTGCTCCAGGATAGGTTCCTTGCAGTGTCAGAAGTCCTGCCAGCAAACCTGCTCCAGTGTGGGTTCCTCTCTCCACAGATCCACAGGTCCTGACAGAAGCCTGCTCCAGCACACGTTTTCCACGGGGTCACAGGCTCCTTTGGGCATCCACCTGTTCCAGCATGGGGTCCTTCATGAGCTGCAGGTGGATCTCTGCTCCCCTGTGGACCTCCATGGGCTGCAGGGGCACAGCTGCCTCACCATGGGCTGCACCACAGACTGCAGGGGAATCTCTGCTCTGGTGCCTGGAGCACCTCCTCATACTCCTTCCCCACTGACCTTGGTGTCTGAAGGGCTGTTTCTCTCACATATTCCCGCTCCTCTGTTCACTGCTGTTATTCTGAGCAGTTTTTTCACCTTCTTGTATACGTTATCCCAGAGGTAGCTGTTGGGCTCAGCCTTGGCTAGCATCTGGTCTGTCTCAGAGCCAGCTGGAGTTGGCTCTGTCAGACTTGGGGGAAGCTTCCATCAGCTTCTTACAGAAGCCACCTCTGTAGACCCCCCCTGTGAAAACAATGCCACACAAACCCAACACTGCAGTATTTTCTACTCTTTTCTGGATACAGCTATTTGATTTGTACTCAGGAGCTGTATCTTCCAACAAATATAAATTATGCCTGTACTCTGTGTTATCTCTCAGTTTTCATGAAATACATGTTTGCCTTCTCTTTCTGCAGTGGAGGCTCCTATGTATGCAAAATAAAAAAAAAAAGACTTGTGTAAGAGAGCACCTTCCAGACATAAAGTTGGCTCCTTTCTGGCATGACTCACACTGCTGCATCCCTCTTTGCCTCAAGCTGAGCCTGATGTGCTCCCAAAGGTTGAAGACCTGAGTGTGGGTCTTTCAAGGAAGTGCTTTAATCACCAGAGGGATGGATGTTGCATCTTGTTGTGCAGTCTCTCATGCCTCACTTACAAAATGCCTACTAGCACCAGTTCCCATGAGAGAGAAGCGACAAAAGGGTCAGTACGGGAGTTCTGCCAACACTTAGATACTATCTAGGGATCAGAGCAGCTCAGTTACATCAAGGCTTAGCAAGTCTGTGAGTTCCTGTAAACAAAACCTAGGCTTTGTTACATTAATATTGACATCTACAGGTTAAAATGGGATCTGAACACAAGATTTGCAACAAGCTTTAGTGTCACTGTAGTTCTTGGACACGGCACTCAAAGCAGCCATACAGCTCTTGAAGTACTCAAATTTCAAGTGCCCAACACTTTAACAACAAAGTAATTGCACACATAAATGGCCAGAATTACCCAGGTTTCATTACTTACTGTTTTATGTACTGATGCAACACAACATCACAGTTACTGTATTTAACAAATTGGTCCCTTTACAGTTGTTTCAGTGAGATGTAGGCTAATGAAGCAACTTTCTGTCATGGACTCAAGAGGCAGAAACTTCTCTATTTAGGTATTTAAGAAAGACTCTTGCTTGAGGGATTCATGTTGATAGAATAAAGTGAATATCAGAACATGCTCTCTAGTCAAGCAGCTTGTCCTATTACAGCTATCCTTTACAAATCACATATATGTTCCCAAAGCTTTGTCTTCTGAAACTTTTGAGGAAATTTATTGGCCTTAAAAGCCAATGTTCTTAGACATTGATAGACCCAGAAGAGAGGCAAAATCCAGAACAAAAGACTCTTTCAATTAAATGCTTAAAATGTTCCAGTAACAAACTCCCCCACATTAAACTAGATGACAACTAACCGAGGCATTTCTGATGCACTCAGATGCTTTGGTGCTACACAAGCAGAAACCATCTCTAAAATGTACAAGATCCAGCCTACAAAGGAGACTTTGTGCAGTGTCTCTCTGAAACAATTTTTATAGCAATTACTTGGAAATTAAGTTCTACTGCATTTGCCATCAGCTTCAGTGGAACCAGGCTTTCATCCATTTTGTATCAGTTTTAGGGCTGTTTTTTTTTCTGTTTTCCCATTTCTGGCATGATCCAGTTCAGAGAGTAGCTGCAATCTGTCATCTGGTGGTGGATACTGAATGTATGTTGGGGGGAGGGGGAAATTAAAAAAACCCCCAATCTGCCAAGTCTTGCAGCCTTCAACCTTTCATGCAGTACAAGGTTTACAAGATGATTTAAAATCTGCATGTGTAGGAAATAAGGAAGATGGGCTGACTCTACACATAAAATAGGTTTGGGACAGACTGAGATTGATGGCTTTGTGACAATGACACTAAAGTTAATAGCTGATATAAGCAGACAACAGAGTCTATTTTAAATTTAAAATTGAACTGTGTGTCACTGACAGCATCATACTGACCATTCATTGCTAGACCTAATTTCTCTCTGGTAATGACTACAAGAAGCAGAATAGATAATGATGTGCACTGCAGAACATTTGGGAAATGGGATTAACTGATTTGCTTTTTTTTCCCCCTTGTTTTTAAAACAACTATTTAATGATTAGTAGAGGTGGCTATCCTTGAACACTCCTGAAGGGTAAAGATTAGTCACTCCTCTGGGAACATCTCTGTCGCCTCTATTTCCTTTCCTCTTAGGAGACAGAAGGGGTGTAAATTGTGCTTGCAACAGACTGGGAAGGCTGACACTGTTAAAATATAAGACCTTGACAAAAACCCTGGAGATGATGTATCACCAGTCTCCTGGGCAGTTGCACTCCACATTCACATTTGCACACTGCAGATAATTCCTGTCTCTCAACAGCCTGAACCCAAACTTCAAATGCAAATTGTCTTGGAGCTGGAAATGGAAACTTGCATGCACTGAAAGGAGAGAGTTATTCACATATTTAAATAAAAAGCTGACCAAAAAATATGTGAAACAAGGAAAAAACAAATCCTTCAGTCCTGGGGGAAGCACTTCTTTGCTGTCTATTTCTGTCATTATTCCCTCCTGTTTATCTACCCTTTTCTTCAGAGACAGAGATAATCACTGGTTTTGTACATCTCCACCCATACAAACAGAGATCTTTATTGGCATACCACTATAGGGCTGATCACCAGAGACTTTAATTTATTACGTGTCAGTTTAAAAAAGTGCACAAACTATAATACAAGGGGCTTCTGAAATTTTACATGCATGGCACATGGAAGCAATCCACTTTGGGAATAAATATTTGTGCCTCAAACCTGAATGCAGCCAGCACACATGTGTGAGGGTGAATGTTGCTGGCCTCACGCTAGGAATTTGAGCTCTGTCCTCGAAACCACATTTTTTTTGGTAGGTGCTGTGTTAATGTGTAGCAAAACGGTAGTAGTGCATTCCATAATCTGCTCAGTAACTGTATGTCAGAGCATCAGCGGGTTGAAATTTCTACCTGCTTTCCTTACTCCTGTCTGTGACGTGAGTTTGCAGACCTGAAGGATTTACTGTTTCTCTGCTTGCTTTTTCTGTTTGGCAGGAAAACTAGCTGAATTGTTCAAGTCGAGTTCAAAAGCTCAAATCTGAAAGCTGCATGCTCTTTGGTTGAATTAATTGCAATTCCACTCTGGCCTTGTAAAGCTAATTTAAATTATAGTGGTCTCTGCAACTTCATGGTATAAAATAAATAAATCTAATTGTATTTGGCTTAACTACTGAATCTGCTTATTACTTTCCAAATGGTACGGTGGGGCTTGTAGTTTTTATAAACTAAGCTACCAAATGATTATGATGAGAAATCGGGACTGTGGAAGTAGTAATTACATATATATAACCCCATTTTCTACCCTATGAGAAAGTGCAGTGCCTATGTTCTATTTCCTCCTTTTCTTCTGTCTTCTGTGAGTGCTGGAGGGCATTTTAGATAGGGTTGCTCAGACTATCTAAGACCTTTAAAAAAATCCTCTAATTTCCTAGAAAGTAATTGAAAACTCCCACACCAAACAAAAATATATGTAACATACGTAAATGCTATAAAAGTAACGTGGTTTACATAACAATTTATAATGCTACTTCGTATCTGAGAAGAAATACGATCATGTATTTTATGCTCTTAGATCACCCCTGTGTGTCTGTGCTGGAACAAACATGCTCCCTTGGTGCAGACTGTGACATCAGCTCACACTGCAAGGCATGCAAGCACTATGGCTGGTTTTGTTATCAGCTGGGGAAGGATAAACAGCATCATGTTTCCCATTAGTAAAAGGCTTCCTAAGTTCCACAAAGTCAACAGACAGTAATCAGGTATCAGCTACTTCACTAGGAAATGAATCAAAATTAGGAGTGGGAGGCTTGGGATGTGGGGTGGGGAAGTAGGGAGGGAGAAACAAGGTACTGCTTCATTTCTTTGTCTGCTCTGATTCCACTAATAGAATTTCCATGAAGGCATGTTAACTAGAAGAGGAATTTCTGCAGCAAATCATCACAAAGAAGCCATGAAAGCCTGTTTAATACTTGCAGATGGCATCTAGTCCAGGTGCTCACAGGAGCTCATCATCTGACAGTCATCCAATAAATAGATGCTCTAAAACTGTACAATCTAAAGGTGGAAAAACCAGTTAGGTCAGTTCAATCCACCTCTTGCTCTGCCAGTGCAAGACAAGATATTCTTTTTTTTTTATCTTTTCCCAATGCATTTGTTTAGCCTTTTTGTGCTGTTTAGTTTTAAAATTTCCAAGTAACCCAAGAGGCATCTTCTAAACTACTACGGAAATTAGTATTTCATATCTTGGCATTATAAGGTTTCCCTTACCCATCCCTCTTCATTGCTGCTTGGTGAAATAAGTTCCTGCTTACCTTCTTTCACTGTTTTGTACTACAGCCACTCCAAATCACTCTAATTACCTCCCCTTTGCATCTACCCAAGAATTTCTACATTTGAGCCTTGTCTTCACTTTCACAAGTTATTCTAATAATTATTCATATGGTAGCACATCAGTATTCTTCTTTTCTACTGTGTTAGTAACATGCTGACCCCAAAACTAATGCAGTATTTCATGCAGAATTAATGTACCAGAACTACTGGTCTCAGAGCAAGAGCTCTCACACTCACACTCCCTACTATGCAATATTTGGACATGCACCCCAAAACCCTAGAGGCTTTTTTTGTCTCACAGCATCCAAATTTATTTCTTTAATGCAGGTTTAAAATGTGTTTTCCCAAATTCCCTTTCATTGCCTCTATTTTATGGCAAGTGTGTACTCACCTAAGTTTTGATGGTTGCTGTTATATTTCTTTGTATTTTCCCCTTACTGTTTGAAAGTCTTTCTACTCTAACAATGTATTTCAGTGATGGACTGTCTTCATGATCCTCCTCCACCCTCACCAGGACTGTAAATACCACTAAAACTTCTACATGGTTGTAAAAAAAAGCTGCATTGCTATCCATTGCTACTCAGACAACTTTAAAATCACCAATCTTTCTTCCTATTTACACAAATCTGAATTTATTTCTCAAGCAAGATTTCACAATAAGCACACACAGGCCTAGGAAAAAATTTTAGCACAGATGTGTATGTAATTCATTCCTTTCAGCCACTCAGTTTCAACTCCATTCCAGAACACTGCTCTATAGCTTTGCAGCAAGGGCAGTCAGCTGAAAGTGAGAGCACAAGGGGCCAAATGGGGCCTCAGCACATCAGGCCTCTTATAGGAACTGGGTAGAAAAATCACAGTTTATACAACCTCAGCAGTGATTGTCAGATATCATCAGCTGCTGGGAACATGTGCAGAAGCAGAACTCTAAGCAATTAGATGGTCTGTAAGTTGAACATGAAGGCAGACAACGAGCTGTGATGCTCCCAGGGTAAAGGGGACATATGAAAACGCGCCTCTGCTTATTTACCTCAAATATGTTGATGGTCCTCACTGGGCCTAGTCTGGTGAGAAGTGCTGGAAAACACGGATTCAGCTTCTGACTACATTCAATCAATACAAACACAGTTCCAGCCTGTTAGTAGTGTTATTTGTTCTGTAGTAACAGGCGCCAGAATGTGTCCCTTATGCAATATGAGTAAGAAAAATCGTTTAAATTTACACAGAAGTTAGATTTAACAAGACAAAAGTTTTACTATATTGTATTAATTTACCTCTTACATTTAATTTACTCATTACATTTTCTTAAATAAAAACTGACATTGGTACATAATTTTTGTCACTTTCATTAATATCCTGCAATACATTTCAGCCAGATTGTTATTTTTACATATAGAGTAACCTTCCAACTCAGAAAAAAACCTTTCTCTTTTAAAGGCCTGATGCTCAACCATATCAGTCTTTGCTGCTATTAAACAAGGAAAATGAGAAAACTACTTACGTCCTTCCCCAAATATTTTTTCTGCACTGATGTATTTGTAAATTCCTTTATAATCCCCCAATTCCTTTGTTAGCCTGAAGCAATTAAACTAATCCATCCTCTGTGAACCTCAGTTGACTCACAGAGTCCTTGGGTGTCTTCAAATATTTTTTTTTGACACTTTTTCTTAAATTCAGGTCTTCAAATCTACATATGGAGCTTACTGTTTTCCACAGCAGTTGTCAGTCACCCTTCAGCTGTACTCTTTCTGGCTTTTGCAGCCACCTCGTACACCAACAAAATCTTGGTTCCTATGAGATCAGAATTCTTGTCCTTCTCCCTCTAAATCCATTCTCTACAGTGATTAATTTAGGTAGCATTTGTGCACAAGTTCCAGTTTCTCCCTCAGCAAGAAATATTAATCAGAGCAGGGGTTTTCTCTATGGTGCAACAAGAACAGTCATGGTTTATTAGAGCACTCTGGATATTGCCTTGCTGCCTCTATGGAAGATAAGACGAAAGGCAAACTCCTTGCATCTTTCCTGAACAAGGCATAAATCTGCTCTGCACTTTTGTCTTTTTATGTGAGAAAAACCTTGGACCTTTGCATACTGCCTAGCAGGCAGCTTCTACTGCTGTGTTGTGACACTGAGCTGCACATTCAATATCTGCTGTTTTGTCTACAAAGGTGTTGGATGAATGGTTGCATTCTGAGAGTGTGTGTTAACTTGAAGTGCTCCCACAAATATGCTATAAAGTATTCCACGTCATAGCTCCACTCTCCCAAGTCCTATCTGGGCAAACCAGAATCCTAAGAACCCCAAGCCTCTCAAATATTTTTATATTCCAAAAATATAATGATCCTATGTTCTGGTGTTTGCTTCTGGGATGGTCTGTATGTTTATCCAGCTTCTGCCTTATCGAAAATACAAATATAGCCACAGAATCATAGAAACATTTAAGTTGGAAAAGACCTTTAAGATCATTGAGTCCAACCACTAATAAGCAGCTGTACTTATTACCAGTCACACGATGACGACCCTCAAAGTGAACAGGGTGTGCTTCCAGAGAGCTCTGTGTGTGCAGGAGGGACAGCAAGTCCCAACACTGCTGCAGGCAGCAACTTCGAGAGCCACCACGTTGCTGAGGAAAGTAGGGGAATGCCAGAAGCATGAAGACAATTTCAATGATATATAATGATACAACAATCAACTATATGTACATAAACCAAGCACTGAAATATCTGTGTTGATATTGCTTTACTGGTATTTGTCAATACTTCATCTGGTGCCATTTCATTAACCAGCAGTTAAAGTTCAGTCAGCATTAACCAAAATATTAAATTTCAGCACATGTTGATGCCCAGTAATTCCTTCAAAAGTGTTTCACAGCTCAGGAATTGCCACTTTTCTTAAAACTGCCATCTTCTTGGCCAAATCCTATACTTATTCACAGACCTGCTAGCACATGAATTACGTTCACTATCCTTACTTTCATCTGTGTAAGTCAAAGTGTATGGTTTTGGTCCAATACCTTGCAAAGTTCCTGCTTTGACAGTATTTACTGTGATAATTTACAATTCTGTCAATTTCTGCACTTTGCAATTTAGCTACTGCCCATCTATTCTGGTAGCGGTTTGAAGTGTTTCTCCTCTCAGATGAAAAATTGTAGTCTAGACCTTGGCTACTGCTAGCAGCTGCACAGAGACAGCTGAATATTTTATCAGTCAGACACCTACTTGCAATAACTGCACCCTTATTCACATTTTAGGTTACCTGTGTACTGTTTGTATGCAATAAAATAGTCAACAAACTTTAAACACATTTAGGAAAAAGACATAGATATTATACAAGCAGTAGAGCCAAGTCTAGGCTTATTTCCATTTTCCATAATTGTTCCAAAAATAGAACAAAAATTTGAAGAACTGAGAATGTTACACTACCAATTAAGATGATCGTGCCATTTCAAAATCCACTTCAAATACTTCCTCTAGGCTGCATGCATACTTACACATGCACAAAACAGAAAGCTGCCACCACACCTTGCAAACAGAAAAATGCATCTGCATTTTAAACCAAAACCAAAATAAAATCTCTACTTGCAGTCATCTCCTTTTCAAAAGCTTTGCATATGACTCTCACAGCTGTAGAAATCAACTATTACTTCTGATCAACAAGTCTGCCATAGTGGTCAATCTAAATGGGAAAAGAACAGTTCTGCTGCTAGGAGTAAGTGGAGTAAGATATCCAGTCTTCCTTTTGCAATGTGGGAGAAAAGAGAGAGGCCTTATTTGTAAGGTGTTTTGACATCTACTCACATCTAGGTATTGTCATAGTTACAGATCACTTTCAACACTGTATAAACTAATGAAAATTAACATTTTCTAACACTTTATTTGCAATTATAAGACAGGACATCCATTCATCTGTTAATATTTACAGCCTTCAAAAGGAGAAACAAAAGACAACTATACTGTACCAAATTTTAGGGAAAAAGCACATATTGTTAACCAGGTGTGAGCACATCTATAACCAGGGACTTTTACCTCAAGGAATAGACAAATGGGTTGAAATTATTAAAAAACAAAATTAAAAGGACTGACAGAACAACAAAACACGTGTGAGGGTGAAGAGGTACTGGAACAGGTTGACCACAGAAGCTGTGGATGTCCCATCCCTGGAAGTGTTCAAGGCCAGGCTGAATGAAGATCAGAACAACCTGGTCTAGTGGAAGGTTCACTGCCCATGGCAGGGGGTTGGAACTAGATGATCTTTAAGGTCCTTTCCAACCCAAACCATTCTATGATTCCGTGAAAAGCAGTATAACATTTTTAAACCCATGAATCTCAAATCAGTAAGCATTCAGTATCAAACCACAAGACAGTAAAGAGGATATCTTTCAAAAGGATACCATTTAACTGGACGCTTCAGAAGGTTCTGAACAAATCTTTTACACAAAACTACTACGGAATCTGACTGGACACAGAATGAGCATTAAAAGTAATACACAAGAAGCAAATCATGAAGATGATAAGTTTTCAACTTAACAAATATTAAGAGTAAAGTGCTCCATAGATTTGTACTGAAACTGTTGTTTTACATATTCTTTCATCTGGAAAAAGAGACAATAGTCCACTGTTATCTGTGGATAACAAAAATTTTCAGGTCTATTTTCAGGGCTAACGAAAATTGTGAAGAATAGCAAGGGTAGAACAAAGAAAGATGAATGTTGATGATTAACTCAAAATAATCAACTACTCGTATACCCCAAAGTTTCCTAGGACTGACAGTCATAGGGAAAAGATTAATGAGGTGTTTATTCAGTGCATTCTGGTAAAGAAAACCAAAGTATTCCAGCCATACATAATGTTACAGGAATACATCTCTGGTCAGTCTGTCACAGCCAGCAAGGCTTCATGAGGGGGAAGTCCTGCTTGTAGAACCTGATTTACTTTTACAACAGGATAACCCACCTAATTGATCTAGAAAGGCCAGTAGATGTAATCTTTTTGGATTTCAGCAAAGGTTTTGATACTGTCTCTCACAGGATCCTTCTGGATAAAATGTCCAGCTGAATAACCATGTTATGTGATGACTGACCAAATGGCTCATGGGTTGAGCACAAAGAGTTACAGTGAATGGGGTGACATCAGGATGGTGCAAGGTCACTAGTAGGGTTTGACAGGGCTCCATCCTCAGCCCAGTTCTCTTCAACATCTCCATTAATGACCTGGACCCAGGACTCAGAGGAATACTAAGTTTGCCAACAACACTAAGTAGGGAGGAGCTGTTGAATCCCTCGAGGGCAGAGAGGCCCTGCAGAGAGATCTTCATAAATTAGAGGGCTGGACAATCACCAGCTGCATGAAGTTTAACGAGGGTAAGTACTGGCTTCTACACCTGGGATAGGGCAATGCTGGCTGTGTGTACAGACCAGGGAATGAGAGGCTGGAGAGCAGCACTGTGAAAAGGGACCTGGGGGTCCTGGTCAATGGCAAGTTCAGTATGAGTCAGCAGTGCCCTGGTAGCCAGGAGGGCCAACCATGTCCTGGGGGGCATCAGGCAAAGCAGCACCAGCCGGTCGAGGGAGGGGATTGTCCTGCTCTGCTCTGCACTGGGGAAGCCTCACCTTGAATATTGTGTCCAGTTTTGGGCACCACAATATAAAAATGACATTAAGGTATTAGAAAGCATCCAAAGGAGAGGAGTGGGGATGGTGATGGGCTTTGAGGGGAAGCCTTATGAGGACCAGCTGAGGTCACTTGGTCTGTTCAGCCTGGAGAAGAGGAGACTGAGGGGAGAAGCCATTGCAGTTACAACTTCCTCGTGAGGGGAAGTGGAGGGGCAGGTCCCAATCTCTTGTGACCAGTGACAGGACTTGAGGAAATGGCATGAAGCTGAAGCAGGGGAGGTTTTGGTCAGATATCAGAACAGAACAGAACATGCCAAGTTGGAAGGAACCCACAACAGGCTCCCCAGGGAAGCGGTCACAGCACCAAACCTGCCTGAGATGAAGAAGTGTTTGGACAGTGCTCTCAGGCACACGGTGTGATTCTTGGGGGTGGTCCTGTGCAAGGGCAGGAGTTGGACTCGATGATCCTGATGAGTCCCTTCCAACTCAGCATATTCTATGATTCACCATACAATACCTAGAGTAGTACTCAAGAAATTACAACATGTAATTGCAGAAGAAGTTAAGGTAGTCTTCCCTTAAAAAGACTTAGTTATATCCATAGGATATAATTTTTATGTAGCTTTTGAATTTTGCTCCGATTTATCTAATGTATCATATATCCAGTGATAGGATATGGAATAAGATGAACTTGCATGGTATAGCAGCCTGCAGTGTAAGTTCCCACAATGGAGAACATATCGATTTGCAGTATCTGATCACTGATTTTGGCCCCGTAGCTTTCTGGAGCAACTTTCCTGTCTTGCAACCCTTCCTGTCTGTAGAGGCTGTTTGACGTATACAAACACCTTTTTAAAATTGTTAATTGTATTATAAAGAAAATCCAGAAACACTTCAATTATAAACCCCCTCATTTGCATAGCAATCCAAATTATTACTGTAAGTTACTGATGCTGTACAGCCTAAGGGAAACACTCAGGTAAAACCTGTAGGATGAATCTTTTATAAAAACAAACGCAACACCATTTAAGTTATTAGAAAAAAACCAACATTTTAATCTTGAAGACTTTTCAAACATTACTGCAATATGATTGTAGGAAAATATGCTTCTTCTTACAAGGAAGTTAAACATATCGAATGAGATTTGTATCTTCTTCAAATACAAAGTTTGATTTTCCTTGTTCAATTCCTCATTGCCAACATGGCATTTATGTCCCAAATAAGATTCCGTAACTGATCCATGATCTGCTTCAGCTGCTGATTCTTCTGTTTCAGTTTCTGTGGAAAGAGTTTATTATCAGGTTTTTTTGTGATCAGTTCAATTAACACACTCAAAAATTCAACAAAAGTTACAGTGTTATGAAATGTTATATGAACCTTTTCCTCAGTTGTCTGTGAGCACTATTAGTGGGATAATACATCCCCTTAAAATCACACTCTAAAAATACAAGAAAGCCTCAAAAGTTAAGGACCATTGCTACAGGGTCAATGCTGTTCTCTTCACAGCATTCTTTTTATCAGAAAAAGACACCTTCAAAAGCTGGAGGTTTGTGGAGACCATTCCTCACTTTTCAAAGTCCAAAGGAGAGCATCGTAAGTAGGAAGAAACAATTCAGAGAACAGGTAAATTTATGTGAATATATGTTTTGTAACTTGGGTTTGCAGAAAAATGAGGGATTAACAGTAGAAGTTCGAACAAAGCAAAAGGTATAGGTGAAGTAAATCAAGCTTTTGCAGCCCTTCTGCCTATGTAGGTCAACTGTGATGTGCTTAGAGTCCTGTCTTGAAAAAGGTTCTCTCAAGCATGCTGAATTCTTTAAAATTATGTATTTGTTTTTGCAAACTGCAGAAGCACGTGAAGGACAAGAAGAACAGCAAACTTGCTTTTATTTGGTTGCATAACCAAAACTTAAAAATTATGTCTTTACAGAAGAAAGATCTGGGCACTAAGACATCATACAGTTTCCTTAACCTTTCATGTTTCACAATAATACCCGTATTTATTGTCTCATTTATTCATTCTTCTGCTCAAATCAAAGCTGTTGAGAACTAAGTTAGGTTGTTGTTAACAATACACAGCATGTCCTTCATTCTGATTTGACAAGATGTCAGCCTTCTCACATTAGAGATCAAACTACTTATTCATTAGGGAAGTCTGGAGTTCCAAGTAAAGTGAAAGAACAGGAAAGACTTGCTACCATCAAAAGAAAACAAAATGTTTCAGGTTTGACATAACTTTGTTATTGACACTGCACAAATGGCAATACATTAAAAGGGCGACTCAGATCAGTAATACAACGAAAGCAACTGGAACAGTGATAAAATGAAGCAACAAAAGAAGTAATATCCTGAAAACTGTCTCCTGTATTTTGATGCAGACAACACAACAATATTTTAAGTTGTCCAGATGGTCAGTTGGGAAAGAAGTCCAGAGTAAAAAAGGAAGCCCACTAATTTCAGACCTGTAAAAACAGTCTGAAGTAATATGGTAGTTAGGCTTATTATGGGGAACATAGTAAGAGAAATATTTCTGAACACAGACTTTGAGGGACACATTTCCTGGAAGAAGAGACAACATTCAGTTCCAGACTCCTGAGCAGGATGTGAAAACAGAGGTAGGACAGTTCATGTGCAATAACACTGAATTTCTAGTCAAGCATTTGACAGACTAAAAAGTGTTTAAAAGATAACTACGGGCATTTATCTAATGCTTCTTTCAATTCCATTTGCTGATCCAAGACTTCACAATATATAGCAGAGATCCAACTCCTAAAGACGAGAGAGAAAACTAAGAATCATGTAGTTACCACAGCACCCAAAAGACAGAACTGCAAGTGTCTTCCTACAAAGGTCTTGATGCTTGAGAAAGCACAAGTGGGATGAGATAAACAAGCACGTTCACACCTGTGGCATTTTTAAACATGTTTCTATTTGCCATCCTTAACATTCAATCTTAAAGAAATCAGTGAATGTTACATCAAAGCTACTAATTTAATGCAGGTTGATACTGAGGGCATGTCATTTCAAGATTTTTCAAAACCTTCATCAATAGGAATGAAGGGTGAACAGTCAGTGATGGTTATTCAAGTCAGACAGAAATAAGAACCATTGACCTCTGATAAGCAGACCGTGTTCTCTCTTCATCCATGTCTAACTGTATTGTTAAATACTGTTACTTAGGTAAGCTCACATGAACTTTATGCAAGTTATGCCCAAAAGACTCATTCTGTTAAGATTGTTTTCCTTTCCTGTGCAAGCATTATGACACTGTAAATTGCTTGATCTTTATTTGATATTAGACAAGGGAACCTTCAAACTGGATTTCATTTGTTTTCAAAGCATCTGTAAAGACAGGAAGTATAAAATTGTTTCTTTATTTATCTGAAGATAATTTTAGATCCTTGCCTTCAGTGAAGACCTATTTTTTTAGCTCTTCTACTTTTTCTAGAGACAGAAAAAAAACATCTAAGATGAAGCACCATCCCTGGATTGCTAGGCTGGTGAAAGTATAAAGAGAGGAGAAAATATCCACTTCAGAGAGTATAGTCTCCTAATTGAAATGCATAGAGTGATCTTTGTTACTGATCTTTGACAGGCAGTGGCTCACACCACAGAGTAATACATAATTAATATGTTCTACACCACTGGAAGTGCTGGCCTCTGTTTAAGACTTTGCTGAGCCAGTAAGAACACCTCAACCCAGGTCTAACCTTGGAAAGATAGGTGAAATGGCATTCTTGGGAAATGGGCAAGTTCTGTAAGCAGCTTCTGCAGTAATGACAAATTTTTGTTTGAACAGATTGCTTGCAAGTTGTCTCCCACTCTTTCCTCCTTCAATTGAAATGACTTAGCTGAACTCTGGACTGCTTCTCAGGATTAAGAGTTGTATGAAACAAGAAAAAGTGCTTCATCCCACATATATGCTACAGCTTCTGACTTTATCTGTTTTAAGATAGCACAGGGAAACTATCTTATATGAGGCAGTTTATAATGATTTAAGAGACCTAAGTTCAAGTTACATCTGACAGGCAGGTTTTTGTTAGTCCCCTTCTGTCAGAAAAGGGATCTGACTGGAAGTTTATAATGAGTTTAAGAGACCTAAATTCAAGTTACATTTGACAGGTAGGTTTCTGTTAGTCCCTTTCTGTCAGGAAAGAGATGTGACTGTAAACCAATCCTAAGAGGTCTTCTTTGGTGATACTAATATTCAGTGTGATTAACTACCCATTTTGATTGACCCTGCAAGCACTATGGCCAGCAGGATGGAGTTGGCAAGGACTGCACCTTCCAGTAACCAACAATACCTCAGTAGGCATAGGTCAGGTAAGTCAGTCACGAAAATAGGTACTGAAGCACAAAACCCACATAAATGAAATTATGTGGGAGAACCATAACATACATGCAGAAAATAGCTGTCTTTCAAGGAAAAGAAAAGCTGCCATAAAGAACTTGCCACGTTTCATACAGATTTGGGTTTAGTAGGACACAGTAACTTCAACTTCAACTGAAATGGAATTTCTACTAAAACTAATTTTTGGTTCACTTTCATTTCATTTGAAATTAGTGCTGTCTAGACCAATTCACAGCTTACTACCAGAGATGCATCAGAACTTTCCTTCAACACTGTTCCCATCTCTCTCCTCATTTTAAGCTCATCTATCCTTCAAATTTTAAAACCAAAACATGAGTCATTATGCTGCATCTCAAGCTATTTGTTAGAAGTCCCTTCTTCAGGCAAAGAAAATAGTGTAAACACTGTGGACGAGTAAGATCATATTCCAACTGGTGCCTGTAAAAACATCAACAGTACTTGCCTATGTTGTACAGGCTCTCCTTCTGCTTAAGAAAAAAATAAAGAGGGCTTTCCACCTTGAAAATCTTATATAAAAGACCATACCCTGAATGCTGTGACAGCTTTAGTTTTCACCTGCTCTGTTGAAGATCTACAACTGCACAGGCCAGAAGGACATCTCAGTGTAATAAAACATTAAATATTAGTAACAGTAGTACCTTTATTTGCATAAATCTTGGCAAAATTAAAAAATTATACTTTGTTGATCATGACTCTACTACAGAGAACGGGCATCATGTTCTTTTCCATTAGCATAGAATCATGGAACAGTCTGGGTCAGAAGTGATGTTTAATGGTCATCTTGTCCAACCCCCCAGTGAGCATCTTCAACTAGACCAGGTTACTCAGAGACCAATCCAGCCTGACTGTGAATGTTTTCAGGGATGGGGCATCTACCTCCTCTCTGGAAAAGTGTTTCATCACCCTCAGCATAAAAAATTTCTTCCTTATATCTAATCTAAACGGACTTTCTGTTAGTCTAAAGCCATTACCCCTTGTCCTATTGCAACAGGCCCTGCTAAAAAGTGTTCCCACCTTTCTTGGGAAGCCCTTCAGGCCCCTTTAGGTACTGAAAGGCTGCTATAATGTCTCTGTGGAGTCTTCTCTCCTCCAGACTGAACAGCCCCAACTCTCTCTGCCTTTCCTCATAGGTGAGGTGCTCCATCCCTCTGATCATTTTTGTGGCTCTCCTCTGGACCTGCTCCAACAGGTCCATATCCTTCCTGTGCTGCAGACCCCAGAGCTGGACACAGAACTCATGTTACTCCTTCTGACCATTAAACTGCTGTAGGAAGTGATTGTTGAAAGCCTTATGAAGGTGACAGAGGCTTCCATGTTTCCATGTAAGTCAAAGCCAAAAAATTTCTACAGAAACACAATGTCTGTGATAGGAAAGTGAAATTTATACTGTCTCTTTTTTAAATGAGTCCTTTATATTGAAATCTCTGAAGTAAGGTCGAAAAACCTTCTCCTTTCTTTTTTCCTTCGGTTTTATAGTCAAAAGAATGGCAATATTATACGCATATAGCTGGAAAAAAATATGATACAAAAAATGTCCTCAACACTTTGCTCAAACACTCTTAAAGCTGACAGATGATATTCTAACTTATGTCTGCTCAACTGATACCAAGGCCCACTTTTCATCGTAATATTGATCTATGTATAATTTTTTTCCAAAGGGATAAAAAATATTAATCACTAATACAGTAACTGCTGTGCAATTAAACATTAACACAGCTTTTCCTGATGTCACGCACAGACATAACTGTTCTACCCCTACCAGAAATAAGACTGGGTTTTCTGCCTTGCTCCTCACCTGACAGCTGAAGGGAAAACTGCTCCTTCTGCACGTGTAACTCTGTGTTCCTGAAACATGCAGAGGCACCACTGACAGCCTGTGCTCCACTGCATGCTCAGTACTTTTCACCTATTGACCCAGACGGGATTGCACGTATCCACTGTCAGGGAGGAAGAAGCACATTCATTCAAGTAGATCGATGTTTGCTCCATACCAATTATTTATCATTCAACAATGAGGTCTGAGGTCTTATTTACTGAGTACCATCTAGACTATGTAGCTTGTAATGGAAATACCCATTCCCCAAGGTGCTTCTCCACCACAACCCTCAGTGTTACATCCCCCTTCTTAACATGAAAATCACACAGATGTATGATCCTCAGTTACAGATGGACAACTAAGTGACATGAACACCAGAGATAAAACTGGAGGGCCTACTAACTTTGTCCAGAGACACTTCAGGTTCAAGTTCATAACTAAATTTCATATTTTAACAGCTTCCCACATATTCAAAGCTACTATGAACCACAAGGAGAAGAATGAACAACTGCCACGGATGTTTTGTGGCAGAGAAACAAAAAATCCAGTTTTCAGGAGCTGCCTTCAGTTAGTTCCTCACTGCTCACAATAAATCCTTGCTTCTCATTCCCAAATTCCCTGCTTATTCAATACCCTCATACCAGTTACCCAATACACAAACCAGGATTTTTATAATCTTATTTACTACGATACTGATTCAATCTAAACACTGCCTCATCTGCAACAAAAGCAGAATAACTCAAGGACTCTTCCAGAAAAGTGGGCAGAGGGGAAGAGGAACCAAATGTGATAATGCAATAAAGGTTGTACAATATGCACCTATATGAGGACAAAAGGTGACAACTGGGATTGTTAAGACAGCTTTAAGCTCACTTTTTCCTAATTTTTTTCAACGCTGTTACCATGATATTATTTTGATATAGGATGTAATGTGAAAAACTTTGCATGCAACACTTTACACAAAACTGAAAAGGACGTATATCATCATCTGGCATAAAATGTATCTGAGTGCTGTGGGAGCTGTCTGATGATATTACAAGACCACTCTATGCAATCTTCTACTGGAGAGGGGAGGAGGCTCCTGATGAAGAAGGAAACATCTTTAGTCATCTGCAAGAAAGTCAAGGAGTGATATCCAGAAAACTACAGGCTGGTTAGCCTAACCCTTGACTCCAGAAAGACTATGAAGCAAACCCTTCTGGAAGTCGTGTCCAGACATAAGAATGATAAAGTCATGGTGACTGGAAACAGTCACCCTGGATTTACCAAAGATGTGCTGTGCCTGAAAAACATGATGTCCTTCTACTGAGTAGTGACTGGCTGTGTGGCAAGGGGAGAGTAGGAGCTTTTCTTTACTTTCATATTAGTCAGGCTTTTGACACAATCTCTCATAGTCTTGTAGCCAAATTGGAGAGATATGGTTTGGATAGGTGGATTACAAGATTGATGGAAAACTGTCAGGGATATGGGATTCTAAATGCTGGGATCATCAGTATTAAGACCAAATGGTAGCTGGTCACTCTTGAAGTTTCTCAGGATTGATACTAAGGTGAGTATTCTTAATATCCTCATTAATGATTAATCCACACTTACTGACCTAATCACTGTATCAAATTTGTGGACAATGCCAAGTAGGGGAATGTGATAAATATACTCAGTGGTAGGATATCTGGTTCAGAGGGACCTACCTTGGGAACTTCAATTAAACCAAAATCCTACATCTGCACACACAATAAACTCACACAACAGCACAGGCAGAGAGCTGACTGAATACAAATCACATTTGCAGAAAAGGATCTGGGGTAATTTTGATACTTTTTGACAAGTTGAACATGAGTCAGCTGCAGATCTTTTTGCAACAATGAAGACTAACTGCACACTGTGCTATATTAGAGAGAGTGCACCCATCAGGTCAAGTGAAATTGTTATTCCCCTCTATTTGGTTCTGCAGAACAACTGTCCAATTTGGGGATCAATATAAAGCACTAACATACTGAATAATGCCTAGTGGAAGGCCACCAAGATGAGTAAAGCTGTATTTGTTCCATCTCAAGCAGAGAAGGCCAAAAGGCATGATCACTGTCTTCAGCTATATACTGAAGATCATAGAAAAGACAAAGCTGGACTTTTCTTGAATGTACACAGCAAAAGGATGAGGGAAAGTGGATATACGAGTTATGAAAAAATTCCAATGTAACATTAGGAAAAATTTCACAGTGGAAGTCAACCCTTAAGAAGAGACCAGAAAAGGCAGAATTTCCATCCTTACAGATATTTGAAATGCTACTGGAATATGAGTTGGAGCAACAGGATCTAACTTTGCTGGTTGACCCTGCTTTGAGCCAGAGACTGCAGTAGATAACCTCCAGACCTCCCACCGAGCCTAAAGTCCTCTGATTCTACCACCGCAGAGAGCCAGTTTGGGTACTCAAAACATGATGGAACTGTCTCTAGTGCAGATTAATCTACCAAGAAGGTGTCCAAATAAAGAATTCTTCCCCTCCTGCCAAAGTATTCCTTGGTGCACATTCGTATTTTGGGTGAAAAAGGACTCTACACATATAAAACAAAAGTACAGGGAAAGTAGTTTAAATGGAATTTAGGTTTTCAGCATAGTTCAAAAGTAAAGTTTTCCGAAGAGAAAGACTAATTGCAAATTGCTGTCATTTTAAGGATACTTCCCTAAACAACATCAGCTGCAGTGCACAATGTTTATGTTATCAAAAAAAAGCCCAGAGCTAAACTCATAACAGCTTAACTTAAAAGTCTGTCATATAGATTGTCTTTTCCTCTCTTAGCAAGATCACTGTTAAACACTTAGCAAATGTTAATTAAGAATATCAGACACGACTGTTTTCTGAAGAGTCACCTGGAATGTCCTAATGCTATTTCACATCATTTCATTTTCATCCAAATGTACTGAGACTACTAATTACGTCATAGTTTTCCTAAGTGCTTCATTTGAAACCAGACCTACAGCACCTAAGAAACCTAAGCTGCACTTGCTCCACACAGACTAAAGCATTCTCAGTTTCTGATTTGTTATTTTCTAAGTCCTGTCAAATGTACTACAAGACTACAGACCTAAGGTGAGCCTTAGGTGAAAATAATACTGATGATGCTATACTTAGAAGGTAAAAAATCTGTAGACTGAACATTAAACTCTTGAAAAATATGAAGACAAGTGAGGAAATCTTGTTAACAGTTTCCACTTGTTGCAAATAGATTAATCTCAATGAAAACTGGGTCAAGACTTGCACTAGTAAACCAATGCAAATGCTTAACCGATTCTGGAACAGTGAGTTATTTATTCCAAAAGAGAGTCAACCATCCCAACAATTTACAAGCTCAGAAAGCAAATACAGTTAAAAAAGAATAAGCTGCATTTTTGGGAACTGCAACAGAGAATTGTTTAGTACAAAAGGTAGAAGTAGCTCAGTGCTCAAGAAATGGTTGGTTTGTTTGTTTGTTTGTTTTGTATATGTTTCTTAGTGCTGGCAAAACTCCCTTCTGGTATTAAGCTTAATGGGTTTTATTTAAACCTACATTTGCTAATTACTACTGAATTGCTAGGACAGAAATTCATTACCTTGTAAACTGATCTATATTTTAAATTAACAAACAAGCACTTCCACAGCCAAGGTGAGCGCATTAAACTTTCTGACCTAAAATATAAGCCTAACACAGCAGAAAGATGTCACTACACAGTAAACCAATACCAAAAGCTCCTGCAGTATTTAGGGTCACATCAACAGATTCTCCTGCCCCATGAATGAGATGGTGAGTACAGGAAGTACCTGATGCTCCTCTCCTCCTCCACTGAGGATGCCCTGACGAGACAACTGCAGCAGCAAAGCAGAGCTGCCATGTTTCAGGTCAGTGGTTCATGGAATGAGGGACATTTTTGTGTGAGAATACATGATCCACAAGATTTGTATGAGCTACTCCTAGCTGTGTCTGAGCTCTACACTGAGGGGCAATTAGTGCCTTTCACATACATCCAGAGCCACTAAAGAAATCAGACTGGCTGAGATATCACAGGAAGGAGGGTAAAATTAAGCGAACCACGGCAGGTCTAAGAACTCAAATATCTCAACAGTGTCAAAGTATTGGGAAATTGCAACAATGCTTTTTTTGGTACCAATGACAGCCAAGATTGAAAAAATGCTGCCTATCACAGCAAAAAGGATTATGTGAGAACAGGACAACAGCTGAACGATGACAGCGGGTCAAAAATATAAAAAGTTTCCTCATCTGTAATGTTGGTTTCCCTACCACAGCATCTTCATCAACATTTTGCATCATGAAATTTTTCTAAAATAAATTAATCCAATTGAGTTGGATGTTACGTACCATAGGGGAACTGAAAAGCTATCAGGAATGCCAGCTAAGAACCAGAGAGGGTTAGTTAAGCCCAGCAGCCAGTGTCAGAAATTAGATGAATTAATAATGATTCTAGTGATTTTTCTTTGCAAAAAGAAGAATTTCTTTATTTCTAGTCATAAAACCCAAAGCATTTCCTATTCTGAAAAGTACTAAAATTCAAGCTCTGAAAGTGGTAGTGGATGTGCTAATACAGCTGGAGGGAGACAAAAGAAAAAAATCAGTGCTCTTCCAAAAAACAAGAAGTTTAACTTTCTTTTGCAGTAGTTAGTAAGTATTTGTCCACAGGAATATTAGAGAAAGTTCAACTATCTTGTGAAGATTTACTATAGAAAATCTGGAAAACTAGGTCTGGCATTTAGGTGTGAATACAGGATTTCAGACCAGATTTAAGTGAAAGTTTTAATGCATTCTTAATTACCAGTTCGCGACCAATGGTCCTGTAACACCATCAACCTTCTTAAGGTTCAGAACTCATCATAAAAATTTATGAAATTCTTTTCACAAGATCACACCAAGGAGGTTTAAAAACACATTAGCATGCAAGTACAACACCAAGGGCAAACCCACGTCACAGAACTATTAAAACCACAGCAAATATGGACAGTTAAACTTATTAACACTTAAAGACTGCAAATAAATGTGCATAAATTCAGAATACAACACTGCATACAATATAATATATACAACTATGCTATATCAGCACTCAGGAGAACAATTACAACAGGGAAGCTGACAACTGTTTTTCTCTAAATTCAAGTAGTCCCTATTTTTCTAAATAAATGGGTTATGAAAAATTCAATACATCTCTGAGTGTTGAAGACAAATTAAAATACTGGAAATATTTTAAAAGTTAAAAATCTACCAATTATTCTCTAAATTAAACATTTCATTTATTTATTTCCTTCGTTCAGTTATTTTTGTAGATTATACTTCCTTTTTACTAAGTATTTACAGATATTACAGCCATAGAAATATTTAATTAATCCTATCTTTGTACTTTACAGATTGAAGAAACAATGTTCAAAACTGTGTTCCGGCAAAACTTCATATTTTAATCTCAATATTATATTAGCAGTTACTCTAGCATTATTTATTTTTAGATTTGAATCTACTACAGACTGCCACTCAAACTGAAAATTTAACAGCATCTTTATAATTCATAGCACATTTTTTTCTGAATGTGTTAAGATTCAATAGATGTTCCTCTTAACAAAGGAACGGTCTTCCTCAGACTGTCAAAATACAAAAGCCTTTACCAACTCAATAATTGTAACAATATTTACACAATACCCTTTTTTTTTCAAACTTGAGGTAAGTTTTGAAGAAAAATAAATTCAACAGGCACCTTACCTCAGTTTATAGTGCTGATATCTAGTGGGCTAAGCATAAACATAATACATTGTGTTCAAAAGAATATATGTTGGTTTTAAAAGAGGCACAAGTAAAAACTGTCAGGGAACCCAAACTCTACAGCCAGAGTTAAAAAAACAAACAAACAAACCCAAACCAAACAAAAACCCAAACCAAACCAAACCAAAACCAACCAACCAAACAACAAAAAACAAAACAAAAAAGTCCTCTCAAATTTGTTTCCTGAAAGTTAATTCTGAAATAGTTAAGTGCAAGAAGTAATTATCCCCAGGTTTGATGGTAGTCATCAGACATTCTGCATTTAGTAAAGGAATCTAGAAATTTAAGCTTTGTGACATCGAAGTGCCATTTCCTATTTTATGCAAATTAATTTAACTTTGTTACCTTATTTACTTCCATAATTTCCCTTCTCTCTTCAGTAGCAAAACGAAGCTGACTTGCAGCACCACGATCATCATGCTTAGATCCATCTTCTTCAACGTACGGAATAAGTTGCTGTGAAGACAAGAAATATTAGCTTTATTAAAAAAAAAAAAAAGAAAAATTAAAAGAAGAAATTAAAAAAAAAAAGAAATGAAATGCAGGAGATAAATAAGGTACTACCATTTTCTCCACAGGTTCAAACTGCTCACATGAAAGTTGACACAAGCTCTTCACATCAAACCCAAAGGCCTTGGAATAACCTCAGTTTGTTCTCCAGGAAAATGATGCACTTCAAAAGGACACAGTCCCACCTGTTACCATGCTTAGACCCAAGCGATTTCACAACTGCAGGCAAACCCCACACTTTCCATTTCAAGATGTGTATCATGGATAAATCTTGTATTTTGAAATATGCAGATTGTGATTTTACATTTTACCATTCCACACTATGAAACACCACAAACAAGAGCCTGTCATTATTATAAAGTATTTTAGCAGAGGGGCAGGTACTGATCTCTTCACTCTCGTGACCAGCAAAGGGGACTCGAGGAAACAGCATAAAGCTGAGTCAGGGGAAGTTTAGGCTGGATATCAGGAAAATGTTTTTCACCCAGAGGATGGTTGGGCACCAAACAGGCTCTCCAGGGAAGCGGTCACAAGCCTGCCTGAGTTCAAGGAACATTTGGACAATGCTCTCAGGCACATGGTGTGATTCTTGGGGTGTCCTGGGCAGGGCCAGGAGTTGGACTCAATGATCCTGATGGGTCATTGATTCTATGATTCTATGATTCTATACTAACCATAATTATGACTGGCTTTAAATAGCTACTTAGTTAATACTCCAGCTATGTCTTGCTATTTTAGTGAACCTCTGTTTGGCTATTCTTAAGACCAGGCCTATAGTCACCTAAAGGGAGTTTTTCCCTAAGTATTTCCCACTGTGATCTTCCCTGACACACAGAATCATAGCTTTGTTTAGGCTGGAAAAGACCATATTGTGCTATCATTTCTGTACAAAGCCAAAAATCTTTGATGAAGTATCCCTAAATGAATACTACTGTATGCTTCCTTCCTAAAAAGAAAATAAATTAAAAAGAATCAGCAAATATAGCAGGTACCAAACAAATACATGCTTCTGTGTCAGAACACTTCCAAGCTACTAAAACTAATTAAAAAATAATAAGCTGTAGCATTTTATACATAGCATACATCCAGTGTCCACAGTGCAACATTGTTTTTTCTGTCCTGAACCAAGCAAAATTACATCCACGTTCCCATACACACTACAGACAAATGAAAGACTAGTATTGGTGAAAATGAGCAAGAAGACATTAGTTCAAAAGCCTGGGAGCAAGCTGCTCACCAAGTCCATATTAACTTGTTACTTAGGCTGGAGTGTAATATTTCAAAGCATTCAGCATCCTCCTTCAGCATTTTGATAGAAAACTTACTTTGATTTAACCCACTGAAAATTTAATTTCCTTCTATGCAAAAATTTCCGTAGTTCACTCTTATTAAGCTTAACAAAATGAACAAAAACTACCACACTAAACTTTGTCATGAAAATGTAGTAAAGGTTAACCACTTACTACATTTGCAGACTATAAAAAAGAAGTAGTGTGGCTCCTAAATACTCTTGGAAAAAACTCCTCTCTCTGATGGAAAAATAAAGTAGCACTCAAACTAGAACACTTCCTTTGAAAACCTCTCGTCTTTCAGAAAAGGTATTAGAAAAAAAACAAACCCATCAAGAAAAGCCAAATTACACCTAACACACAAAAGCAGGAAATTTAAACCAGATCTGCTTCACAATTATTTCATGCCTTGCTACATTGGTTAACAGAAATTTACTCATACTTATTATATCGGTAGTACAAATTTACAAAAAATGTGAAAACATTTATATCAATAATAATAGACTAAGGAATATTAGCAGGTACTGACTTCTCTTGACTGTGTAAAAAAAAAAAGAGCTTTGTAAATATTCTTCAAAGGTATGGTTAGAATGTCAGCATAAAATAATATGATTGAGACTATTACTGAAATGCTGGAAGAAGAATTTAAGAAAATTGATCCAAGACGAATGGTGTGCCACTGTCATTCACCCTAACCAGTAAAAACATGAGACAGGCAGGCACCTCCTAACTTCAGAGCAGAAAAGACTACGCAGATTAAAAAGAAAGAATTCCAACTATTGATACAAAATTCTGCTGTGCCTAAGTTATCAGTCAGACATTGCATTAAAAAAGCTTACTCTATTGCACACAAGTCAACACACCATGGAAAAAGTTTTATTCTTTAAAATGAGAAAGTTATCCTAATCCCTTCCTTGCTATCAGGTTTCTCTAAAACCCTGGGCAGTGACTGTTGACAGAAGTAGTAGTCTAGAAGCAGTAGTCTAAACTGGACTGTACAGAATGAATGAATGAACCTAATTTATTTATTCCTATTCATTGAAGAGACTCAAATACAAAATAAAATGCATACATGGTTAAAATTCAACAGACAATCACAAGACTGTTAATAAAGTTGCCTCCGAATCCAAAGGTCAATATTTAAAGAACTTCACAGTTCTGGATAATTAGCACAGTAGTAACTCGAGTCATAACACAAAACGGGTTTAAGAGTATTACTAAGAATTAGAAACAACTTAACTTATGAGGGAGAAAACAAAGTTTTGATTTTACTAGGAATAGCAGTTTTATTAGGAAAAACTTTAGCCAATCCTCCTTCCTGGAAGTCCGATGCTGTAACTGTTTCATCACCACTGCACACTTAGGTTTGGTTCATACTGGCCCAGCAGGTTAGGAGCAGCAGAATGAGGCAACTAAGGAGGCACAGATTGATGGTCAGAGAAAGAGAATAATGTTTATTAGTGAGGGAGCCAGGCTGACAGGTGAGAGCTCGAAGCAGGCTGTTTCCCACTTTTTCCCACTTCTTTTAAAAAATCTACCCTGATCCTTTCATTTTCCTAGGGGAAACAAATTGATGAAGGAACTAAGAAGCTTGAGGAAAAAGGCTAAAATTTTAAATCAAGTTTGATTTTATAGAATCCAAGAATGAATTACGTTGGAGAAGACCTCTGAGATCTTGTCAACTAGATCATGGCACTAAGTGCCACATTCAGTCTTTCCTTAAACACCTCCAGAGACAGTGACTCTAACACCTCCTTGGGCAGCCCATTCCAGTGTTTAATAACCCTAATGTCAACCTAAGCCTCCCCTGGCACAACTTGAGGCCATTTCCTCTTATCCTGTCACTTGTTGCCTGGGAGAAGAGGCTGACCCCTACTTTGCCACAACCTCCTTTCAGGGAGTTGTAGAGAGTGAGAAGGTCCCTCCTGAGCCTCCCCTTCTCCAAGCTATACAACTCCAGGTCCCCCAGTCACTCCTTGTCAGACTTGTGCTCCAGACTCTTCACCAGCTTTATTGCCCTTCTCTGGACACGCTTCGGCACCTCCATGTCCTTCCTCAACTGAGGGGCCCAGAACTGGACACAGCACTCGAGGTGTGGCCTCACCAGCGCTGAGTACAGAGGGAAAATTTCAAATTGGGATTCAATTTCAAAATTGGATCCCTCCCAATTGGCAAGAATTGATGATGTTATGTGAAAGTTTCGCAGTTTTTCCACCAGCTTTAACTAATAAACAGAATTCAGTCCACTTAATATCCAGTCTCATTAAAACTTGTTATGAGTCTCCTGCAACTGAGGAGAATGGACAATATGCTATGAAGAGAGTCGTTATTCCGAGCTGTAATGTATATATGCATAAAGATACTTACTTCTATGGGAACAGGATCGAGCCCAGCACAGTTTTCATTGCATTTGTCATAGACTAATCTCAGTTTTCTGAAGAGTATTGATAACTGACGGAGATGTTCCTGCAGCTTTCCCAATCTGTCTTGGTATGTTGCAGTATGATAAGTAACACCATTTGGTAACTTAAGAGAACGAAAATATTAAAAATATTAAAGCTTCTGTCCCACAAAATAACCAGACCAAAAGAAATCAGATGGAGTTTTGTACATTTTAAAATCAGACAATCCCATTATTCCCTCAGAAATCACTGATTTTTTTATTTTCTTTACCAGTAAAATTTTGGATTTTATGTGCTCAATCACTGTTGTCAAACAGCTTCATGTATTCTATACTTTGGTCATTGCCAATCCCTCTAACTCTTTTCAGTGAGTGTCTTCACAATGGTTAAGTATGACACTGTTGTGATCCAAGTATTACACTTGGAGAGTCTGTGTCTCAACCCCAGGCCACAAAATTCAGTAACACCAGAGTCATGAAAACAGAAAGAATGGGGGTTATTATTTATCTTCCGCTTTCCACAGAGAGAGAACACAACAGATGTTTGTATGTTTTCTCAGTAAGTAGCCATAAATAAGGACTATGTCCATTTTTATAAGAAAAAAAAAAGCAGTTTTAGGTGGGAAACATTACCAAAAAAGATCAATGAAAATTCTTCTAAAATTATTCCCTGTATGTTAACATAAATAGAGAAACACAACTGGCATATAAGCAGACTTTGCTATTCATAAAGGAAAACACAGTTACAAAGTGCATTTAGAATTTATCTATTGTGGGGGCGACAGTAATTCAGCATTTCTGAATACTCTACATGTTCACTTTATCTACAGGAGTAAACAAATACATTAAGAGTAGTATTCACTTCTCCAGTCAATCCTCCCTTTTAAAGCAGTTTGATGGAGTTATCTAAACGTCCTAAGCCGCCACCTCTGTCTGTATATGCGGGCTGTCAGTGATAACAACACGGGAAGCAAGGGCCGTGAAAATAAAAAGCTATTTTTCACCTGCATGTTCCTCAGTAACTGGAAGATCTCCATGGTTCGGAACACAATGTCCTGCACGGTCTCCTGGCCGATGCGGCAGAGGGAAGCCGTGTTCACCTCCCTGGCCGCCTGAGCCTGAGTCCCCGAGAAAGCGCCCGGCGGCATCCCCGCCCCAGCCAGAGGGGGGGTCGACATCTCCAGGCCTTAACCAGTCCCACTAGGACGAGCAGAAAGAGGAGGTTATGACGGAACGATCAAGTACTTGAGTCTATCCTAATAAACTTCTGAAGGACAGCTATCCCATTCCTTTTCCCCGCACGCGGCCCTATCCCAGATAGAACTGTTCAACTGACGAAGCCGGCTCGGCGCTGCACCCCCGGGGTCGGACCAACCCCTCGGTTGGGACACCGCTCCCTCACCAACCGCAGCGCTGCCGGGCGGTGGGACCAGGGATGCTCCTCACGCACCTCCGTCCCCTCAGCTCGGTCACTGCCTCGACCCGTCGCAACCGGACACGGCAGTGACCCACTCGCTCCCGACCGGGCCCGGGCCCCGGCCCCGCTCCGGGCTGCAGCCGCCGCGGCCGAGCCGGCCCGGCGGAGCCTCGCCGTGTCCCCCGCACTCCCGGGACCGCGGCACCGCGTCCCCCGCGAAGGCGCAGGCGGAAGCACTTCCCGGCGCCCGGTGCCGTCACAGCCGGCGGGGCGGGAGCGGCGGGCGGGGCCCGGGCAACCTGTCACGGCTCTCGGTGCGGTCCCTGTGCCCGCCGGTCTCTTCAGTCGGGATCTGGGTCGTTTTCCCGGCTTCCTGAATCCAGTGAGGACTTGCGGGCTGGTCAGCATGTAGAGGTGTCGGCCCCGAGCCCTGCGCGCGGTCTCTTGAGATTGAAAAGTTTGGTCAGAGTCCCACAGCTTGTTCACACAAGTCCCACCGCCCCTGTGCTACATCATAGAATCATAGTACAGTCTGGCTTGGAGGTGACCTTAAAGATCATCTAGTTCCAAATGCCCATGCCCTCGGCAGAGACACCTTCCACTAGACCGGGTTGCTCAGAGCCCCCGTCTAACCTGGCCTTGAATACTTCCAGGGTTGGGGCATCAACAGGTTCTCTGGGCAACCTGTTCCGGTGCCTCACCACCGTCACAGCAAAGAATTTCTTCCTAACATCTAATCCAAACCTACTGTCTTTCAGTTTGAAGCCATTCCACTTTGTCCTATCACTACAGTTCTGATGAAGAGTCCCTCTACATCTTCCTTGGAGGTGCCCTGCCGATACTGGAAGATTGCTGTAAAGTCTCCACACAACCTTCTCCACGCTGAACAGCCCCCGCTTTCTCAGCCTGTCTTCGTAGGGGAGGTGATCTGGTTCCAGTCATGCTGATAAATGGCTGAAAATCTGTTTAGCAAGGTAGGAGTGTATATGTCAGTATACACATGCACACCTGTATTAATTTTACAGCTTTATGGGTGTACTGCTACTCCTTCTTGCTTAGAAATATTACTGCTAATATAGAAAAGCCTTAGCACATGGCCTTCCTGTGTCACAGTATTTGTGTGGGTGTAAAATGTCTCTGAGTGCTTGTACCACACTAATACAGTTGAATTGAGGTGGTTTCAAAATACAGACAAAGCTTCCTGTGCGAGGGGAAAAGGAACACCCTCAAAAACAAACAGGGGACTGATAGATACAAACTGTCTGTGCAGTAGCTAATGCTTACTGTCTGCCTAATGAAAAATTTCTTCATATGCAAAAATCAGTAAGTACCAAAGTTTCTCTTTTTATTTCCAGGTGATGTCATACCTAGAACTCCATATTTGAGTGAATTTGACAACTAGTCAAAATCATGACAAAATATAAATTCTTACTAAGTCCTGTCAAGATAGTTGTGATCTATTAAAACGGATGTTACAAATTATCTTTTTTGTGAAATGCATTGCATTTTTAATGCTGTAAAAATAAATCAGAAATTTGACACGTGTGGGGAGGCAAGGGGTGACAAGCACAAGAAATTGGGCGAGGAGGAAAGCTGAGCTGTTTAAGGATTTTCCTTTGCTCGAGAGACCTTCTGCAGCTGGAAGGTTTAAGTCTAGAAGAAATAATGTGGGAAGCAGCAACATTCTGTTTTTCCCTCTGGCTGTTTTTGCCAAAAAAGATGTCGTTTCTATCAAGAGAGATAATTGCAGGTTATGTAAAACTTCAAAGCATTCTTTCCCATTGACTGAGGGGAGGGGAAATAAGAAGAGAAAGAGAAAACTGTAAAAAGCAGCCCAGAGGGAATTCTGCGTATCTGTTGGGCCTTTGACACATAAGGCAGGAGCCCAGCTCTGCGGGATGTGTGTGTTCTCTCCCACCTGGCTGTGAGTTCTCGAAGTCTGTTCTAGCATTTCCGAATTTGGAAATAAACTCTCTTCAATGCTGGAGCTAATGGCTTAGTTCTCTGGTTACCTGCGTGCATATCAAATCATACATGTGGTATACAGTCTTTGCTAAAGAAAGAAAAAAGCAGTCAAGGAACAGTCAGGAACAGAACCATACAAACTTGCTGTCAGAGGCATTTTGCTGCAGAAAACATTTTTTACCTCAGAAACTGACTAATGAGGGTAAACACCACCCCCTTTCCTAAACGGAAGATTTTTACTGCCTGGCTAAGTTCTCTCTAGCACTCTGCCCTAGCCAAGATGCAGTGTAAATCATTATATTTTAACACGGGTCTTAGCATAAAGGATACAAAAGTGATTTCTTAAACAGATAGGAAAAAATGGTTTATTAAAATAAGAGGGGGATATTTTCAGACAGCAAAAGAACATCCCATGATGTCTGGCTAGACAGTGTTTGGGAAGAGCAGCCCCTGGAGAATTTCAAAGGACTTGTTTGAAGGCTTGCATCTCAGTTCACTGTACATTGAGAAAACGATGCAAACACTATTCAAGGATTGAGCACAAAGGATAACGTTTTCCTCTTCCGATTGCATGGCCAAGAGTTCTGTTCACACTGCTTAACTTCCTGTCCCAGATCCGATGGCATGAGAGTAATGAACGACTCAGACCACCTACTACTCAGGCATGCCAGACACAGACTCCATATGCAGTTGTATCCTGAAGTATAGGGCTGTCACGTACAGTAGGCAGTTGAAACATGTAGCCAAGTCTGCATATGGAGAGTGCTGAAGAAGGTTGCTAGGAGGCCTAATGTTCTTCATTGCCAGTCAGCGGAGCCATCTAAATCTGATATTTCACTCCCAGACAAAGGAATCTCTTCCTTTTAGGTAAGAATATTTTCTTGGTTGAATGAGAAAAAGATTAATATGTATTTTTCTTTTTAAAAGCAATCTGTTAAGCAAACACTGTCTGACTTCAGTTTGGGCCAAGTGCTTTCATCTGGAAGGTGTCCAAATCAGAGATCATCTTTCACATCCATTTCAATTTCTGTGGCATTTGTTCAACCAGTGTCTTAGCATTCTGTAGCCTTTGTTGTTGGGTTGTAAAGAAGCTACCAAAAACCTAACAAAGAGCCTATGTCTGTATGTAATATTCTAGTCCAATCAGCTTTAACTCAAGTTTGAAATTAGGACTCATTGTTTTCACAATAATAATGTCTTATGATTTTTTCTATTTTAAGAGGTTCTCACTCATATACCCTGAGCAACTCCAAAGGTGGTATAGTTGTGTTCTATCAGGAGAATAAAAATCCTCAAAAGTGAGTGAAGAGGATAATTGTTGCTTTTGTTCAAATAATTTTCTCTAAATCAGTTGATGTGCTTGCAAGGCAATATGAATCATTCTATTTAAAAATAAAAAGAACTGGTGAAATCCCTGGATCATCCTCTCTTTTCCTCAAATAAAAGAGTATACTCTCTCACAAGTTTCCTCACACTATTCCTTAGCAGCAGTGGTTTGATACTGCTCTGAGGGTGACAGATGGGCTTGGGGGAAATGTGTTAGCCAGGAAAGGACTTTCATTCTCCACCCTGTCCCATTTAGTGTTTATGTGTTCTTTCAAGGAGAAATAATGGGACTTAGTGGAACCTTTGCAAACAATAAACAGACAAGGCACAATTTTACTGATACCAAGCTGTGAGAGATAAAGGCATGGCATGTAACATTTTAGTATGTGGCCAACACAGACAGTCAAGGTAGGTGGAGTTTAGTTCATCAGAGATTATGTTTATAGGCCAGAGGAAAGAGTTAATGGCTGTGATTACATGAGGAGGATTTGGAGTTTGGGTTTTTTTTTTGTATGTAACATGGATGTTTTTCCGATGGTGTTTTCCTCTTTCAGGCAGGTATTTTCATGAACTATGAAAGCATCCATTTAGAGGGAAGCAGGATCATCTATGGTAGTGCTAGATAAGATGGGATAAATTACATAGGATCAGAGCCCAAAGCATCTGAGCAGAGGGCAGTACTCCATGCCTTTGCTCAGTAGGGGATGAACACAGATGTTTTCTGGACCAAGGGGAGTCTGGGGTTGAGCAATGAAGACCTCTCTGCCTTTATATGGTTCTGTTACACAGCTCTTGGTGCTGCAGGTGGTAGAAGGACAAGAAGAGCGAGATGGAAGGGGTTCAGCTTCCTTCCTTGCCTCATCTCCTTCATGATCTGTATATCCATAAGCAGATTTGTCTATATGTTAAATGTGTTAATGGCACCTTCTGTGGTGGTGCAGAGAAGCAGTGTCATGCCTACAGGGTTTCATACAGGTGGCAACCAACTTCAGTGGTTTGCCACAGCCCAGCCTCCGAATGTTCACAGAGTGGTCAGAAAAAATGACCTGTAAATCCCTAATTTCAGAATGACCTTATGTGGTGGAATGCCCACCAAGCTGCCCCACCATCACACTCTCTCACTCCCCCACTCCCTCGCTCTCCCCCTCAGCAGCACGGGAGGGGGGAATAAGATGAAAAACTTTATAGGTTGAGATAAAATCAGTTTAATAAAAGAAAGTAAAGGCTGAATGCGGAAGCATAGTCCTGCCATAGACTGATCCAAATGACACTGCAACAGGTGTTATTTTACAGCTTGGACACTGTGGAGACCTTCATTGCCCCCATAAGTCAGGGTCAGATCCATCAGAGCAGAGGGCAGTACTCCATTTCCCGTAATATACATACATCCATTTCCCATAATATAAAAACAAGCATTAACAAAGGATGGGGGAGCCAGATGAAGTGTGATAGTTCAGCTTACATGTGCGGGGCTTCAAGCATGATGTAGCTTTTGGGTTCTAACTTTGCAGTGGATTTCTTGATATTGACAGATGTGTTGTATTATCAATTCTCTACTTCTAAAAAGTTTGCTTCTTGACCTTCAGCCCAGAAATGTTGCCCTTGGTCCCTTTGTTCCTTAAAACACCAAAGAACTAGTTTCGTACTCAGTTCTTTCTGGCATGAAGATTGTTATCCTTCCCTGCATTTTACGTGATGAGTTGTTATGCCCAGAAGCTGGTACTCTCCCTGTAACTGTGACAGAAGAAAAAGGAGTAACAGGAAGTCCCCAGGCTTCTTCCTGGGTATCCCAGTGGAGAAATCTCATCCTTATAATCCTTCTGCTTTTGCAGTCGTTCAGTTGCTTGTCTCCAAAGAGACATCTGGAAGTCCCAATGCAATCTAGACGCTGTGGCTTCAGACCCAAGCCTAGAAGCAGATGTATCATGTCTCCTTTTGGTCTCACTACCCAGCACCTCCCCTGCAGCCTCCCACTGTGTTGGTGCTCCAAATGCTGACACTGAAAATTGTTCACACAGAACAGTACCAAGTTTCTCTTTTTACCCCAAAATAGCTGTGGGCAGTCTGTGGCTTCTTGTACTGGACTTTCGGATATTTCCCCTGGTCCTATTTTTCCTGAGCAAATGGTGTCTTGTGGGACTAGCTGTTTGGAAGAAGAGGCATTCTAAATTGCAGTTTATATGAACTCTGTGTCTTCATCAGCCAAATGTGCATTAATGATGCCTGTAGATAAATTTTCAGCATTCTTGTTTGATGGCTTCTCTTGAGGCTTGCACAAAAATGGCTTGGAAACGAAACATTTGCAAAGAAGCGGATGTTGGCAAAAGAAAGCATTTCAATGAGATGTAAAATATGTGCACTGTAATTTATACAGGCAACTAGCTTCTGGAAAACTTGACCTCTGGCCAGTGGAGGACAGAAACATATCCAAAGAGACCACTGAAGCAGTGACTGGTATGCAGTGGGACAGAGATGGAGGGACTAATTATATTTTCGCAGCTGTTACACCAATGCTGAAAGTATGTTGGTGACAAATGACTTTGTGGTGGACTTCACAGTAGTTAATACTGGAGAAAAGCTAGTCTGCCCTGTGGTTTGACTGCTTATGTGCTATTAACAATACAAGCAGGAGTGCAAGGGTGGTTTTTCTCTTCAGGGGTCATTGCCAGTATGCAGTTTCCCACTGTTGATCCACAGTTGGAGGCATAGTTCTTATTGAAGTGTTGACAGATGATACTCCTGTGACTCATTCCATAGTAGGATAGAGAGAGAGGTCCTGTGCTCTTTTCCTTCCCAAAACATGTCCTAGTTGTGTGGGGGCATCCCTGCTCTGCTCTGTAGTACGTGGCTTATTTTCCTAGACCCTGAAAAGTGTGGCAGCCTGGGGTTTCTCTCTTCATCTGCCTCTACTGATGTTTTATTTCTCTCTCTAACTGTAAATCTCTAGTAGTAGGCTGTAGCGGGTTGACCCTGGCTGGATGCCACGCACCCACTAAAGCCACTCTCTCACTCTCCTCTGCAAGTGGACAGAGGAGAGAAAATATAAGGAAGAGTTCATGAGTTGAGATAAGGACTGGGAGAGATCACTTACTGATCACCATCACAGGCTAAACAGACTCAAAGTAGGGATATGGATTAAACTTATTACTAACAGAATCAGAGCAGGAGAATGAGAAGTAAAAATAAATCTTAAAACCCCTTTCCTCTCCCTCCTTCTAAGTTCTACCTCCTCCCCTCCAGTGGCACAGGGAGACAGGGAATGGGAGTTACGGTCAGTTGTTGTTTCAGCCGCTGCTCAGGGAGAGGAGTCCTTTCCCTGCATCCCTGCATGTGGGTTCCCTCGCATGGGAGACAGTCCTTCATAAACTTCTCCAACATGAGTCCATCCTATGGGCAACAGTTCTGCACAAACTGCTGCAGCGTGGGTCATTTTTCCACAGTGGGCAGTCCTTCAGGCACAGACTGCTCCAGCCTGGGTCCCCCACAGGGCCACAAGTCCTACCAGGAAAACCTGCTCCAGTGTGGGCTTCTCTCTCCATGGGTCAGCAGGTCCCTGCCAGGACGCAGCTCCAGCATGGGCCTGCCACGGGGTCACAGCCTCCTTTGGGCATCTACCTGCTCTGGCAAGGGCTCCTCCATCGGCTGCAGGTCCTCCTCCATCTGCACTCCCATGGTCCTGTATGAGCTGCAGGGGCACAGGTGCCTCACCATGGTCTGCATCACAGGATGGAAGGGAATCTCAGCTCCGGCACCTGGAGCATTTCCTCCCCCTCCTTGTCCCCTGACCTTGGTGTCTGCAAAGTTGTTCACATGTTCTCAGTCTGCTCTTCTCTGACTGCAATTTTCACCTGTCTCGCAACTTTTTTTTTCTCCTTCTTAAATATGTTATCATGGAGGTGTTAATATCATTCCTGATTGGCTCAACCTGGTCAGTATTGTGTCCATTCTGGAGGTGGCTGGCATTGGCTCTACTGGACATGTGGGAAGCTTCCATCAGCTTCTCACAGAAGCCACCCCTATAGTCCCCCCACTACCAAAATCTGGCCACAGAAATCCAATACGTAGGTGAAAACATTCTCTGTGACTTCACGGGAACAAGTGTACCCCACTGTCATTTGAGAGAGCACTGACCACCTGTCAGCTGATTTCAAAGAATATCTGTATTCTTAAAGTATTATAAGGCTCATTGTTGTTTCTTGTATCTGTGGTAAAAGATGTTTTCTTTTTTCTTTCACCTTAATTTCCTTCTTACGAGCAAAATTACTTGTGATTTATTCAGTGTCAATCAATTTAGATTCTCTAGCCTCATTTCTTATTCAGAGATTCCACAACCTGTTCTGCATGTGAATCAGATATTGCATGCACACATGGATGGCATGTAAAGCAGGTATTAACAAGATAGTAAGATCAGCCCTTCTGGTGCTACAAATCTAGTCCTGGGAATTTTTGCATTCTGGTCAGTAGCTCACCTGCATGTGTAACCATTCATGGACTCATTCTCTGTTGTTCACTCTCTCATTTCGACATTCATTCACACAATATATTCATCCTAAGATATATTTTGCTCTTCTTATTTTTTTCTTAGTAGCTTTAGAATGATTTGAAGAAACCCAGACATACATTATGTGGTCATGTCAGATATGTTGTGGTAGCAGCAGAAGACTCCAGGCAAGAGTATAACCTCATTCTGCTCTGTGAGCACAGAAGAAAATAGTCCTTGTCTTCGGTGCTTTACAATTCAGAGATTGTGTATTTCATAGCAAGGAAGAAGATAGATTAAAAAAGGACCTAATAGTTTTTGGATAGGGAGGTTGGAGTGTCCTAATTTACCACAAAAGTTACCAACAGTGTAGATGGCAATGCTGGAAAAGTTATAAGGGCATGAAAGATCTACAGTGCAGATCCTGTCTGCAAAAGCCATCATCTCTTGATGCAAGTCAAATGCCACTTGTGTCTTCCCAGTGATATAAGACCATATGAAATAGGGAATGGAATAATAGATAAGAAAAAAGCATAGCTGGAGGCAGATACCCGAACACAAATCATCCCTCTAAGCTGATGCATTACTGCGGGATTCCTGGATTGACTCATTGTCATTATTTATGCAAAACTTCTGGCCACATTCCCTCTGTGTAATATTACAAGCAGTATGTTACAGAATGGAGGATGTCCTCTATTTCCCCAGAGTTTTCCATCTTGTTCCTATATAACCTTCCAGATGTATATCACAATTACTAGAAGCAGTATATTTCTCATTATAACCTGAAATCTATATACAACATCTGGCCATTTTTACTGACTACATTCCCAACTAGTGCAGGCTTGGATGATGGCAAAGCTCATTGTCTTGCTGGATCAGTAATAATTGCACATTACATTTTAGCTCTTTTTTCTTAAACATTGTGTATCCTAATTATGGCACGTTGGAAAGTGTTTTGTAACTTGTGGGGTGTGTTGTGTGTGAAACAGATGCTCAGTAAACTCTGTATAGCTGCAACTATATTAATAAATTAAATGTTCATCAGACTGTTCTCTGGGTTCAAGGTCAGTTGGCATGGAACAGTCCATATGCATACTATTTGACACTTTTAAACTTTGCAAAAGGGCAGCAACACACATGCTACCTACTGAAAATTATTTCTCGCTCCTGTTACCTCCCAGACCATTGGTGGCAGAGTGCTCCTGACTGTGGTAGTCTACTCTTCTTTTTGCAATACAGTCTTACCTATGAGTACACCATAACAAATACATGTTTTTTCTTTGTTCTTATGACTAGAATCTTTAAAAGGAAAAATGGAATGGAAGAAAAGCAAACTACTGAAGAAGAAACCTCATAATCTTGTAATCCATGTCAATTTTAAGAGAATAATGGAATTTAGTGGAGTTGTTGTTTTTTTAATTGTTATGGGAGCTTTTTCTAACATGAAATGTGGTGTGAGCAAGTGCTTTTTCCATGAATGCTGTGTGAAGTGAGTTAAAAGTCTGGTGTTATTTCAGTTTGACAAGTTTGTCAGTATCTGGAACAAGGTTTTTCCTGGAATGAAGATGATAATTAGTGATCTAAGATCTAAGCATGTTCTAAGATTACAGCTCAAAAAGGCTTATTAGCAGAGTGAACATACATGCAGTGTGACAGTATGAGGATTTCCAAACATGATAATGCTTGGACAATTTGGAGAATTTGTGCTTTGGATTGGAATGGCTTACTTCCAGTTGACTGTGAGTAGAGACTGGACCACAGCTAGTAGCAATGCTTTTACTGAAATAATAATGACAACAAGAGGAAGAAAGGAGTGTCAGCCACAGAGAGCTCAAATATCAGTCTCTGCCTCTGTATCAGGCTGTTACAGATGAGAAGCACAGTGATATTCCTTTGAAAGGAGCTGCCATAGACTTACTGGTGGTGGTACTTTGGCAGGGACAGCAGAGGAGCTGTCTCAAACCTAAGAAAACTCTCATGGCTGCTTCTGACTTTACAGATATGGGAAGAGCAAGAATGCAGACAGACAAATTGTAAGGGTAGAGAGGCGGAATACGTTAAAATTACATGGTATCATAGTGAAGAATTCTGAGAAAATCCAAATGTTTTCAACCAATGTATTGAATTCTCAAAGAAAAGGAGAAACAGAAAAAGTGTAAGTCCCCTCTCATGTAAAACCTTACTACTGCATCCTTCAAATGGGTCTTCAGCTCCTCTACAGAACAATCTTGCTGCATTAGCAGGTGGCATGATATGCTTTTTATTTGCACTGGCAGTGCTGAGAAATCACCTTGGCTTCATCATTGTGTACTATGACTGTTGTAGCAGGCTGCTACCATCCTGTACCTCCTTCATAGATATTAAAGCAATCATTATCTGGCTGTTCAGTTGCAGTTAGCTGCTTCCTGTAATGCAGGAAGATTTGATTTGGATTTTAAAAGACCACATTAAAAAAAATAATTAAAAAGGCCCTAAATGTAGGCCTTAAAAAAACAAACTATGCCAAAAGTCAATTAAGACATTTCCACCAGGGATTTTCAATATTTCGAGAGAACTGCATGTGTGGTGATAGCAAACAGAATTTGTTAAAAAAAACGTATTCTACTCATTCCCAGTTCCTTTCACTTGATCTCCAGTGACTCCAGTAAAATGATTTTAGTTATTTTTGTTTGTTTTTCAGTGATTTTTTACTTCTGAAATGTGCAAGAGGGAGGTTTCTGTCTGAAAGTGCTCATCTTTTAGTATATGATGTGAGAACTAACTACAGATGTTTTCATTTAACTGAATAGAAGCCGTTCATCAAATAAAAGTTTTTGATGGAAAATTTCTGGCCAGCACTATCTGAATGACATATCACATTTCATATTTTTGATAATAATTAGAGAGAAAGCCTGAAGTAAAACAGACCATAAAGTAGTAACATGAAAAGGGGAACATGACTAATTAGTTTGATTGTTCAAGCAAAGAAACCACAATAAAGCAAGATAACCAAACACCTTCAAGTTTGCTATTTATTGTTCAACTAGACATCTGAAAATTCTTCCATTTTAATGCTATAAGGGTGTTGTTGGCACACGTGACAAGTATTACAGCCTTGGGGTTAAGAAGTGTGACTTTTAAATAATGTTATTTTAATCACTACTAACCCTCTAGAAGATGCCTTTTTAGAAAGCATTAGCAAATACCAACCATGTTGTTATCAACAAAAGAAAGACCCAGTATGCTGTCTTGTTGTGAGGCTGGTAACAATAATAACAATCCCTGCATCACTGTGAAAAAAGAAAGATGAAAGTAATGTTATTGTAGGCTTCTTTTTCTATTTTTAATTTCTAGAGGTATTATCCTTAGCTCTCATTGCTTGAGCTGAGGATCTTCAGGCCCATATGTCTTTATTTCTCGTGTGCAGGTGCCAAATTAGTGTATGGAAAGAAGGCATAAATAATGCAGAAAAATCTGAATGAAAGTCTGGGTCTAGAAAGAATGCTTACAGATTAAATCTGTGCCCTGTTGCTACTTCAACTGAAATTAAATGAATTTTTAGTTTAATGTAAAAGAATTATAATATACCAGGCTGTGTTCCACATGCTTTAGGACAGTCCTTTACTTGTAGCTTTTAAAAGACGTCTTTCAAATATTCTTTTTTATTCTGTCAGCCTGTGCAGATATTCCCACCAGAGATGCAACCCTGCTATCCAATCTTTCTTCTTAATGTTTAATGATTGAATTGTATTTAGGGATGCTGCTTCCATTAGTGCCAGAAGTGACAGAACGAACATACAGTATTGAGGGTGTAGGAAGAGGTCCTTCAGCAGCTGATATCTGCTGAGTAATAGCTGCAAGCATGAGGAGAATTAAAACCTTATACTCAAGCGTGAAAAGAAGAAAACTACAGTGCAAAGGTCAATTCAGTGTTTCATCATTTGTCATTTCAGTCAAACTACTTTTTCAAATCCATATCCTCTGATAGCGTGAAATGTGAAGTTTTCTAGGTGACTTATCTTTTGTCTATATGACACTATATGACAGCAGTGGCAGCATCTAGTGATTCATGTCTTTGGGGAAGTGGAAAACAGGAGGGAAAAAATGAACATTGGGGTTGATGGCAATTGTCATGGTTCCACTGACGTCAAAGAGACAGCTATCAAGTGGCAGGAGTCAGGAAAATTTACATGAGTTGAGCATCTGTGCCATGCTGTATTTTATTAACTGACAATCCTGACTGAAAACTAATGAGGGAGAAACTTAAAAAGGTTTGATTCATACAGATTCAAAATGTGAACTGCAGAATCTAAGTCTTAGTTTGGGAGACTTTAGAATGTGGGATTGGTGAACTTGGTCCCACTAACAGTAAATTCAGGACCATTTCTAAGATGCATATTTTTGCTGAGATAACTATTTGAAATCCAGACTGAGAGCACATTGTTCCTGTATTACCCAGCTAACACAAGTTTACTGGGAGAATAAAAGAGGTCTTCTTTATAGGGCCTAAGGGATCCTAATGAAGTATGATAGAGAAAAGTCTTTCTCTGATTTCATGTTGTTTCATTTTAAAAATACTTTTGTTTATGGTTAAAATTCTTCAGAATTAATTAACCCTATCATTCTGCCTTCCATGACCAATAGTGTTTAAAAGTTGTAATATATCAGCTAAATTAATTAATACCAACACAAGTAATATATTTCAGATGTAAATCACATCAAATCCTCAGGTTAAATGGGAAAAAAATTATGTTAGGGATAGAACTGCAGCTACTGAAGTAAAGGAAAAGGCTGCATTGAATCATTAATGGCCTTAACATCGGGTCTGAAATAACAATTCGTCTCAGACTCATAATCCCAGAGGGACCAACAATCTTTCATCCTTATATAGTAAATATACTAGGAGTCAGTATTTTGCTGTGCCTCAGTTTTTAGCCTTAGAATTTAAGTATCAAGATCTTCATATGAACAGTACAGATCTTATGGGAAGAGCATGTTTTAGTTCATCCAATTTTCCATAATTTTCACCATTTTTTTAATCTGCATATCCTTCACCCTGGGTTTTTCAAACGTGCAGGAGATCTGCGACAGGAGGGACATGGAATCTCTGAGAGCAAAACAGGAATCCAGGCTAAGGACAGTGCTAGTGATTATTCTACTGAAAATACTGAAATACTGAAATAATGCTGCATCCAAACTGCTTTAGAGAACATGGTTGATGTTTTTATACCATGTATATACAAAATTCTTTATATTGACTAAAAGGTGATGCTGTTGCATTGCTCCAGCTGCACAGCTGCAGCATGTTTTGGGTTTTTTGAGGGAGCTCCAGACTTGGTTTCCATCAACATGCTAATAGTTTTGCAGTCCCTTAATACTGACTTGAGTGGTGGATGCAAACACCTATGCAGTCCCCAGTACTGCAAGACTGCACCTGAATCTCCTGGCTTGGCTCCTTTCCCCATTGTTAGGGCCATATTAAGGTCATGGGAAAGCAGTAGCAATCTTACATATGGTCTGAGTGAACAGAGACAGGTTCTTACTGGGATACCTTTGCCAGATCCTTCTGATCTCAGCATCCTGCCACGTCCAACAAGGCCAGTTTTTAGTGTCTCTTCTCTTTGTTTGTGTCCAGTCTCCCTCTGTAATTTACTTAAAAAGGTTCCGTGACCATTTCCATGCTAATGATTCATAAGTTCACCTTTCATGAATCTCGTCTCAGCTGATTTTGTTGACTCTGATCCAGGAAAGTACTTAAACATGTGCTTAGCTTTGAGTTAATTGGCATTCCAAACTCAGGCCAACATCACACTTTGGAGAACTGTAAAAATAATAAGTAATTTTATTATTGAAATTGCCATGCTTTGTGCTGTAAGGTCTATAAAAAAATTGGATTAGTATTGACCCATCTAAGTAAGGGCTGTTAGGAAGTCATTCAGGACATAAGTGATTTCTGAAAAATTGAAGAAACAGATAACATAAATAAATTTAAAATGAGTTACATGCAACTGAATGCCACATCTTAAGAATATATTCCATACACATATCTACATTTATCTACATGTGTTTATAAAAATGTATGAACCATATAAGCTAATATTGGATATTCTGTATTGCACGTTAAATGTGTATGTGTGTATCTGTATCTGTTTGTATGTGACTGTATAACCATATGAAATCACAGAATCATGGAATCAACCGGGTTGGAAGGGACCTCTGAGATCATCAAGTCCAACCTTTGATCCACTACCGCCGTGGTTACTAGACCATGGCACTAAGTGCCACAAACAGTCTCATCTTAAAAACCTCCAGGGACGGAGAATCCACCACTTCCCTGGGCAGCCCATTCCAATGGCTGATTACCCTCTCTGTAAAGAATTTCTTCCTAATATCCAACCTAAACCTCCCCTGGCAGAGCTTAAGACCATACCCTCTTGTCTTACTGATAGCTACCTGATGTATACATCTGCCCCGTTATCTGTGTATTGCAAACCATTGTATTAAAAATGTGGATGAAGGAAATAATTCTTTCTGACCCTCATATATTTCAACTGCTTGACTAAAATTCTGAGAATTGTCTGAACAAAACTATTTGTCCATCTGTCCTCACACTAGGAGGAGAATGATAGCAGCTCTTGTCTTGTCTGGTGGTCATTTAGTAAATGTCAGCAGGATAATTGATCTACAGGAATTGTGCTACTGCTGGTAACGCCTGTGCAGTGATATGTGTACCATGATAAGATGCCAGTGTATACTGGTTGCATTTATAGTGGGGACAACATTTTCAGAATGAATCTACTGAAGTGTGTCTTAGCTAAAGGAGAAAGGAAGAGTAGAAAATAGCTTCAGATGAAATGTTCCTCAGGCACAGATAGAATCCTTATTTGACCATATAAGGCAAGACCTAAATTCGAACACAGCCTTCATATGAGCATGATAACCAGGAACAGATTGTCTTCCTGGTGAAAAGTGAGTGAAATGCTTCAGCAGCCTCTCCTTGTTATGTTGTTCCTGATGCCATAAACTTTGTTATAGTGATAATTGCTGCTTCTGGACTCCTAAATCTTCTCAACATTGGACCAAGAGTGGAGATCAGCTCTGGCCAAACTGCCCGAGGCTCCTGATCCTTGCAATATTAACAAGTTATAAGATCTGAACTAGATTACCTTTCTTCTTCCTTACCATCTGATTGAAAGGGTGAACCGAAAGCTAGTGGTAAATTCTAACCTATGGTGGATAAATCCAAAACATTTTGAATCTATTCTTAGTAACTACCTCTTGAGTAACTTAATAATGTGGTATAAGATGGGCATTTCTGAAATTTGGATATTCACAACCAGTTACCTGGTGTGATAATTTTGATAATCATTGGAATCAAAAAGTTCGATTACAGATGTTTCCGAACATTCAGAGCTTTGTGGCTCAAGTCATAATGTCAAGATGAGGAAATATGCGGTTGGAAGGTGATGAGACTGACAGCTGGGCATAGCAGGCCAAACAACTGCATGTATTTGAATGATGAATCTATGCTGTGACACTAACAAATTCAGTAAATATGAAAGATTTGTGGAATATAAGCTGAATATAGCCAAATAGAAAGGATACTGAAAATCATTCTCAAGTAATCTTCCTATTGACTAACAGAGGAAAGCTGGATGGATGTGGTCAACTGCTGGCAGAGCTCGTCACCTGCCTTTGGAGGGTGGCTGTGTCCTCCTCTGTTTGGCCTGATATTTAACAGGACCTAGACTGGTGCTTCAACCTTTCCTGCAATGGAGGCTTGCACAGTCCCTCTTTTATCTAACTGAGCACTCTTCAGACACAGAATATGAGTGTTACAACATTATATATCCTGAACAGAGACAGCTGATAACAGCTGAAAGAAGGTCTTGGTTGTTATTATCATATTTGAGATCTGGGGTGGAGAGTAGGTAAGGATAGGATTTACTTATAAATATTAGGCATCTGAAAGCTGTGGTCAACCCTGTTGTCCAGGCTCTCACACTTGTCAAAGGAAAGTAAAACATACTTGCAGTGAGTGATGCCTCCAGGACTGCTGGTCATGCCTCTCTCTTAGCTGTAGAGAACAGCTTAGACTGAACAGTTGAGTCAGGGAAGGTAAACCCCATTCCCAGTGACAGTGGCAAACCTCCTGGAGAAGGCTGTGCCATAGCTGAAAATTGGAAGCAGGTATCCAGAATCCAGTGTCTTGTGTGCAATGCTGTCCTTCGTTTTGAAAGATTAATGTTTGATGACAAAGAAGGATGAAAGAGGAAGATTTCTGCTACATCAAAACTGGGGTCATCAGCATAGATCTGAAGTTTAATCTCGAGAAATCATGTCCATTTCAGAGATTTGAAATTATTCTGAAGGCTGTGTGGAAACTGAAGAAGTGAAAATATGACTGTGAGGCAGACAAAGTGTGATTAGTTAGCAGACAAGCAGGTTCTAATTGCAGTAGAGAGCTGAATGTGACAAAACAGACAGTCCCTCTCATCTTCCAAAGATATCCTACTGTGCCATATGACAATGACAGATAAAGGAGTGTAATTTGAAATAATATAAATTGAGAAGTGATCGCTTTGTGGGTCTGACTGATGAAGCCACCCAGAAAGTGAGACCTTCTCCAAAGGGGATTAGTGATTTAAACACAAGACTTGGTGTCCTCTAAAGGATCACAAAGATGAAAGACCGTCATACCAAAGGAAAAATGGAACTTTGCTACTTAGTCTCTTTTCCCCGGATGGAATGCAGGCAAGAGAAAGGAGAGTGAAGATGTCAAAAAATAAAATGTCAGTAAAAGCATAGCAAAATGAAAAGAATTGTAAAATCATTTTAAGTTCATTTGTGATAAAATAGAACCTATTTACAGAAATGCCTACAGCAGCCTTCTTTCATCTGAAAAACCGAATACTCCTGCGCCAGGCTGAAGTTAACAGGATTCATATCTGAGTAAGATTTGATTTTTATACAGGAGCAGTTCCTTTGATATCATTTTATTTGTTTTCTAGTATTACCTGCCCTGCCATGTAGTTACATTCAATTTTGTCTTCTGTGAAACAATGTTTTTTCACCACTTGTACAGTAGTTGTTTTCCTTTACAAAACAGCTGACAGTCCCTGTATATGGGATGAATATGTGCCTGAGTACTCTGGTTCAGTGCAGTGAGGGTTCTCTCTTACAGTGTGTCACTGACAATTCTCTTAAACTCTGATGCTTGTCACTTGGAATGGGGACTTCACTGTGAGGTGCTCACTGTGGTCTTCACAGTCATTGTAAGACTTCACTTTTCTTGCACCAGAAGAAGAGGAAAGTGTGTAGATAACCCTGTATTACTCTGACATGAAGGCTAGTATTTTCAGAGAGCTGATCAAGGAGACAGTGGGATTCGTGCTGGAGAATCCATCTGCGTAACAACAAAACTTCCTCCAAATGACCATCTAACAAAGATGAGACACAGAGACTAGTGACTGGAAATGCCTCACTCAGTGTGGGGACATGAGGATTTCGCTTTTATCAGTGTCGTTGCCGGTACCTTGTCCAGCGTTTGTTTCACTTCCCCTATCTTGTCTCATAAGATGCTTAATTTGTCTCAAGGATGTCTTAAGGGGGCTAATGGTGTGATTTGATTCACTGATAATACACCCAGACTCAAATCTCTTTCAGGAGGTGCCAGGTGCTCCTCTCTAAATGTACCAGCTTTTTGTGTGCCAGGGTTTGGAAATCCTCAAATCCAGTAATTCTGAAAACCAGCTCTGAGAGTTTTGGCCTTAGACTGATGAATTTTGAGGTTTGAAACAGGATCTCTGAGTGTAGTTCACATGGTGCTGAACAAAGAACACAGTTTGTGTTGTTTAATGTGTTTGCATTATTTAACAGATACATCTGGCGTAAGCCCTCGCATCCCTTGCATCTCCTGCCCCTTCCCACTCCTGGCAGTGCTCTTTCAGTCCTGGTCAGGTAAGGGATTCAGTTTCCATTCCCATGCTCCCTGTATTGACAGATTATTTCAGATGAAAGAGACAAAGCAAAGGCAACAAGAATTCAGACAAGCAGCTTGGACCGACAAGAGATACACGTTGCCAAATGCCCAATCTATCACCATCAGCATCATTGAATCCAACATCTTTCTGCACTTTTGAATCATCAGGGACTTTATACACCATCTCCCTCCCAGTTTCTAAATATCTTTGTTGTCCTGTATCATTTTTCTTTATAGTAGGTATTGTTTTCTTGGGTTTTTCTTTGCTTACACACATATTTTTATGCAGGTCAGAAAAGATGTTTTGTCATCTGCAGCTAAGCTGCCAACTGAAACTGGCTGGCATGTGCACATTAGGCCAGGAATCTGCAAGGTTCACAGGCTGCTAATAAAGTGGCAGATTGATGTTAATGTTAAGATTGTCTGACTTTAAAGTCCCTATGTATAGAGTCAGCCTTGTTAGCCTTATTATTTATTTATATAGTACTAAAGGTATACACAGCATTTTACTAACAAATGAGCAGATGAAATCCCTCTGCTGAATCACTTATAGTGGCCAGTTTAGATTGCTATGATATATAAAAGATTAGTGGACACATGCAGGTGCAGGGACGAATAACACTAAAGAGGAACTGAGTCATGCAAGGCTCCATGGAAGCAGCAAAGATTTAGTGCTGTTGGCTTTAAGAACATCCTTTATGGTGACCATGGGTAAAGTCTTCAGGCTGCAGCCCCAGAGAGCTGGATTTAACAGCTGAGCCTTATATAAATCTCCTCTTCAAGCCTTAACAGTGCATAGTGTGTACTGTTGTTGTGCTTCAAGATAAGGTCTTAAGTATGTGCTTAGTTTTAACTTTTGGCATCCTGGTGTCAGTAGACCTGTGCCATCTTACAGCAGCTAAAAATAGAAACCCCCAAACTACCTACCTTAGCTGAGTCTTGAAGAGACATCTGCAAACATTTGTGCTGTTTTGTCTGATGTCACTAGGGTTTATTTGTAAATTGCCTAGCAGAAGAAGGTGGAATACGCCTTGCATACCATTTCCAGGGCAGGTATGTTGGAGAGTAAATCACTGTTAACATAGCTTATTTTTTTCAGTCTTAATGTGCATTTTCTTCTGCTACTGTGCAATAGATAAATTATTTCAATTATTTATTTTTTTCTCTTTACTTGTTGACAAAGCAATGAGCCAGTTCTAACGCTGATCTCTAAGGTATGCAGGCATTTTTTTCAGCACTCAAAGGATTTGTTTATGACAACCTGTTATTCTTATCCTATTGTTCTACTTTCTGCCTTATCTGTTGATGCTTCTTTCTTCACATTAGACATTTGTTGCTGGTGGGCTGTGTTATTATCAAGTGCTCTAGGACATCTTAGCTAAGGGCTGTATCTCTCATGAGCAGCGGAATCTTCTCTCATGTCAGAGGGATCTTCAAAGAAGTCTTAACAAAGGATGCATTTGAAGCAAAAGAAGTCTGGCTATTTTAACTATTCTTCCTTTTGATCTTGGAAAGTAGATTGTGAATGTGACTGCTCTGTATTTTCCTGTCGGGTCCCTTGACTCTTTTTCTAAAAGGTTATGTTAGTTACTTTCTAGTCCAAAGGGATTCTTTCCTGTACTAAATGCATTTCTGAAAATGTCAGCTGAAACTCCTCTGCCTTTTATTCTTGTTTGGTTTTAATATTCTCAGTTTCCTATAGCCTGAATCTCAGAGCACCAGCAATTTTCAGATGTTTCAAACTTTCCACAGAAGTTTGTCGCTATCGAATGGCTTGTTTGTCCTTATCACTTTGCTGACTGACAACAAAAGTGATTCACCTTTTGTATTTCAGAATGTGGGTTATCATTTTATTACTACTGTTACTCCTCCTCCTCCTCTGCAGCCTCTCCTACCCTTGTGCAACAAACCAGTTTGAAAATCTATTTGCCAGGTTTTAGTTTTCTTACTGATTCTTTGCTTAAATTTTCACTACTTTTGTTTAAAAGCAACAACAACCCATCACTCTGTTTCAAGGTAAACTGAAATATAACTTATTGTTTAAGACTGATAAGCAAAATCATCTCCCTTTCAGTTTTAGTGGGTTTTGTCTATATATTGCCTGATGTTGTTGAATTAGGACAGATAGAGCTGTACAGGAATTGATTTACTGGGTATTTTGTTTTTTCTTTTAAAATCAGAACAAAAATGGCAAATTAAGAAAAATTTCTCTTGATAAAAATATTTTGTTCTGGCCGACACATTTCTTTTCAGTAAGTCAGAAATTCAGTGTCAGTTTTGACAATCTTAATTCTCCAGAATTTTTTTAAAGATCAATAGGATTTGAAAAGTAAAACTGATGCATTTATTGCTCAAAATCAGAAATATTCAATTTTTACATTGTATCCAGGCTTCTCTTTTTTCCTTAATTGCACCATCTGGGCTAATAAAATATGTTACGTCTCCTTCCAAACTGATTCAGTGATGAATATGGGTAACTTATTTAAAAATCTTAACTGGTGTGCTGTTTATAAAATTGTTACAGTTTTATCTCTGTGATCATCAGAATGACTAGTGTTAAGAAAGGTGAGAAAGTGAGATGGTTTTCTTAAAGGTGCAAGAGCGTTAGTGAGGGAGACTGTATCAGAATGTGGGAGTTCAGAATTAAGACTAAAATGGCTGTAGGCCTACATGCAAATGTGTTTGCTTCTCTGAAATCTAAATACTAATGTGGATTTCATGTCAAGTTCTTTTATTAACCATTTTCAAGGTGGCTGGTTACTGTATCTGATGGGAAAATCTCTTGATGGCTGTAATCTGCCACTTTACTGTAGTCAAGTGCTTCCATAGGACTGCTTGATTTCATTTCTTCCTGCTTCAGACATCAGAGACAACATATCAGCAATCTGCATGGGTGACGTGGTTAATCCATCCAGAAGGGGACTGAGAGATGGGAGGAATTTTAATGAAAAATCTATTATTCATAATAAAAGTAAATGATGTTAACTTTTTTTTTATTTTATTGCAGCTTTACAGTCAACCTGGGGCTGAGTCCTAGCTGAGTAAGGTATAGTAGTGATCAGTTTGCACAATTGAAATCAGAGACACACACAAGAAAATCAATGTGCAAAACTGAAACATAGTATGAGACTTGGCATCTTCAATAGCAGGCAATTTTACCTTGTGCTTCCTTGCATACGTATGTTTGTAGGGAAAGAAATCAAGAAGAGGAACAGAGATTTTTCCACTTTGCCATGGGGAGTTAGACATACTCCCAAAATAACAGCAGAAATGAAAGGTGGACAGATAGAGGTGTGATTTCTAGTACTCACTGTCCTCCACGTAGTGTAACTGGAGCACACAGAGCCTGGAGTCACTATTTTAATCCAGGTAGCCTGGGGTTTACAACTTGTAAATCAGTCTCTACCTGTGTCACATATTTTGCTGTGGATTAGTTAATATCTTGAAGGCATTTTGAAGTACCAGCATTCCCAATGCCTTAAATTAGAGATTGTTTTGCTCTTTGCAGCTTCATATTATATCATTTCATCTCATTGCTATTCAGCCATTTTTAAAGAGAAGAAAGTCACAAACAGAAATACTCAACATGAGGGGTATGTGGCAGCAATTGCAGGTACCACAGACCAGCTGACACAGAAGAGGTATCACGGGACTGAAAGTTTCTCCATGAGAAAAGACACATGTGCTTCCATGCTGGAAGGTCACTGTGCTAAAAGCGAAGACTGTCCACTGAAAGAAAATTCAGACTCTTATTTAATAAAAGTCCCTAATATTGTGAAAAAGTTAGTGAGGATCTCAATTTGGAAGGCTCTGCCAAGTTTCAAGAGGATAGACTGCCCAAACTCATCTATTAATCTTGAATTTCTATCCAATCCAGAAACATCATGTTTGTCTAGTAAAATGAAGATACTTTTACCTCATCAGTCTCAGAAAATTATCTTGCTATTTCTGAGTTTGTTAATATATGAAATATGTTCACATGTGTGGTATATAGAAGTATTAGAATACATTGTTTATCAAATGTGATTCTTTTTTTTTTAGTTACAACAATGTCTGTTTCTGAGCTTGAAAGGCTTGAAGAAACAAACCAAGCCGATCAGACAAGCATGTGTTTTCAAAAATGATCTTAAAAAGCAACGTCTCCAAAGGGAAAGGTAAAAATTCTTTACAAGAGGAAGGAGAGGCTTCTTTACGCCTAATCTCTCTTTTGAATATCAAATCTAAAGGTGAGAACAGGATGCAATCCAAAAGGGTGATTGCCCTTAATATTGACATACCTGAGTTAGTGCCTTTGGATCTGAAGAGCTGCAATTACCAGGTGTTTATCAAAAATTTCATCAGACTTTATGGAGCCTGTACCATTGGGCAAGATGCTGTTTGAATACCTGAGTACAATCTTTATCTCACCTAATTGTAAAAAGCAACACCAGAAGGGACCCTGACAAGTCCTCTAGTCCTTCCTCTGCTGCTCTTCATCCTAGTCTCACTTGTTCCTGAAAACCAATGTGATGAGATCTCCAGAGTCACCATGTGCAATAATTTCCCATGCTTTAATCTCTTTGTTACAGCATTTTCTCTATTGTCTAACCTAAAAATGTCCCTTATGTTACTTTTTGTCCTATTCACAGTAAATGCAAGGGGCAGGTATCCCTGCAGTGCTTTGTAAGAATTTCTTAAATACCTGAAAAATGTTAGTGTGTCTCTTTTCTCTCTTCTTTAGGGATGAGCCTTTAACAGTAGCACAAAGAGAAATAATAACAGCAATAATAACTATCAAGTCCTATTCACAGATATGGCCTTGCAAGTTGTCTACATTTTGTATCCTACACATTCCTCATGAGATAAAGATAGAACAACTAATCTGAATTAGATTACTTCTATCTAGAGGCTTCTATCTGATCACCTTTCCAGAACATAAATGCTGTTTTCGGCCAGGGCAGAAGGCCCCGCTACCCCGGGGTGCTCCCGCAGCCAGCGGGGCTGGAGGCGGGCGCTGCGGCGGCAGAACCGTGGGGCAGTGGTGCCACCTGGTGCCAGCGCTGCCCACAGCGGGACAGGGATGGATACACGGGAGACGGAAGGGATGGCAGGAGGCACTTCACCAAACAGCCTAAGAGCAGCCTAATGAAAGTAAATTCACTGAAACAGCACGTAGGAAAAAATCCCACTGCTGTCAAGAAGTCCAAACCCTCTGAGTTTAATTTCTTTTTCTCAGTAGCAGCAGCTACCTCTTCTTCATGACCCAAGCTACGAAAGGCTTCTCAGAGCTAAACATTTTCCTAACTAATTTGAAGTCAGCATAAGACACCGGCACAGAAGACTCAAAACAAGGAAAATCTCCAGGTCTAATCTCTGCCTCCCACTTTCCAATGTCAAGTCTTATCTTAAAAACATTGGACTTGACACCAATTTGCAAGCAAACAGCTGAGTAAAATAAGAATTGTTCTGAACTTTGTGATCTGTCTCAAGTATAGCAGAAAACTTCCAAAAGATCTGATTTGGCCTGGAAAATTACAGAACATCCATGTTTTCCAGCTTCCCTGGTGGGTCATGGTGTTAACCAGGCTTAACACCTGGTATTCAGGTTCCAGTTACAATCTCTAAAAGAGAATAAATTACTGCTGCTATTGACGACACTCCAACAGGGGAATAATAAACATAACTAGAGCTGGCCAAAAATTTCTGTCAGAAAATGCTAATTTTAGGAAATAAAAATGCTAATTAGGTGTATTGAGTGCTGAGATTTTTTAATGAAAAAATATTGAAGCGTCATGTTCTGGCAGAGGAAAAATATTTTGCATTAAACTCACCAAAATGCTTATTTTCTGTATGGCTGCATATTAGAAACAGTTAAGATAAAGGAGCAAAGACAACTTCATCAATATTGAAATAGTTGTCTTCTTAGTGATTTTCTTTCTATATTTCTAAAGCTTGTATAGTGCAATGTAATCAAGAAATATATTCCAAGTTTTTAAATATTTTAATCTATCTATGGAAAAATCCGTATTCTATATGGCAGAAAACTGGGGAAATGGGAATGGCAGTTGCTGAAGTTACATGGAGAACTGGAAATTGAATTACATAAAACAGTAAGACAGCAGGGAAGACCACAAGAAATTAAAATGATAAGTCAGAGAAAGAAATAATTAAACTAACAAAAGACTGAAGAAGGAACATGATCATTATTTTCTCCTGGAAAAACTGGCAGCCCATGGCTTGGACAGGGGCACTCTGTGCTGGGTCAGGAACTGGCTCGAGGGCCGGGCCCAGAGAGTGCTGGTGAATGGGGCTGCATCCAGTTGGTGGCCGGTCACCAGTGGTGTCCCCCAGGGGTCAGTGCTGGGCCCAGTCCTTTTTAACATCTTTATCGATGATTTAGATGAGGGGATTGAGTCCATCATCAGCAAATTTGCAGATGACACCAAGTTGGGAGGGAGTGTCGACCTGCTGGAAGGCAGGAGGGCTCTGCAGAGGGATCTGGATAGACTGGAGAGATGGGCTGATACCAGTGGAATGAAGTTCAACAAGGCCAAGTGCCGGGTCCTGCACTTTGGCCACAACAACCCCATGCAGCGCTACAGGCTGGGCACAGAGTGGCTGGAGAGCAGCCAGGCGGAAAGGGACCTGGGGGTGCTGATCGACAGGAGGCTGAACATGAGCCAGCAGTGTGCCCAGGTGGCCAAGAAGGCCAATGGCATCCTGGCCTGCATCAAGAACAGTGTGGCCAGCAGGAGCAGGGAAGTGATCCTTCCCCTGTACTCTGCATTAGTGAGGCCACACCTTGACTATTGTGTTCAGCTCTGGGCCCCTCAGTTCAGGAAGGATATTGAGGTGCTGGAGCGGGTCCAGAGAAGAGCAACAAGGTTGGTGAAGGGACTTGAGCACAAGTCCTATGAGGAGAGGCTGAGGGAGCTGGGGTTGTTTAGTCTGGAGAAGAGAAGGCTCAGAGGCGACCTTATCACTCTCTTCAACTACCTGAAGGGAGGTTATAGCCAGGTGGGGGTTGGTCTCTTCTCCCAGGAAACCAACAATAGGACAAGGGGACATGGGCTCAAGCTCTGCCAGGGGAGGTTTAGGTTAGATGTTAGGAAGAAATTCTTTACAGAGAGGGTTATCAGGCGTTGGAACGGCCTACCCAGAGAGGTGGTGGATTCACCATCCCTGGAGGTTTTTAAAAAGAGATTGGATGTGGCCCCTAGGGCCATGATATAGTAATTGGAGTTGGATCAGAGGTTGGACTTGATGATCTTGGAGGTCTTTTCCAACCCAATCTATTCTATGATTCTATGATCTTTGAAAGGCCATGGACAATACTATTGTATTATGTAGTAACTCATATCTGTTCCTGCATTACAGTATATGAATTTTACATTATATTTGCTCAAGTACTCATCCTGCACAGCAGCAATCAATTGCATTTCTGCTATGTGTATGTATTTTTGCTAGGTGTATGGAGCAACCGTCTGGGAGGGAAGCTGGGCCTTAACGATTTCATATCCAGCTATTTCTGTATGTGCACATATCCCCTAGAAACTCCACAGTGCCCCTTGCCTTAGCACTCTCTGACCACATAGATCATGGGCACGGTGAGGTTAGTATACAAAACTTGAAGGAACAACAGACTTTTAGTCACAAACAAGAAAATACCAAATTAGCTGCAACAGGAAAATTACCTGGAACATCAGCTTAAACTTGATGTACCGAATCATTGTGGCTGCTGTGCTTTCCATTTACTTTAGCAACTATGAAGAATGAGCAACACCTGGATTTGGCTTCATAGGAGAAACTGATGTTGCTTATTCTCCTGTCAGCAATTAAGGAAGATTCATTAGTAGATATCAACATAGAAAGTGATTTTTGTTATGAAGCATGCGGAGATGCAGCTGTGTGAAGGGGGGTTTCATAAAGATAAATGGAAGTAGTGGATGCTGGATGGGCTTTGGGTAAGATAGATTTTTGTCATGTATTGAAATAACTTGTTACTTTTTGGAAGTATCAGAAAGTAAATTATCTGAAGATAAAGTTATGAAGTAACCCATGTGTTTAAGACATGACATGTTTGACAATTGGTGATCCATTGCTATCATCTGGAACAGTACCAATTACTCAGATTGTCTGACTCAACGGAGGTGCAGCAGGTAGCTAGCTGGTCTTTCTGGCTCTTCCACCCTTATAGAATCATAAAATATCTCAAAGGGATCCATAAGTATCATCAGATCCAACTCCCTGTTCTTCACAGGACTACCTAAAACTAAACCATATGACTAAAAGCAACATCCAGACATACCTTGAACTCTGCCAGGCTTAGTGTGGCAACCACTTTCCTGAAGAGCCTGTTTCAGTGACCAACCACCCTCTCAGAGAACCTTTTCCTAATGTCCAATCTGAACTTCCCTTGATGCAGCTTCATTCCGTTTCCTTTGGTCCTATGACTGGTCATCAGAGAGAAGATCAATGTCTGCCCCTCTACTACCCATCTTGAGGAAGCTGTAGACTGTGATGAGGTCGCCTCTCAGCCTTCTTTTTTCCAAGATGAACAAAACAAGTGACCTCAGCCACTCTTCATAAGTCTTCCCCTTGAGATGTTTCACCATCTTGGTTGTGGTCCCCTGGACATACCCTGATAGCTTTATATCCTTATATTGTGACACCCAAAACTGCACACAGCACTTGAGGTGAGGCTGCACCAGTGCAGAGTAGAGCAGAACAATCACCTCCCTTGACCAGTTGGCCATGCAGTACTTGATACATCTCAGGATACTCCTGACCCTTTTGGTTGCAAGGACACATGTGACTCATATTGAGCTTGCCATGGACTGAAACCCTGAGATCTCTCATTCCCCAGTCTGTACATATAATCAGGATTACTCCATCCCAGGTGGAGAATCTGGCACTTGCTCTTGTTAAATTTCATATGATTGGTGATTGTCCAGCTCTCTAGTCTATCCAGATCTCTTTGTAAAACCTCCCTACCCTTGAGGGAATCCACAATTCCTTAAACTTCAGCATTATCAGCACATTTACGTAATGTACATATGGTTTCTCTGTTTAGATAATTTATAAAAACATTGTAGAAAGAACTAGCCTGAAGGAGAACTGGACCTAAAATGGAACACTGTGGAACCCCACTGGTGACTGGCTGCTATCATGATATAACCCCATTTACTGTAACCCTTTGACCCAAGTCATCCAACTGATCACCAGATTACAATGGATGTGTCTAGCTGTGTGATGACTAGTTTATCCAGAAGAATACTCTGAGGGACAGTATCAAAAGCTGTGCTAAAATCCAAAACCATCACATCTCCTGGCTTTGCTTGGTCAACCAGGTGGGTGACTATGGCGTTTGGGGTACTTTATATGATAAAGAAGAAGGATGCATGCTCTTCTGAGGTGGAGAACAAAGAGGTTTATTTGAATTCGGCGCTTCCCTTTATACCTGGATACCATGTGACCTTCATAACCAATAGGGTTATCCATTTAGGCTCATGCTCCCTTGGGCTTCTCTGCCCCGGTACGTCCCCTTTACCTTGGACACGCCTCCTACAGGTGACCTTGCTGTAAAAGGAAATCAAGTTTGTCAAACAGGACTCTCTCCTCCTGACCCCTTGCTGACTATGATCAACAACTACATTGTCTCTGAAATGTTTTTCAGTAACTCCCAGAATAATATTCTCCATAATTATACCAGGCACTGAAGTGAGACTGACAGGCCTGAAGTTTCCAGGGTCTTCCTTCTTTCCCTTCTGAAAAATTGAGACAACATCTGCCAGCTTTCAGTCAACTGGGGCATCCCCAGACTCCCAGGACAGTTGAAAAATAATGCAGAGATTGTGTTTATCAGTACCCTGGGATGAATCCCATTGGGCCCTCTATGCACATCCAGATGGAGCAGCAAGTCTTGAACAAGTTCAGAGTCAGCTGAGAGTTTGGCATCTCCCCAGTCATGGTCTTCCAACATTGGGCTCTGGGGGTCCAAGGTCCATCAATGTTGAAGACAGAGGCAAAGAAGGCATTATTATCATGTGGGAAATTCTTAACAATCAACTCATCTTGAGTTATTTGCTTAAGTCTGCTTTGTCTTACCTATGTAAGAGATAGGTCGCTACTCTATGCTAATCATCCATCTTCCCTCTGTAGAGACAAATCAGACTATCTGTGGTGGGCTTTTATTGAATCCCTCGCAAGAAGCCTCTTCCATTAGCTACATGAGAACACTGGAAACTAGTCCTCCAGTCGCCATTGACACCTATGGTTAGGTGGTGAGAGTTCTTACTTGTGCTTTTATGACATTTTTTCTATGACAGAAACCATTAGACAACAAATTATAAGTTTTTTATGCAAGTCGCTGGGACACCTCGGATAGGAATTCTCAGGGATATCTAACCTAGCTGCACTATTTCATACTCCCTCCCAACAATCACCCCTATGTGAATTCCTCATGTCCAGAAATTCCTTGACACTAATGATGCCATCTCAGATCTGCTTCTTCCTCCAGCCTCCAAGACTTTCTACTTCCCCAGGTTAGCCTCCTTCTAAAGTGCCAAGCCCACAGTGTACCTTCAGAATTAATCCCTCCTTTCCATTGAAAACCCTGCTATAGCTGCTGATCCTTCATTATCTCTTAAAGTGTTTTCCGTGGTATCTTGTTAGCAAAGCCTTGTGTCATGCCTGGCTCCAGGATCACAGTACAAAGGGCACTGCTTAGTTATCAACTGTCTTCTCCAGTAACCTGCAATCTCTGCTTCTCCATTTTAATGCCTGTGGCAAAACAAAAGATGGGATGAAAGGAAAAGATGTCATCACAGGGCAGGGGCTGTTTTCAGTTGAACTCTTCCTTACACACCGTCACTTCAAGTGCGCCCATTCCTACCCAAGGATATAGGGAATGAAGCACCCTTAGCCCTCTGTGTCTGCCCTCCTCAGTTCTTACTGCACCATGCCATCATCAGGAATATCCTTAGTTATTCTGATTCTGAAGATGAACATTAAAGTGCTTTACTTATATGAATAATTGCAGTAAACATGTTTCTTTCACCTTCCTCTCCCTCTTGCCCTAATCATGCCATAGGTATCTCATTCAGTATTTGGCATTGTGCTTTTGGCAGCTGGCAACCCCCGAGCCCAAGTGGTAGAGAGGATGAAACCTGCAGGATTGGTAGGAAGATGTTGTACTTCTAATTGATCCCTGAAGCAGTGTGCAGAAACCCAGAGTAGGATATTCTGGTGATTACACAGCTTAAATAGTTGACACCCAGTGTAGAGTTTGGAGGTTTGTTTGGTTTTGTTTGTTTCAAATTATAAGCAGACAAGTCTCCAAAGTGAAGTTTGGCTCTGAGGCGTGACTCTGAGCTGTTATCTCATATTCTGCATTGTTTTCTTGGGTTTCCTTATTGAGTTTTCACATGCTTAGAAGTGTTTTTTCACCTTCAGTGTGAAATCTGAGTATTTGAAAAATAGGTCTTTTCTGGTTCCTCAGCAACAAAGTTCATAGGATTCAATCATTTACAACTTGGTTTCTGTTTGTTGGACATGTATGGACTGTTGGACTGTTGGTTGTAGTATGGTTACAGATGCATCACAGCTAGTTTTGCCCCATACTGTGGGGCTAAGAGTGGCCATCAGCTGGAAAATCTTTTCCTTTCTTAGATATGCCCTTGGGTACACATCAGAGCTGATTTCTGAATGAATATGCTTGCCCAGGTTTTTAATTTTGTGCTTCATTTTTATGGGTCTTCTTTTTCCTGCACTCCCAGTTTTATTACATTTACTTCGAAAGTGTTTTTGTTGATGTGAGAAGGGTCAAGATGTGAGTTTCTAATGATGTGAATATTAAAGAAAAGATACCACTGAGTCTATGACATAAAGATGTCAAATAGGTATTAAATAGGTATTAAATCTGGTCATATTCAATATTTTTCAATTTTATCTTCCCTGTTTTTTACACACCTTCCTTCTCTCTTGGAGAGTCTGATATTTGCAGAATGCCATGAAAAGTAACCGAAAGTAGCAACAAAACTGTACTAACAACAGTCTAAGGAGTTGGTGTCCTTGAAATATTAGTAATGAATTAAAAATAGTCATAATAAAAGATAAACATTTACAAAATCTGAAAATTCTTTACATCATTTTTGATAAAAGAGAAATTGTCATTTCATATTGAAAGAAAGAGAGAAGAATAAATTTGGAGTCTGAATTCTTTTTAGCCCATTTGATTCAGAAACTGGAATAAAAATTAAAGTATTCTTTTTACTAAATAAATAATATTTTATAATTTTTATTGCAATATATAATTTAATATTAATTTGTTTTACTTTATACTTCCATGCAAATATTGTCCCAAATAAAAGACATTTTAGAAAATATATATTTATTAGATGCAAATAAGGAGTTCTATGTGACACTGTATTGCATGTAAAACTATATAAAAATCTATGAATTGCAGATATATAAATTTTTTTCATTTTTTTCATAATAACCTTCCTGAGCAAACAAACAAATAGAGAGTGTTTTAGCAGCAACACAGACAGCTCCCTTGCAAGTTTCCTGAAGGCAGATGGAAGCCCTGTGGTGGAGGTGAACCTTAGCTGGGCAAAGGCTTTGCTGCCTCACCTCACCTTCTCCTCTTACTTGTGTTTGCAGGTGCAGTGCTGCGAGCTGGAGCATCCCAAAGACTTCAGTTACTATGGCAATGGATTAGAGGTAGGCAGAGCAATGACTGTTGCTCAGGGCTCGTGATTTCCTGTGCTGGAGTCAGGAGAACAAGCTGGTGGCAGGACACCAGTGTGAACACCCCAGTGTGGAATTGACCCCAGTTGCCTCCCCTGAGGCAGTGCACAGGGATGCAGGGATGTGCTCCCTCCCCAGTGACTACCGCAGGAGTCTGAGCAAAGTCATAAAGGTCCTGTGACCTTCAAAATCTCGCCATGGGTATTTGACATGGCAGCTGGAGGCTTTAGGTCCATGCAGAGCCAGTTCATTTGCCATCACCCAAGTGTTCTGGGCTTGTTATCCACCACAACAGTTCCTGAAGAGTTAAAGTCCACAACAGTTCCTGAAGAGTTAAACTCCACAACAGTGGTATAGAAATAGTAATTCCAATTAAGGTAATCACCAGGGAGCAATTGAAGGAGAAATAAAAACGTGGTGTTCTCATTTCCATAAGCAAATGAAAATAATTTAGATGACTTTTATCTAGATGAAGGAAAATGCCTATGTAAAAACTAATTACCCTCCGTGCTAATTATGACAAAGAGGATAAAGGATAAACCTTTTGAAAAATATCCAAGGATATTAAATGGAGTTTTATTAATAGATGAAATAAGATGAAATGAGAGTTGTGATATATTGTGTTTGGGCCTAGATTCAATAAAAACTCTCTCTAGCTTCCGCTTCACAGCAGCCCAATAAAATCAATTTATTATATGAAGCCAGATGGGTCTTTTATTGAACCTGGACCTTATTCATTAAATAAAAGTAATTATCATCAGAGTTAAAAGAAACAATACGTACTGCTTCATGAATCAGTTACTATCCCATACATTTAAGTGACAATAAGAAAGAAAAATATATTTTTAAATCAATAGACATACAGTTCATCAAATGTAAGAGCAAGACCTGTAATATATTTTCTGGTGTAATTTGTTCCTAAGCACAGGGTTCATTTAAACCCTAATATCTCCTTTGGCTGATGAACAGGGGTCAACTCATGGCACCAGCCACATGGAGTGTGATATTCTTGGTCTTTTCCCTGGACCTGTGGGAAACATGGGAGGAAGAACTGGGTTTGAGATGAGGAATATGAAAAACCAGAAGTGGTACCAAACAGAGCTCAACTTTTTTTATACCACTCTGTTTGACACGAGCTTTGTTCTACCTCCTGTGCTGGCAGTGCTTCACCCCAGAGACCAACCACCCCTGAATGTTCAGATCCTCTCTATACCTCCAACACTGTTCCAGGGAGGACCTGGCATGCAACACAAAGATAACATATTGGGTTTGGGTGACAAGGTTTTTCTAGCAGGAGGGGACTACTGGGGTGGCTTCTGTGAGAGGCTGCTGGAGGCTTCCCCCATGTCCAACAGATCCAATGCCAGCCAGTTCCAAGGCGGACTCACTTCGGATCAAAGCCGTGCCCATCAGGGACAGTGATAGTGCCTTTGGGATAATGTATTCAAGAAAGGGAAAGATCAGCAGTGGAGAAAGGAGTGAGAATATATGAGAGAAACAGCCCTGCAGACACCAGTGTCAGGCAGGAAGGGAAGGGAAGAGGTGTTCCAGGTGCCAGAGCAGAGATTCCCCTGCACTTTATGTGAGGACCATGTTCAGGCAGCTGAGCCCAAATGGAGTCAATAGATTTAGATTCAGTATTTTTAAATATTCTGTATTTTTAAATATTCTGTATTTTTAATAGTACCATATAGAATTATTTCATTGTCACCAATCAATCACTTTCATGAAATTAATAACTTCAAATCAATACCAGTGACAATAGCATCATTCCATTTATTAATGCTTAAAAAGCAGAATATAGGTCTTGAAATTCAGTGCATTGTCTTCAGCTGTTGTTTCTAGCAGAGTGCCTTTCTCCTGCTTCCCTGAAGAAGTTTGTATTTGAGTTATATCTATTTAGTCACATCTTGCTGTGTATTTTATAACACACAGGGGATAAAAAGTTCCTTCAGTTAAATCACAACACACTTGAGTGCAGCCTCTAGTTTAAAAGCTGACCTGGAAAGCATGCTTCCCTTTTCAATTTTGTTCCTTTAGGTATTTTTCCCTCTGTCTTTCAGGATGATAATAATGATGATTTGTGTTGCTGCTATCCCACTGTGTTAGCCACTCTGTGAGCACTGAACAAAAAGGTTACTCTGCAGGATGTTTCTATTGCTTGTTTATGGCCTTTATTCCTGAGACATCAGTAGTGGGATTCCTGCTTGGCAGAAGAGCTGAAGTGCTTAACGGGTCAGGATGCAAGTCAATTTTTACTAAAACTTTAAAGCACTCAATGGAGTCACACCTGAGCACTGGGAGGCAGCTCCATAGCAGAGCAAATCCTTTAAAGGCTGATGAAGTAGATGAGCTTAACCACTCAACCGAGTAGTACTTGGTGTCTTCAAAAGAGGCAAAACTCAGGGACTCCATTCCTCGTGCCTGCTGGAATGGATGTACTCTGTGCTAGTAAACCTTTCCTTGCCTCCACTATCACACAAAAACCAGTGAGGCCTTTCTCTGGCACTTGTGCTTCTTCAGGAACCTGAGCTGCCTTGGGACTGGCATATGATGAAAGCAGAGGCCCAGGAGCGCCCCAGTAATTCAGACTCTGACACCCCTGTGCTCCTCTCTCTCATGTTTGCTTCTGAGCTCTTTCCAGCATTAGGGCACTGCTTGTGCCTGATGACTGCATTTTATTTATCGGGCAGCAGAAATAGGTAACAGGTTCAGAGTACTCTTTCAGGTCATCAAAGCCTTCAATTAGATCCTGAATAGTGATTATTTAGGACATACGTAGTCTTCAGAGTTGAAACCAACGTTCAGTATTAAGGTAAATAAATCCTGTATAGTTACTAAAAATTTATTGAGAGGGACATATCCAGAGCAGGGAGAAATGTAGAATATCTCAGCAGGAATCCATAACACAGGGCTGTTACTGAGCCATGTGAGGAGACATGCTGGTACCCAGGACCCATAATTTACTCCTGAGAGTGAATATTGGCTTTTCTTCTTCCAAAAACAGAACAGAGCTCACTTTTATAGTGCAGATGTTGAGGGGCTTTGTTTTTCAGTGCTCAGAGCATGCCCCAGAAAGGTGCACAATGGGTTGGCATCACTTCCTAAGCCTTCCTCTCACACCATGCAGTTATGTATAAACCAACTCTACACTGAAAATTCAGACAATCTCCTCCACCCATTCTATCAAAAAAAATGAATCTGCAGCCCTACATTGTCTGCAGGCCGATCCTGTTGTTGTGTGTTAGGTGTTTGCCAAACATGGCTCTTGACTGTGGTTGTTGAGGGCACTTGGGCCTTGCTTCCCATCAGCTTTGAGATTCAAGCAGGGCTTCAGGAGGAGCAGGAGGTTTCTAAACACAGAGCAACAGGTGGATCCAAATCTTCCAGGTGAACTTTCAGGCATCTGTTGAACATGAATTTTGGGAGTTTATTTTAGCTGAGGTAGCTGACATTTCAGTGAGTATACTGCATTGCATTTGATGGGTGGACGGATTTGATGGATGCACAAGAGCAACTAGGAGCATACTGGCTCATGGTCCACTTGCCTTCAAACTTCCTCATGCATAGCCTGAACATGAACTCTCTGTGTATGTTTGGCAACATGCTGCCGGACGTACTTGGCTCACAAGCACCGTCCAGGACAGCCTTTATCTGTCCCTGGAGTTCAGCTTCCCTATTTGCCATTAAAGAGCGTTGTTAAAGGCAACCTCGAGGCAGCCCTCACATCACAGTGTGAACACGTATCCTAAATCCTGATTTGCATCCTGCCTTGGGGCTTTCACTCTGCCACACTCACCTCTCCTGTTCAGTTTTCTCCTGTGTATTCTCTCTCCTAATGGAGCAGTGGGTAGTTCCTTAACGAGAGAGGAGGAGCAGACACTGGCTTTTAAATAGGAAATGTGAGCATAGCAGGGGTACTCAAAGCTTACAAGATAGTATGTAGCCAATGAGAACACTTTAGGACATCTTCCCAGGACATTCCTGCATGGGAGACAATAGTCCTTCACAGGGGGTGTCGGGAAGAAGAAAGCATGAGTTAGCAAAGAGACTACAAAAAGCCATTTTGAAACATGCTTAAACCACAGTTTTCTCATATACTGCAGATTTCCTGCCACAGCTAATGAAACTGTATTCCCAAGTGCATCAACAGCTGGGGATGCTGGAAGATGTTTAAGTATCAAGATGTCGGAGTTACCCATGTGGGTTGTTGTGTGACAGGGTGACTGGAGAGATTCGTTACGTAAATCCCCTTACCTTATTTGCTTAGGGATGTTTAACCGCAGCGTCTCAGCAATGCAGTTTGTAAAAGGTTTGTATTGATCACAAAATCAACCTTCATTATAATTGTATTGACTTACAATTATTTTGTGGGTGATAGCATAAATATTTTTCTTTTCCAGACTCAGAGAACATTAAAAATATAGGTGTCTTGTACCAGGGTTTTTAGAATTTTTGATTTAGGTCTCCTGCATTATCCCCTTTGCTTCAAAATGTTTTATTTCAGAGGGATCGTGGTAAAATCTGCACTCCATCAAAGCTATGATTCATATTTCCAACCTATTTTTAATTCTAGTTGAGTCATATATGATATCAGTCTTAGCCTTGCCCTCCTTTCATCAGAGGTTTGATACCTGATTAGAAATGTTTGGGATACAGAAGAGAAAAAAATCTCTTCTTGAAGAGATTTTCATCAGGGCAGGAAAACCTCTAGATGGCAGAAGTGCACTGCAGAAAACACCAAACTTTAATTAAGCAACAAGCTGCAGAAGGGTTGTGTGCCAGCTGTGGGGAAAAGGTGCTCTGATTATTGACTGGTCCACTGACCTCTTCCTCCTCCTCCAACTTTAATTGCTGCTCCAGATGATCTGTGCTTTACAGCTACACAGACGTGATGCCAAACTGGATCTGAACAAGTTTGCTCATGGATGTAGTTTTTGTCTTTCTGCAAAGTGACACTGCGGCTGTTTTTCAAAGGTGAAGTGAAAGGCTCTGGCAGCTGGTAATATCTGGTGTTTGGGATGACTTCTGTTAGTAGTTAATGCTGCCCCTAAAACTTCATAAGGAGCTGCATCCTTTAGGAGGCTTCGTGACTACCCCTTAGGAGGTGATTGGCAGTAAGCAGTCCTTTCAAAAATAAAATCTCACCCTTTGTGTAGGTGGGTAGTACACATCTTAAGGTATTTTTGACTTAGGAATAGTGCAGAAAAGTTTCAGGTGCCCTTATCTGACTGATAGAGCTGTCAAGAACTCCCATTGTAATCAGTTACACAAGAAGAAACCACTGAATTCTTCTGAAGCACACAGAAGAAAATCCTTCTGTAAATCTGAGGTTTAAGCAGTATTAATGGCTGACACATTGTTAACTTCAGTGCCTGTGAATACTGTTATGGTTTGGTTGGAATACCTTTGCACAGTCACCTTGAGAGAAAACCCAACTGCTTAGGTTTGCCTGGTACCAGATAACAGAATTTAGATAAAAGTCCAGTTTCTAGCTCTGCAGTCTTACACCTCGATCTGGGTAGGAAATAATTTGAGATTTCACAGTATTCTGTTTCAAAGGAAGGCTTTTTGATGTTGGTTTTTGGTTGCTGATTAAAGCAATTAAATGGTACTCAAAATACTTGGATGGGTCTTCAGTCCACCATATGGCAGGCGTGTCCTAACCTTGAGGCAGCTACAGGGATAGAACACAGTCTTTGTTGAGATTTCATTTAGTATTAAATACATACCAAGGGCTTGAATCTTTTCCTCCCATACCTAATGGGAGTGCATATAACACATTCTCAACAAGGCAGATTGAGACCTAGTCCCACAGTTGTATGGGAGTGTAGGACACTCATGAAGGTGAAAGATCCCAGTGTTAGTCCCTGGTCCAAAGCAGCAACTGCTACTCAAGGCAATATCTGGCCAGTTTTGATTTGGCACTGACACATATTCCTGCATCAGGGCTTGAAATGAGTGCCCCAGACTATAGGAGCCCCATAGCCTTCACATATGGTTTCAGATATTTGTGACAGCTTTGAGTCATCTGGGCTTTGGGTTGTCTGCAACAGGGTGGCAAGAAAACAAGCACAGGAAAATATTTGTTGCTTTCAGACCAATTGCTTTTGACAATACTTACAAAGGATATGCTTTTTATGGCAACGCTTGCCCACCAGGTCTTCCTCCCTTCCATGGACCCTGGCCACGTGTCAGAAACCAGGCAATAGTCACTAATATTGATCACAGCCTTGATGGTGTCTCAGTGGAAATCTTGTAGTGAACTACCAAGTGCTGTTTAGCTGTGTAAAGCATAAGTTGTCCCAGGAAATTCTGAAGCTTTATTTTCTGTTGTAGCAAAACCAAGTCAGTAATTTCAAAGAGACATGCCAGCTCTGGTACAGGTGGCTCCTGGCAGCCTCATGCAGCCAGCAGTAGGACTGAAGCCATCGGGACCTCCTGTACCATTGTCATAACCATGCTGGTAACCTTTTATGGATTTGTCTGTACTTTTCCCAGGAATGCTGACTGATTGCTTACTTGGCTTTCTCTTTCTTTCTAAGGTGTCATTTGTACTGCAAGCAGCAGATTTCACATTTTAAGCAAAGGACCTCAATACTTGACTTGGAGACTTCCAAAAGTATTGTAGCAAGATATGTGACTACATGTACTAAAGACCCAATATAGCTGGCTGGTCAGCAGTGAAGATGTGGCAGCACAATTTTCAGGGTAGCCTAACGACCCAAGTAGTTGTTATTAGCATTACTGTCTAGATAGAAACTTCTATCACTATTTCTACCTGCTTCTCCAGAATTTGTAGCATTTGTCCTTGTTCTCAGGATACCAGTGCTAATGAGAGGAGAGAGAATTGTTTATCTATTGCATCTCACATTTTTTCAACCACACTAAGCTTTAAATCAATGCATCATCACGAGGTTTGAGAGCTGCTAGCCAATTCTTCAAGTAAGAAATAGAATCAATAACTTCAGTGTATTTTATGAAAACCAAAGATCCTTGCATATTTTTAAGCTGATCCAGACTTTAGACCTGATTAGGCTAGAACTTGGGTGATCACAAGGTATCTACCCAGTTTTGGGTAGACTTGTTTTCCTGGCTTTGTATCCATGGTATTTCCTCCAACCTTGCATTTCAGGAACAACTGCCTGTCAGCAAAAAGTGAGCTTTTTTTCAGGTAGCCTTTGTGGGGCACAAATATTTTAGTTCATTCAATAGATTCTCCATGGTTTACTCAGATTCTCATAAAAGTACTGGTAGACACAAGAGTTTACACTTTGTGTTGTATTTCTGCTGGGGAAAGTTTTGCATTGCTGACAGCTTGGCCAACGTTTAATAAAATGCCTAGTGCTCTGTAGTGATAAAAATAAAATCCTCAATCCCATTCACATTCAGAGGACACTTGAATAGCAGTCACTTGAGGCTTGAATTAACCTAAGAATTTGTGAAAAGAAATACATACTGTATTTTTGGCAGAGTTTGGTAGTTTTAGAATACTCTCCCCCCTGAGAAACTTTCAAAGCACATAACATCCTGAGTGAGCAAAACCCTTGAAGGGCTGAAGGGTGCGTTACTTCTCATTAATGGCTGTGAAAGTGATCCACAGTGCTCACAGTGAGAACGAGGCTGGGAAACACAGGCAGGATGCCCTTTGGATGTGCTGTCTGCTCTGAGGGCACCCTGCACCTACTGCCTTTCAGGAGGTTGTTAGGATCTGTGGGTTCTGGTTGGGTATTTAGCTTCTGTGACTCCTCAAGCTCACTCCTATTCAGATCACAGTTTTCCAATTTCACACTTAAATATGTTCATTGCCTTGTTCTTACACTTTGTTTGCTAACTTAAGCAACTCCCTCTTCACTGAGCCATCCCAATATTTCATTTTCTGGATTTGAACAAAGCTCCATTATTGTAGTTTCCAGAGAAACAGCCTTCCTTCTGAATCAGCACATCCCAGCGTGTTAGGGGTTGGAGGGAGGGAATCTGAGGCTGGAGATAGCCACAAAAGCCTTTGGAAGCTGCAGTCAGGTTCTGCATTTTCTGATGGGTGTTCTGGTGCTGGAGTGCAGCCACACACAGAATAGCTGGGTTGCTGGTTTGATGGCCTCTATAGAAACCTACCCCCAGGAAAAAAATCAGCCTGAATAGAGCTGGATTGTATTTCCAGAATTTCTTTTCAGAGTGCAGAGACCAGTCTGAGACTCCTCACTGACATCCTGCTGAGGAATTAGCTCGGGGTATTGACAGGCTGTTCCTGTGAACATGACCTGCAGCGCTGCTGCCGGTCAGTCGTAGCAGCAGCAGGACAACAGCTTTCCTGGACTTAAGAGCAGCACTGTCATGCTGAGCTGTTCATACTAAAGTACATGAACAAAGAGAGATAGAGGCATCTCCCCAGCTCCCCCAAATCCAGCCCCTCAAATGGGTGCATAAATTTAACAATTTATTTACACGTGGAGGGATTAGTATTTTCTTATATTTAAATCCTTTATTAATTCACAGGTAAGCAAACCTCAGGAGCAATGTCACTGGCATGTTATACTAGTGGAGAGATATTTAGACAGATACAGAGACAGATATCTTACATATAAAAGCTCCATTACCTTCTTGAAGGTTGCAAATCTAAGTATATCACAATAATTCTGAAGTCCTCTTAGCTGTAGTGTCCATGTGCATGTTACTTATTATGCATAATTTCGTACAAAGTTATGTAGTATATACAGATGATACCATTTTAAAGCCTGTTTTGAAGTACTGGCTTTCTGTAGGCCCTAGTCTTTGTCTCCATGCAGAAGAAATGATGCTTACTTAGTAGACAAATAGACAAGCATACAAAACTTTGTATTTCCTTCATTATCCATTAAGTGATATTATTAAATACAGAATATTATTACGATATCTTTGTTGAACTTTATTTTTCCCTCTCAGCTCTATAGTATGTGAATACTTTATAAAAATTCATTAGTTTTTGTCACACTTCTGTGAAGTTAGAACATGCTATAATTCTTGTCTGAAATGGAGGATCAAATCAGAGACTTTAACACCAACCATGTCAATGACTCTCCCTGCCAACTTGAGAGGCAGAACAATGTTTTTTCTTCATAGTGTGCAGCAGCATGTTGTACTGAGTAAAACTACTCACATGCCAACAGCTCTGCTTCAGAGAACCTTTTGACATTTTTAAGTCGTTTCTGATCTACACTGAATTGAAAACTCTGAATTTTACTGCAAAATTGGAGCAGTAAAAATACTTATTGGTCAGACCACAAGCTTGGTATGTTGGAATCTCTGGGAACATCCACATTAATGTTTTAATTTTGGTCAGAGATAAATTGAAGTGACTCTTTATCATCCTCATTGAATGAATTCTTTTTGGGTGAAACTAAAAGATGTGTTTTGGAGGACACCTGATGCTTTCCAACCAGCTGACAGACATTCAGTCCAGCAAACCAGACTGTCATTAACCCTAGAACCACCTTTAATTTGAGCCTTGTCCCTCAGCTCTAGCTGTTCTGCTGTACATACTCATCCCCATCGCACTGCATCCTGTGCCCGTGTCAGCATAGCCTCCAGTTGATGTCCCTGCCCAACTGCCTGCTAAAAAAGCAAAGCTTTTCATGTGTGTATTATTGCCTCAAATCTGACAGAGGGGGGACTTGACCCTCCTGCTACTGTGCCGTGCCCATGCCCTTACCACCAGGTTCTATTTTCCTCAAAATAAAGATCATTAAAGCCACCTATGCAATATTTTGACTTGGATGAAGCATCATCATGCCAAAACATTATGAGCACCTCTAGTTAATGTGCTCTGATCAGAGTTATAGCTGATCTCGGCTGACATGGCACGTACACAGATCGTTGCCCCAGCACTGCAAGCTTACCCAGCCAGAAAATGAAGAATAGACCATTAGAGGCTCTGAAATGTCTGGTGTGTGCAGCTTGCTTAGTGAATGACTGGAGAACTATGGCTGAGTCACCTGCTGATCTGGTTTCTTAGGGCAAAAGTCTGCTGCTGAAACTGTGAGTCCATCCTCTTGTGTTCCATGCACTCCATTTGCGGATGTTGAGAGGTATTGCCATGACAAATAACGGTTGCTACCATTGTACAACTTTAATTCATGCCCAGAATACAGCCAGCTGGTATACTCAGTATCTGGGTTCAGCAGTCTTTATCCTTAGCCTGAAGACTGACTACATCCAAGCCCTCTTGGCAATTATATTAAAAATTCAAGCAACCTCCTTCCCGACTATGTGAAAATTATAACTTCTCGAAGTCTTATACTCCTTGATCACATTTCGGTAAATATTCCCTAAGACAGGAAACAGCACCAGCCTGGATTACCATCTCCAGTCAGTTTTCTCCCTCTCCTTATTTTTCCTTCATCCTCCCTCATAGGTATGAATGTCCAGAGGTTTTCAAAGAATTTTTGTTTTAAATTGTGGACAAAAGAGCATGTCGTTCTTGCACTTCATGTTCAAAAGCAGTGTCACTATTTCAGCTCATATTTTCTTCTCTAATTGTGCAACTGCCCTGTGAAAAAAATTATGTTCAAACTGAGGTGTGCTTAAAAATAATGACAGTTCACCTGCATTATAAGAGTCTTCCAGCAAAAAAAAAAAAATCAACCTTGGGAAACACGGAGAGACTCTCTATACAGAATACTGGGACACAGCATTGTTTTCCCAAATATACAGGAATGTGTCCTTTAGGGAGCTGATATAGCTGGTGCATTGGGCAGGTCCACAGTGGGTGGAAAGCAGTGGGATCTTAGAGAAGACAAAGATGCTGTTTGAAGCAGATGCTGACTGAGGGACTCCAAATTGAGCTCTGGAGAGTTATTTGCTTTTTCTTCTCACACTCGTCTTTCTTTAAGGAATTCAGCTGGTGCACCTAAATTTGGAGTTGCCTTGAGCTTTCAGAGGAGGCAAGAAGGGGGAGCATTTGCAGAGGGGATTCAGATGAACTGAGGCTTTTTTCCATCGTGGACTAAAGTGTCGAAAATTACCTGGGTGATTTCATATTGCTGGCTTCAGCCCTGCTAAGCAAGCTCTCACAGTAAGTTTTGTAATATCCTAGGACAGTGGTACATTGAAAAAAGTATTTTTAAATAAAGTTCCACTCCTGTGATGTTTTTTTTCTTTTCTATCAGCTATAATAGGAATAAGCAGAGGAATTACAGTACACTCATGCATCAATCTTTATGGTGGAACATAGGGAAAATACTGTTAAAAGGGCACTTTTTACTTAAAATCACATTGTGGCCTTTGATAGACTGAAGCTCTGGTACAACTTGTGAAACCCAGGAGCAGTAAATCACAAGGACTGACTGATACTCATCCAAGGATTTAAAAACAAACAAAGCATTAAAGAGAAGCAACATTGACAAGGATATATTACAGTCTTTACAGCAAGGAAGCCTGAAAACTTAAAACTCATTAGCATGATGCTTATCTTCAAAATGAGTCTCTGGGCCATCTGAGGATTTACAGATCACTAAACTTTATTATGATAGCAGGGAACCCGATTGAGGGTTCAATTAGGGATAGAATAGCACAATGCTTGGATAAGTATAGCTTCTCAGGATCAAAGCAGCACTGCTTCTCTGAGAAAAAAATATGCTTCTGTGCCTTGTTAGAGCTTTTTTTCAGTGTTAATGCAGGGGACCTGGTGGAAACAGCATACTTGAATTTTCAAAAGACTTTTTGATATCAACCCTCATAAGGGACTATGAAAGTATAATTGGGCACCATCAGGTAATGCACATTAGTAAAAATAGGCTAAGCTTCTGATAGGCTGACAGGCCTGGAATTTTCAAGGTCTCTTTGAGACATAAAAGTTGTCACAGAGAGGACTGAGCAGAGGTGTGCAGCAGTAGCTGAAAAATAAAGAGGGGTGTGGAATTGTGATAAAGAAAATTGTACAAGGATGGGCTACACTTAGAAAACTGACACTGGATTCAGGTGGGCCAGACTGCTCCATGCCCTCTTTCCTAATACAAATAAATGTGAGCCAACTCTAAAAAAAGTGCTTTTCCCTCCTGCCAGCTTCTTGAGGATGTGAACTTATGGGTCAAAAGGTGGATATGCACAGGAAAAATGGGAGGAAGAACCAGGGACCAGCTTCTGGGCTTGCTCCTAGCGGGGGTGCTGGTTATACTGAATTTAGGGCAGCTCTGAGCAAAATTATACCTCAGCAAATTGTAGTTAGCAATCGGCAATATAATTCCTAGGAGTCTGTAGGCAGAAATGCTTCAAGATGTGCTTCCTGAATAGGCCAGAGAAGTTTTTAGCATATTTGTCAGTCATGGTGGTCAGTTCTGCATGTTCAGTTCTTTTTAACAGGCTGATTTTTGTGCAGATTAAGCATAGATTTCCATCAATGTGTTTTTTTAACATGGCTTGTATTTATTGTGGATTGACCATATTAAAAAATCATAATAATATATTGTTTATTCATGCCATTATTAACTAATTCTGTAGAGGCCTGATGTAATAAGAAAGAAATCCAAATTGGGAGGTTGGGAAAATTCACATTAATTCAATGTCTTATTAATTTTCATTATTTTAAATAATAGCAACCCCAAATATCTGTTTCTTAATTAGTGTAACTCCAGTAGATCTTAAAATGTCTTATAAAGGAGGAAGAGCTCATTATCCTGTCTTTCTGGTAGGAAAACAGGCACAAAGTAGCAATACCTACAACTATAAATTAAGCCTTTGTGTTTTGGATCCCAGGGCTGGGAGCTACCTGATAAGCTGTATCTCATAGACATTTTTCCCCCAGAATGTCTGTGGATGCAAGATATATTGTTAATATAGTTCTTATACAGATGTATTAATTTGCATTTAGTGATGTTATATTTTTCTAGCTTAATGCTGGATTTTATAGTCAGGCAAAAATCCCACCATCAATGGGAACTAAAGACAGTTTCCAGGAAACTAAAGGCAGTTTCCTGTCCAGAAATACTGGACAGGACCTCTGTTCAGTGCACTGCAAAGTCAAACATTATTGCTTGCCAAAAAGCAGTGTTTTTGCATTATGAGAAATTTTATTTTTTTAAAGGCTGAATTTGAAAAGAAACATAAAATTCCCAAACTTTCTGTGAAAGGTGCCTCCCCAGACCTTGTAGGTCTCTGTCTAGTGACGTTGATGTGCTGCTTGATTTCAGCAGATATTAACTCTAATGAAAATGTCAAGATTCTTAGTTTTATTGAGGATCCTCATACCAGTGATACCACAGTTTCTAAGATACTTAAATTGAGGACAGACCAGCAGGAATTAATTTGATGAAAGTCTGTAAAATCTGAAATGTAACAAATTAATCCTTTGCACTCTGTAAATCTGCATCTTCTGATGAAAAGCTGCATTGCTAGAAAATTTTTGTTAATCTCCAAATGCTCTGGTATCCCTTCTGGAGCCAGGTGCCTGTAGAGGTTATGGTAAGAGACTTCGTTCAGGATGAAGAACCTTTTATGTCTGCATTTATTGTAAAGTTTCTTTAATAATATGTCTGGGTTTTTTTCTATAAGTTGGTTGAACTATAATAAGTAAAGCACAGTTCTAATGCACAGTAGAAATGTGATGGATTGAAAAAACAGTCCTCTCTTCTGCATGAGCCAAAATTCAGTCCATATTTATATATATGTCTGAGAATAACTCAGGATGCTCTAAAGACTCAAGATATCAAGATGTGGAATAAAGATCTTAAGGTACTGCTTCTTAAGGTTAGGCAGGAAAAGACTGTCCTGAAAACTAATTAGGATGACTGTGATGGTCAAATATACCAATGTATCTTAAGATTCTTTAGATGTTTTCCATCACAAAAATGAAAAGAAAAGGGTTGTGACTGGAATCATCTAGTTCCCTAGCTTTAGTTCCCTATTATCTCCTGATGGCTGAAGACAACAAATCTTTCCTTGTTATAGAATGGGGTGGTCCCCCAGCCTGGTACTTTTTATTCTGCCTGATGCATCAAAATTCATCATGTTACCTACTCTGGGTAGCAGTCTGCAATTCCCACATTCTTAGGCTAATGTATCCTCAGAAGCATTTACATGTCTCTGAATTTCAGAGTTTTTCACATAGGAGTGCCGCAGCGTTTGCAGGCAAACAACCTCCTGCAAACCAAGCTAGTACCTATATTCCTACATAAGCAGAGTTTAGCAAAAGAAAATAGTTTTAAAAATAGAAAACTTCTGCATGGTTTCCACTGTGCTTGCAACCCTACAGTACCTTGAGGTGAGCCGTAAATAAGTGCCACAACTTCTCCAGGCTGAACAGTTCCACCTCTCAGCCTCACATCATGTGACATATGCTCCAGTCCCTTAACGATCCTTATGGCCCTGTGGAGGACTCACTCCAGTATTTCGTGTCTCTTCTGTGCTGGGGAGCCAAGTGCTGGACATGGTATCCAGATGTTTCTCACCAGTGCTGAGCAGAGAGGAGTGATCACCTACCATGAGTGGCTCCCAGTGCTCTGTCAGCCCATTTCTTCAGTCTGTTGGGATCCCAATTCATAATTCTCAAGTCAGAAGCTTCCAGCCTTGGTTATTGTGGGAGTCTCCACTTCCCAACCAGGCAAGCTCAGACTCTGCCTATGTCTCCTTCACTACAGCTTCACTACAGGCTCTTCAGGGTCTTCATGAAGATCTGGACAACTTCTTTTTATCATGTCTGCCACTCCACAGTCTGCAGATCTGCTCCCCAAGATCTGCTTGTTGACAAGAAAAGCTCTCCACCAGCTCACACACTCTGCAGGCAGTGAGCCCCCCTCCCACCTCAGCCCCAGTGAGAGGCCCCAGACATCCCTGCAGGGCTGAGTCCACTGGGAGTTCCATCTGAGCCAAGACCCTGGTGTTACAGGGACAATGTTCCAGCAGCTGCTGGGACCATCACTTGTGATGTCCCACCACCACCACTCAGCCCATGCATGCTGCCCTCAGCAGAGCTCCTGGCTCCCTTCTGTAGAAACTGCTGTCAGGCGGTTCCACACATCTTTCCTTCAAGCAGCATCCCAGACTTCCCTCTATTGTGCCAGTGCTCTGCAGCCACCTTGGAGGGCTAATGAGCTCTATTAATAACTGATTGCAGAACAGCTCCCCATTTATAATACTGAATGAGTGGGTAGCACCCCACTGGGACTGCACGAAAGGATTAATCCAGACAAGTTACAGTTTAATCTGGCCAGTTTTGGGCCATAAAATAAGGGATATGTTTTGTGTGAAGAAAAAAGGAAATCTCAGTAAAAGAGCAGAATGTGTTAGGAGTGAAGCTCTGTTTATCCTGATTCCAGGAGGACTAACAAAGGCAAAAGAAAATGTCTGTCTTTATCAGACAAAACTTTGAAATAGTTAAGTGTGAACAAAAGAAAATCATGCAAACTAAAGTAGCACATTTTATTACCTATTAATACAGGTCCTAGCTCCTAGAGACTGAAAAAGCTTGAGAAACCGTGGTGAAGTGGAACAAAATGTGATTTATGCAGGCTTACATGGATTTTGCTTGAAAATTTCCTGACATGGGTGCTAAAGAGGTTTTGAATCATTGTTCAAATACCCGTGGGAAGTGGTATAAGTGGCACCTGATTCCAATATGGAATCAGAGGAGTCAGAAAAGCAATGAGAGAGAAGGGAAATACAGTTGTTTATGTAAAATGCAAAACTGACATTCATACTCAACAAAATGTCCTGTGACAATTTTTAGAGTTTTCCTTTATTAATATTAGGATATGTTATTCAATTTTGAAGTACATTTAAGACAACAAATTCTCACCTAACTGTCTAAGGAAATAGATACAAGGGGATGAAATACAGGAGACAATTTAGAGAGAAAGATGTAGGAAACAGAGATTGTTTAAACACCTGAGAAATTTAGGGGCAGCAGTCTGAGCAAAACCCTTCATGCTGCAAATTCATTTAGCTTTCAGAGCTGAAACTAAACCTGCTTGAAGCACTGGGGTGTCATTGTTTTGTTCTCATTTTACCGGCTCTCTGCTCTCGGAGGAGGTTAGTTTTAAATGGCCTTGTCAAAACATAATTGCAGTTTTGTAATGACTAATTCCCAGGTTATTTAGGCACCGAAGAATCAATTCTGAGACATGTCTATGAGGGGTTTGTTAAGGGCTGGAGAATGCTGCTGAGATCAATCAGCATCCTAGGTTTTAAATCACACAGGAAATTCAGGTTAAAATCTCTGTTCTGGTTGATTGATCTCATGTCTCAGGGAAGTGCCCTCGCTTACCACCTTTATTCTTGCAAATGTGTGACTCTGTAAATTAATTAAATGTTCACTGGGTGAGAAAGAAGATTCATGTTGAAACCCTGCCTCACATAAGTCAGTGGTATGGGAACCACAATAAAGACTTTTGCCCTCTTCTCCTGCATCTCAAATGAGGGCTCCAGCCACAGGCAGTTCCAACTGGGACACACATAACTTTCTACTGGTCATTTCTGGCACCACTACTCCATGCACATACCTACAGGATTGTATCTAGATGGGAGAAAACTCTTGATTTGATAATCTGGCTTGAAGGTTAATACCCCAAAGAGATAGCTGGTGGAGGGGGGAGGGGGAAGCAGCTAGATTTCTCATGTCACCAAAAACCTCTCCAGCTTGGTGCACATGTGAAGACAGCAGGTGCACAATTGATGGCCAGAACAGAGAGGACCTGTGGGGATCAAGGACATGAGAACACATGTACTTTGCAAGACTAGAATCAAATTGGCTTTACCGACAGCATGAAGAAAAGGTTGTGAGTGCTCCTGCAACTGAGTCAGTCTCTCTTGCATATTTCATTAACCTCAAAAATTTCATTTGTCTTAAATGCTTGAAAAAACAATGAGCTGAGTATTGGGAGCAAGGAAAGAAAGGCTCAGGCTAAGTAATGTTTAAGTTTGGTTATGTAAAGGCCATGATATTTGTCAGTATATGTAATTATTGGATGTAGAGCAGGGAATGGAAAAGGCTTCAAAGTTGGATTCAAGATACTTGATGATTGACCTGATGACCTGATTACTCTGACTTCCTCCAGCCAGAGTGCTTATGTCAATGCTGGATTTTAAAGAAGTGATGGGGAATACTTCACACATGCAAGAACTGGGCTAGAGAGTTGAATTTCTTTGCTAGATTATCCCAAATTAGCTTAGTCACGAGAAGCTTCAGGACTGGTTAATGTTTTGTCTGTTCTCAATAGACTTTTTAGGGAAACAGGAAAAGAAAATTGTAATGGGGAAAAGTCAAATAATCTGCCTAGTGTATGGGACATTCTAAAGTAACTCATATAATACTACCCTCAAGAACCATTTCTTTACCAAGAGGGTGGTCAAACAGTGGAACAGGCTTCCTTTCCTGGAGAGGTGGTTGATGCCCCAAACCTGTCACTCTTTTAGAGACATTTGAACATGACCCTTAATAACAGGCTTTAACTTGGTGAGCCCTGGATTAATCAGGCCATTGGACTAGATGATCCTTCTAGGTACTTTCCAATAGAAATATTCTATTCTATTCTACTCCTATTCTATTCTATTCTATTCTAAAATGTCAGCTCGTTGTTCACTGCACTGATAATTCTTTACTGTTTACAAACACTGAGTACAGCTGCAGATTCCTGCTCTAAGTCAGGTGTATGTTGAGGTGACTTGATGAAGGGATGGGTATTCAAACTTGATTCAAAATCAACCAGCAGAAATGCTGCCCTTGAATTCAGCAAGAACTGGAACAGGGCCTGCCTAGAGCTAATCAGATGTTGCTAGTCTGTCACCTATTTGCCTTTTTTTATGCAGTTGAAATAATTGATTGTACTAGGAGAAATAGAGTATGCTTTGAATCATCTCTTTTCTTTTTACAAATATTTCCAATATTTTTCCTTATTTTCCCCTTTTGAAGTCCAGAGGAATGATGTCACAGGTGGAATTCAATCTGTCCATCACTTAGCAGATAGTATAAAACAGACAATTTTATGATAACAGAATAACTATAGAATTTAAGTGAGATGTCTGCATATCCACCAATCCCATTTCCACTTAGTGCTGTTCAGTCCTTCATTTTTTTTTTATGAGCTGAGGGCAACTCACTTGTAACTGCATAAATTAAAGCAAAATAGTAAAATTCCATCAGGCTTGCACTGCAGAGCTTCAGGTCAAAAGAATTCAACCATGTTGTGTAAATCAATACAAAGAAATTCAAATCCCACCAGAGTGTGGTTAGATTAAGCCCAAAAGAAAAAAGAGGCTCTCTCATTTCTTGTCAAAAATAATTATCCCTTTAAATATAGCTGTAGACATTCTCATTAGCACTGAATCTATCTGATTCATTGTTCTTTGGGTGAAAAAGAAGACAATAAGAGAGAAAAGCCCAGTTTGTAATTACTTTTGCCAGCTTCTGCCAAGTCCACCATACCATGGTAGCATATTCTGAAGTTCCTTCTTGTGCTGCCTGGATAATTTCTGGGTTAGGTATTTGCACAAATTGGGCAAGTTTTGGAGGGGGTTGGAGGGAGGGCGTTGGGGATAAGAAAGAATATTTCTCAGTCACTTCAGCCTTTTAAAGTAAAATTGGGAGTGAGAAAAATGTATCAGCAATTTCTTAATAGAAAATCTCCTCATGCTTTCCATGAAGAGCGGTTAGCACTGTATGGAAGCCAAGGAGAACTGCTCTGAGGCGCTCGCCCATTCATGCATAGACAGTGTTCAATCACCACTAGAAAAACTAACAGGACCAAAAATCATGGGAGCCACTGTAATTAGCAATCATAGCATAGGACTAGAGTACGGTTGTAGGTATCCTATTTAATCAAGAATTAGCTAACTGTTGCTTGCTTGATCAAGAAATAAAATAAGTAAGAAGCCATGAAACCTTAATATATGACATTTTTGCATCTTTTTTATTGAGAGAAAATAAATCAATAAATTATAATTTGAAGGAAGTATCGCATAGAAAACTACATCGCATAAAAAGCTAGTAGGTGCTTTTCTTGTTCCCAGTCTTCCATAGTTTGGTTTAATACTGCTTGCACATTTGTACTCTAAATAAGCATGGTGTTTAGTTGTACTGGGAAAATAGCTGGTTTATAGCAACTACCTGGAGCTCTGTCAATGCAGTTCATTGAGTTATGTGCTCCATACCATGTCTCACATGTTAAAAGTTCTGTTCCAGGTTCCTGCTTTCTTAAATCTATGTTCACATTCACAATATGCAGTAGCCTGCAGGCACACCTTTACAATTAAAGGTGTATACTCTCTCTCTCTGAGAATAAAAGCAGTGTACGTAGTATTCCTTCAGTCACATCACAGAGTCACAGAGTAACAGAGTCACAGAATGGGCAAGGTTGGAAGGGACCAAGGTGGGTCATCTGGTCCAGCCTCCCTGTTCAAGCAGGGTCATCCTAGACCCCATTGCACAGGACTGCATCCAGACAATTCTTGAATATCTCCATCCTCTTGACACCCTCCCTTTGGATACTTATAGACATTGATGAGGTCCCCCCTCAATCATCTCTTCTCAAGGCTGGGCAGGCTCAACTGTCTCAACCTATCCTTGTAGAAGAGATGCTAATGTTTCTGGGGAGGAGGACTGATAATTAAACTTACTTTCTGTCATCATATGGATGTTAAAAGATGTTCTTTTCTTTAAATTTTTGTTTGTCCCAGAGCAAGCCAGCAACCGAATGTTTTCTCCTCATTTCCCTAACATCTAGTAATGGGGTGGTTCTTACTAAGAAGTTGTTTATTGCCTGATAATCAGCTGCTTGCCTCCAGTAGCAGGGCTTGTGCAGCAGATTTATTAGTCTTTGTTAAACAGTTGTGTGGCCTATTTAGCCACCTATTTAGCACGCTTGTAGCAAAGGTGGGTAGAGCCCTCCCCAAATCTTCGTTCGTGAAGCCTAGCCATGAAACTGTTTATTGAAGTGAATTATTTTCCAACCATAAAAACAGCTCTCTATTTTTGTTCTGGCCCCTGTGACACCATGTAGCATCACTCTGGTCATACTTGATTACTTTTAGAAGGATGTATTCAGGAGGTTTGCAAATGAAGCCACCTAAGCTGTAACAGATGAGAATGCAGTGGCTGAAGATAATTTTATCCTATTTCTGATTTGATGCACTTAATTTTTGTCATATTTCCAGAAATTGCCACTGACAGATTATTTGGATAAACCAAGTATTCAAAAAACTTTAAATCAAGCTATTTTTCTTCTTTGTAGAAGTGTTTGCTCCGAAGGTTACTGAATAACACCCAATTTTCCCTACTTCTGTGTTATAAATACTGATTTTCTCCTCCAGTCTAAAACCCAGTCTCCAATCTTAAAACTGAGCTGAGCTTTTGTTCAGATTTGCAATGTCACCAATAACTCCCAGCTAGCCAATTTTGTTTCTGGATAAGGCATCAGACTGTGCATGTTAGTGTGATCGCAGTTTCTGTGAGTATAAGATGCCAGCCTGACCTTCAGAAATTAAGGGCAAGTTCCATAAACTGACAATTAGGAAAACGCCTTAACTTGAAACTTGCATAATATGATTCTTCAAGACAGCATAAACCCAGGAGGACCCAGAGGAGTAAATTTGCAGTCATATGGACTATCTCAAGTCAGTAAACAGTCCAGTTTGTGGCTGGAGTATTAGGAAAAAAAGCTGTTCTGTTATAGGAACAGTTAAATGCTGGAGCAGCCTCACTCGCTGGAAGTATTGTGAAATCTCATTTGCTGGAGGTCTTCTAAAGCAGCTAAGACAAATATCTGTCAGGCATGATCTAACATGATTTGTTCTGTCTCAGAGCAAGAGGAGGGACAAAGTGATCCCCTCAAGGTCTTTCTCAGCCCTGTGTATCTAGAATTCCAAAATGGCCTGTTATTCATTACAAAGGAGAAGATCCTTTATGATGTTTATAATGTACATCTGCTATTTCCATAGACCCGTGGCAACCTCGAGGTGAGCCGTACCACTGAGAGGTTTATAATGTTACCATACCTGTAGAGTTGACACCTTGCTGAAAGGCGTGTGTGCAATAATTATTGTAACAGCAGACAAGTGTTCTCTCCAGCCTGCTCATGCAGTTTCAATTTACAATCAGTTGAATTGTCTTACTGCCAGTGATAGATATTTTGAATTCACTTGCAGGTTTCTAATGTTTTTTGCCAAATTCAACAGTTCGGTGTTCTTCAACCCTTCAATGTTCTTCTGACTGTGACAAAGAAAAGACCGATGAAGGGATTTTCAGTGAGTATTTCATGCAGTTTAGCAGGTAGCACTTTATGGATAGAAAAGTTTTAATGGGAAACCTGTATTGCTCTTTTTTATATGTTGTGCCTTCCTGATACATATTTCAGAGCTTTGTGAAGTACCTCTGGCAATTTATTTAGCTTTCAAAGTGACCACAGCACGACTCTGCTATCTTACTTATACAGATGTGCAAGTGAATATGTTATCCTGGCAATTATTATTATTTGAATTCTTTGCAAGATCTACAGCATTTATTCCAGGGAGTGGCAAAATTTCGGGCTGGACACTTCTTCAGACTCTCATATTGCTGAGACTAAGAGTCACTTGTTCTGATTTCTTGCACTTTCATATTTTAAATCATGGAGCTGGATTAATGAAACTACTGCAGTCAAGTAATGAATTCTGGAATAGCTGTGTGTACCTGTGATTAATACAACACTTTTTTTATATAGTCGTATCCAATAACCTGGAAGCTGATGTTTTTCTCTTAGTTTCATTAGTCTCCAAGATTTTTTGATTTGTAGACTCCTGGCAAGCTACCAGTGAAGTTCAAACTCCTGAAATAAGCTTCTCAGTCTTAATGTAGACTTATCTACTTCCTTATCTGCTGATTTTAGCCAACTGGCCCCTTTCATATCTCTGATGGGAAGGCATGGAAAGGAATCTGTTTTCATAAGAACTGCAGTTTTCACAGGTTAGAAATGCTAATATTTTGCTCTTCTAGCACAGTTATTCAGATAGAGGAAGAGCAGCACTTGGTTTCCACCGTCTGTCTTAAAGGCTGAGTAAAGATAAAGAGTTTCCAAAAAAACTCTAAAAGAACATGAATTCTTTTGTCTCTGCAATAAGAAGGCTCACAGTTATCCTCACTTAACTTTGCTTCCTGGCTGAGACAGTTTCTGACACATCTTCACTTGCAGAACTGGTGTGCTGATTTTATAGTTGGGTAACATTAATTATTTTAGATTCTGAGCAGAATGCACATGTTCATGGAAGAGGAACACAGAACACAGAAATCCATGTTTGGAATAGGATATCCTATGCTGGCAATGCCTGCAGTCCGATAGAATAATAGTGGAAAATACATTACATGCTTTCTGTGATCTTACTTTTCCCCAAGTCTCTCTTTATGGCTGCTGTTAAAAAGAAGATATTGGTCTAGAAAGACCTTTGGTCCAAGCAAATGCTGCTCTTCTTCTATGTTTAGGAGTCCTGTCACAGAAGTTGTTACCAACACACATGTCATGCAACATAAGAAGAATTTTCAACCTTTTTTAGCAATGCGGGGTCAGCCTCTGAAGATCATGAACTCCAAATCTCTAAAGAAACTCTTTGTATTCTTTCTCTGAAGCACCTATGTAATGTGTAGATTTTCTCCATAAACTATCCAGGTGGACTGTGAAAGCAGGATCTTCCATTGAGTGTTTCGTGTAACCTGTGGACTTTGGGGCCTAATTGGGGCTGAGAGCTACATGTGGGAATGTCCTTCTGAGGGCCAGGTTCGGCTTCCAGGTACGATGAGATACTGAGATGCTGACTTGCAACAGATGAGCCAAAGTGGCCTGGCTGGCTCCATGGCTTGCGTGCAGAGAGGCAATGCAAAGTTAATGCGCAGGACCATGAATCAAGGAGGTTAGAAAATTCCTTTCTCTTTTTTATTTCTTTTCATAGCACCTTCTATTCACCTTCCTCTGCACAGAACTGACCCCAGGACTCAATCTGGTGCCACTGAAATTAATAACAGAACCTTAGTCAACTTCAGGCAATATCACGACCCATGTTCAGTCAAGTCTATAGCAGCTATCAATCTCCATTCTGCTCAAAAAGATAATGTACCATTTCCATCCAATTTCCTACAGCAGTTGAAGGGAGTCTTTCAAGTGGCTACTCTCAGATCCATTACATTTCATCTTTGTTTTCTTGCCACTGTTCCTTTTCCAGAACACCACTCCCAACACAGTTACAGTGGCTTTGGCAATGCTAATTCCACCACTGCCATTCAGTAAAGAAACGTGACTTTAAGTGATAGAGTTCAGTGTGTCTTCTGAGTTTTTGTGTCAAGTTTATCCAGGGTTCTTCTGTTCCATAATGTTTCACCTTCATGTCAATCCAATGCATCCAAAATCTGCCTCCAGGTAATGAGTTCATGGTGACAGGTCATTTTCTGGTCTCCAAAAGCTCTGATACTTCATATTCTAAGGGAAAAGTTGGTGTAATCTAACAAAATAATCAAGTCAGCCTCTTCAAAATGCATTTTTCGATCCCTTCTGGTTCCCTCACCACCCCCATCCCTCTAGTTGGTTGTTTCACCACATAATGCATGGAGAATGGTCTTGCTGAAACCCTCACATTCCATATTGTTCTCAAACAACTCTTTGGATATCTGTTAACTAATTTTTTGACAGCCATAATAAGAAAATAAAATTATCTGTTGCCACAGAAGTCCAAAGAGTTATATTGATTTGTTACCAACAGAAGAGATTTCTTATAATAGTTCATTGCAGTTTAAATCTCTCAACCTGAATTTATTGAAGCTAACATTAGCCAGGACTGACCCTTTTCTTAGTAGAAATTGTGAGAATCACAGTTTATGTTGGTCTGTCAGGGCAGTCCTGGGAACCAACTATCCTGTTCAAACATCAGGCACTTAGGGCAGCTCTAGACATCATGCTTTGGACATCTTGTGTGAAAACACGTACCACAGAAGCCCCTCATCCCAAACCCTGATTTTCCATCTCAGACTTTATGTCTCCATGATAGAATATTCCCTCCAGGAGAATAATCTCACCTTTGAGAGCCTTAAGGAAAAAGGGATGGGCAGCCCAGAATCAGACCTTACACTTTATTCCTGTCAAGAATCTAAATATGTTGGCATGTGAGATCAATCACACAGGTCATGGGCAAGCAGCAAATCCCATCTTCTGTCCCCAAGGAGCAGTGCTTGCATGGCCACAAGAGTACCCAAAGTTCTGGAGAGAGGACTGCATTTTTTAGGGAGGGTGACGGAGAGTATATACGGTTGAGCTCTGGAAGGGGGAAATCAAGTTAGGGTTCAGACAGCTGGGGTTAGCTTGCCTCCATATGGTCAGTTATGTAAAATTTCAGCAAATTTCAGGGAATGCTATCATGAAAATACCTCTATCTGTGGTTCTACAGAAACTCCTTGTAAAGGAGCTCTCTTGTACAGGCAGCTGGAGAAGACAATGCCAGACCTCTCACTGGGATACCTGCACTGCAAGGATGTTCCTTCTTGGCAAGTCCTTTTCAAGAAAGGATCTCTGTGCAGAGAACCACTGTGGATGCCAGGATGGGAAGGCAGGCTGGCTCCGGGGGTGCAGCAGAGGGTAAGGCAGCACAAAGTGGGTGGCACAAGCAGCCTCCACCAGACAATGAGCTGGCTCAGGAATGGGGCAGCTCCATCGAAGTCCTTGCTGTTTTCCCTTTAGCCTGGCACTGTAGCATGTGGGAATGAAAGGTCAAGCTGTTGGCAGCAACAGAGATGGAAAGCTTGAGGCATCATGGATGTGGGGCTCTGAAAGGAAAATATTTTCTGTCCTGCCATAGACAGACGCTGTTGGAAATATATGAATTCATGAATTCTGAGTGTTATCTTTGTGCTATATAGGGCCAAAAAGGCAGTGTAGTGTCTGCCCCACCTGGCTTCCACTCTCTGTTGGTAGAGGACAGAGATTAGCATTTTGGGCAGGCAGGAGGTTTGGTCTTGGGGATGGGCTGTGTACATTGCCTTTTAGTGGAGGCAGCCTGGTGTGGGATTCTTCCATGCAGGGAAGGACCTCCATGCCATTTGGGAGGGAGGGCTGCTTGTGTGATGGTGCAGCCAGGCCAATACAAGAGATGATTGAGTACCCTGCATGGGCAGTGTGGCTTTACAGGGAGCATCCACATATGGTTGTGTGGTGATGTGTGATGTGACAGTGCGAACACACAGGAGATTTGATCTTGCGGATATGGCTGGAGAGCAGCCTCGGTGCAGTATGAACCAAAGAGTCCAGGGAATTAGACCACCCTCCTTGCTAAAGTGTTTGAGCCATGTGCAGCCCCAGGCACCCATGCTTACCAAAATATGGGAGTGAAGAGGAAATACCCTGGAAAGAAGATAGCTGTGAGTGGTGACATGAGAGGAAAGTGCTGGCACAGCATCAGCCTGCTTCTGTATCTGGTCCTAGTCTTGTCAGCAGGACTTATTAGCTTGGGCACAGTGCCACAGTAATGCTGCTTTTGGACCCGTGTTAGATTATATCTGGCCATTTCACAGTGTTCCAGAGGGAGTATGGTTCCGTTTGCTCCTTCCTGCATAGACGTGTCCTAAGGGGGTTGGAATAGAGTCACTCCTCATGGTGGAATTTTCTCAGGAGACTTTAAAGTTTCAATCACAAAAATCTACCAAATTATATTGACTAATATGTGGCATAGCTCACTTCTGACTGATATTTAATAGGGTTAATCTCTTTTTAGCAAGTCCAAGGACATTTCAATTATTTTCAATCAATCAAAGTTTCCTTAATTTGCCAAGAATCACACATGTGTGTGATTTGCAGTGTGGTAAATTAAGCTTGAATATCAAATGCCCTAGGCACGTATTGACTGCCACACTGAACCTTACAAGGGATTGACATAAACCAGTATTGAGGTCAAGTAGTTATCCAACACAGCTCCCTAAGAACAATGCAGTTCACCAAGAATTCTATTTATTTATAATCTTCAGTCGTCTGTTCTTTAATATTTAAAAAAAAAAAAATAAAAATTGTCAATCTACTAACAATTCTCCAAAGAATAAAAATGCATTTGTCTTAAGGCAATCTAAGGCATATGATCCCACTGAGAGGAAAACGGATTAGTTTAAAACTCCAAAGGCAAATGTTTCAAATTATGGTTTAAAAGACAACTTGACAGGTAGGAAATGTAAGGGGGCAAAAGTGTACAATAGGGCAGTTAAACAAGAAGATCATAATTTTAAAAGTAGAGGTAGAACCAATGTATTCTAGTCACGTTTGACATCTACATGTCTGAGGTGACTCAGTTTCTGTCTAAAGACAGAATTTCGTCTGCAATGTCTTTATTTATGTATATGTGCAAACAACTCTGTGTGCTAGTATCAGCAAAGTTGTTAACCTGGTGGAACTGTCCAGTCATGCAATGGATCCAGCAGGAATTCAGGAAATATGTTTCTGTCTTAGAGGTTGCATCAGACAGCATGATTAAGGATTCCAAATCCAGGAACTGCAAGCATTGCAAGTACTCCAAAGGGTGTTGGAGGTGGCCAAAATTTAAGACTTCTGGTCCAGAAGGTGAAATATATCAAATTTAGTAAGATGACTATTTTTTTTGGTGAAATGCTCTAGGAAATGCATTGAAGTCTGTTTGCTGTTTTTCTTATATTACACACCAAATCCTAGAATACTTCCTCACCATCTTCACAGTGAGTACCTTGATAACTGGATTCATTCACTCATATTTTCTGTATGAATGTACTTAGTCCAGCAGGAAACAGTTTCATCAGGGGATGGAACAACGCCCTTCTGCAATGGCAGTGCTGAGTTTAGAAAGGAAAAGATTTTTCTTCCCCTTTTGTCTGGGGAAGGATTTGAAACAGTGTCTCTCCTCCAAGAAGGTAAACTCATTGGGGAAAAAAACAGAACCAAGGGGCCACCACTGATGTGGCCCACCATGGAGCCCAATTGCATACACCCCTCTGAAACTGTCCTTTGGGTGAGATAGAAAGGGGATTAAAACGTGGATCCCAAAGGGTTTAGAAGTAAGGTGGGTGCCAAGTCATGCAGTCCTATCACCTGAACTGAACAGCCTCTGGGAGAAGAGGACTTTGGGGATCTCTGGAACACGAGGTGGTTATTACTGTGATGTTCCTGACAATCACACCTTGAGCAAAGCAACACCAGGTGACAGCTGGCTTGCTATCTACTTTGTTACTCTTTTACCTATTGCACAGTAGCCTTACACTGTTTTCCAAATGTTTCTGTGTTTTATCAGAGACTTATTGCAGATCAAGTAAACTGTTGCTCTGGGGAGTATGTATAGATTGCAGAGCTCCAAGGCAGCACAAGGAACAATAGAAGGATTTGGAGATTGGTATGAAATTGTTACTTATCAGCAGCAAGTAAGCTAACAAAGTGAGCAAGGGTACAGTTAGCAAGCCAAAGCCAAGAAAAATAAAAGATGCCAAGAACAGAAAACTTTAATAGCGGGAAACATCACAAGAATCAATAAAATGGGCCAGAGAACTGTGACTTTCTGCATTAAGTGATGCAGACAGTGTGAAACAGATGCTCTTTCAATGTCATCAGCAACTTGACAAGCTGGGTAAATAATTGTTGCCAAGAAAAATATGAGCATGTACTGTCAGTGTGGGTGGTTGCCATGATTGCCATGGCCTCTGGTTCAAATGCAGATGAAAAAGAAAATAAATATGAACAATTAGCTTCCCACAGATGGGCCTTTGGGATACCATAAATTATAACTGCTTTTTCCATCATTAGTTTGGGTGGCAACCTGGGAAATAATAAAAGGTGGAGAATTATGGGTACAACCATTTCCTGAGTCCTTCCCATAAAAAAGGAGAAACTGTTGGTGTGGAAGAAGATTTGTTATGAGGAAACTGCAGCAGGCATTTCAGCTGCAAAACAACCAGACACAAAATTCCCACCTAACTGCTGACTCTGCAAACACGCACCATGAGGGCTCTGATATGTCATTGATAGTTCTCTTCTGGACCCCAAAGCCTTCTTCAAGACATTTCTACACTTGCAGCTAGCAGTGTAATGTGATGAGTGGCTCAGTTCATGCACGAGCCCCCTAAAGATCCAGGGAGAAGGCACTCCAATGCCTTGGACTATCCTTCTCAGATAATACCTTGATATCAGGTGTTCGTATAAAGCATGACAGGAAGAAGGCATTGCTCAGGTCACTTGGTCTAGATGTTTGCTCCATTCCATCTTTGTCTCAGGAGAATAATTCCACATCTACAGCCTCTTGGCTGAAAATAGGGCATCTTCTATGCAGAATCACAGACAGAATCACCTGAGTATCACTGTTCACACTCTATACACATCCTCTAAATCCCATAAGACTTGAGAAACAGTCAGATTTATATTGATGTCACTCCACTTAAATCTTACTTTAGGAAGGTGAGAAATAGAAAAGACACACATTGAGTCAGTCACTTGGACATCTTGTCTCCATCTCAAGGACAAACAATGTATTTTTATACCTCCTCTATAATTTTCAATGCCTTAAGCATTTCAGCCATTGCAAATCTTCATCTCACTCCCAAAGCAATTTCACTTACATAAACACAGAAGTGCATGTTGGTATAATTTGCTACAGGCCCACATAATCTGTAGGGTAAATTGTGAATAACAAAGCAGTGAGTGATTATCAAATAAATGGAAATGTTGTCCTTTACTCATGAAACTTAGTGTAAGAAATCAAGTCTAACTGCAATTACTTGAGATGCTGATTTTTGATGTGTACTGAATGATTGGTGAAGGAAGAGAGTGTAAAACTTTAGACTGCCAACAGTTAAAATACATGCCTTGCCTACAACCATACTAAAATAGCGTTGTAATAGGCATCAATAATGGTGAAATAGCAAGAGCAGTGACAGAAAATCTTAAACTCTCTGCTTTAAAATTTTGTGTAAAACAAAATTTCAGGCTGTTTGTTGGTTCTTGATCTAGGACTGAAATCCACCGAAGTTGGGTTTACTTATTTTGACTGGAAGAAAGAACAACCACAAACCACACATCTGAACTGTCAATATGGCTTTGTCCTGCATAGGACAAATCTGCTGGCCTGGGTGGGTGTCTTTGGTCAAGGGCCAGGACATACGTGGTGGATAATGAGGAAGGATGGAGTGATCAAATGTGTGCCCCAAGGAAATTTAGCCTTGGGAAAAAACTAATTGTATGTCCTGAGTTGTGTTTTTACAGGAAGCCAGTCACCAGATGAGAGAAAGAGAGAGAGAGAGGGACCTGAACTAAGCAGATGCCAGCTTAGTGATGAGACAACTCAGAATGAAGAAACAGCCCTAAAATCAGAACCGCAATTCTGACTGAGGAGACCAAAGATCTGGACTGAACTGATGTCAGTATTGATTTCCAACGACGAGACAACTGCGCCGAGAGACCAAACATGGACTATATGTATATATATATATACACGGGATATAGATGAACACAATATATAGGTGTTACGTAAAGAAATAGTGTGGAATAAGGGGTGGAGAATGTGATGGTTTCACTCTAGGCCTTCCTGGAGACCAGCTTGTAACCAGGAAGGAGATCACAGAAGTATTCCATGCTATTCCTTTAGGTAACTGGAGGTATAAATAAAGCCAGCAGGAGGGACCTTGCTCTTCTTCCTTTCCAGTGAGGTTTGAGAATGGTGGGTCCCTGTCTTGGTCTGGCTTATCTGGAGCTGAGACCTACAGCGACTGCTGTTATCTGAAAGCCTACAGCACCTGGTATTCCCAGGTGGTCTCCCATCCAAGTACTAACTGGGCCTGACCCTGCTTAGCTTCTGAGATCAGACAAGATCGGGCATTCTCAGGGTGGTATGGCCATAGGCCATACTGTTGGCAAAGGAAAAGAGGTGGCACAAGCTTGAGCCCCTGGCAGGAATGGAGAAACTGGGAGGTGGCTTGACTTTCTGGTTCCACTCTGATGCAGGAGGTGTAAATTTCAAATTTTCAAAGGGTAGTCGCAGTTTCAGACTTGCCTGAAATTTCTGGATGTTTACACCCTAGATCCTTTTTCTTTTTAAGAAGAGAACTGAAAGCTCTTAGGGGAACATTTTTTAACTTCGGCATCCCAAATACAAGTTCAAGGTTTAGCTTCATTCCCCGCCCTCACATGCATATGATGACCTTGCTCCATCCTTGATATAGATGAAGTCTCATACCCAAGGTTGGCTCAGATCTCAGATTTTTCATTTCTCTCTGGTTTTGTTCCCAGACTGGACAGAAATGTCAAGTGTTTTATTTCAGAATTTTACTCGAACATCAGTAAAATAAAAACAAAGCTCCAACAGTAACATCTACTGTTCCCTCTGATGATTCAAAAAGAGTAATTAATACTCTTCATGGCCAGAGCTGGCAAAGACGTATATTTAGTGGTCGTTTGGGAACAAGGAGGGTCTCAGAAGATTTCGAGGAGGACAACTGATCCCTATCTACTGCTCCTTGGAAGCCACTACTTCACACAAGATGATATGGTTAATGCCTTTCTGATTCTTGAATGCCTGCCCAGTTTCTCTGTGTGATCCTATCACTAACATTGATAAATAGGTCTGCCTAAAGCAATAAGACCACAACATATTTGCCTCTTTGAACTAGAGTAATTCTACTGCCAAACAGAGCTCCCAGCCTTTCAAGGTTCAGCTAGCAGTTACATGTATATTGACATTTCTTTTTACCTCAGGCCAGATGAGGGAGAAACAGTTTCTAACTTTGTAAAGCACTTTTCTTCTCACTGTGTTACAGCTTTTGATACTGCATTTTGGAAGGAGAGGGAAGGTGATTTCCACAGAGATGGACAGATCTTCGAATTTTTCTGTTCTCGAAGAGGGACTTCATTCAAACGAACAGGACCAGAAACACTTTTAAACTTATCTTTCCAGTAACCTACAGTGTCATTCCTTTGAAAACTGCCCTCTGAACTTACTCAAGATCCTTCCTAGCCTGTTTGCTGATTCCTCATGCAGGTGAGGAGCTTTCCTTACTGCATTGCTTTGGTATATATTACTTTTTCCTATCAGATCATCCAAGAGGTTTTGAGAAGGACTTATGAAAAAAGGTGTCATGTCACAGAAAGAAACTGCAGTTCATTCCATCATCTACCATTTAGAGGATTTAGTCGTAATGCTGCACACAAAGGTTTATATGTTAGGAAAGATTACACTTCCACTGTGTTTCTCAACAGGTGTAATTCTATTTTATGCAACTTTATTTACGTGGAAAGAAATCTAGGTCAGACTTCTTCCTCAGAAGAGTAAATCCTCTGTAGGAGACTGAATCTGATGTCCGCCTAAACCAGCATTTTTATCTTATAGTATAAAATAGATACCTATATACCCATGAATTCTGTTCTTGGTGACAATTTGCATGATATGCTATATTTCCTATTCTTCAGCCAAGCCCATTTCAAATAGATTGATCTACTAAAGATCTGATATTCATCCAGCCCCCTTCACTTACTTGCAGCAAGGCAAATATCATTTTTAATGAACAGTGTGGTTGTATCTCTTCACCTTTCCTTATCTCACCAGAACTTTTGGGATCTTATTTTTATCTTTTCTGTGTTTTTATTGAAACATTTAGGAAGTAGGGATTTCAGCATTAGGAATTTCAAGCACAAGCTGAGAAAACAAGCATAATTATCAGAACTATGGAGTCTCTTCATACAACCTTGTTCATTATTCCTATATTGATGGTATTATGTCTGAAGTAATTTGATCTCTTGAGTTTAATGCCAAGGCAGAGACAAGCAGAGTGGATTCCATGGTGTGGTTCATTCTAGTGTCTGTCAAAAACGGTCTGTGTCAAAAATGTGCTAATTTTGTTTTATTTTAATCCCGTAGTTATAGCATAACAGCAGTTGGAGATGGAACAGACTTACAGTCTTGCTTCTGATTTGTAGCCATGGACCAGTACAGTGTGTTTATCATATATTTCATGAGTCTTGTCCTCTCAGATTTTAAATATAGCCTGATTGGTGTCTAAGTGTTGTCACTTGTCAAATTTTTAAGAGTTGTTAGGGGCAACGGCAATTACACAGAGGAACTGCAGTTTAGAAACCTGGTGGGAATATTTCTATTTTGGGCTCCTGTAGACTTTCTCTGCTAGAGGAGGTAGACGAGGTTGACAGTATGGAAGAACAATTACAGAGCTGGAAGGTGTTAGAAGGTCCAGATTTGTTCCTATAAAACCTGTCAGTTCAAGAGATTGATGTTTTCTTTCAAAACAAGCTCCATGAAGCTGTGAGTAGTCTCTCTTTTCTAGCATACCCATGTGCTCTTGAGAAAGAAAGAGAACCACTGAACCACAGAACATAGTTAAAGACTTGTATACACTCCAGCACCATGGCATGGTTTACCTTTATACAGTCCATTTCTCTGCTTAAAAAGAAGAACTCAAAACTGAGGCAATCGATCTTTGTACATGGTACTTTAAGGGATAAATAGTGCAATAGCTTTTCTGAGTGAAGACATTTTCGTGAACATGAATGGTACATTATTAAATCTTTAGATGATTTATTTTGATTTATTTTGAAGTGATTTTTTTTAAAATATGACCATATAATCATGCATCTATTTACAGTGCATTGTTTTCTGAAATCTAAAGGCACAAACACAACCACATAGCAGTGACTCTGCGAGGATCACTGACTCAGGGCTATGCACAGAGATTTTAGAAAATGAGACCTTGGATGTTCTTATATATGGTGAGCCCCTTATCTCATGCATTTGGTAGTGAATCCATGTGAATCCCTCTGTAATCTCCTGTCTCTGATGCCATGTGTCACAGTCTCCTTTTGGTTCTAACACCTACAAATTGTCTGACAGCAGCATGACTAACACTCAGTTCTGGGACCAAGTTTGCCTTCTGATGTGAGCTGAGTCTCTTGCCTTCTAATCAGTCAGAAAACATCTCCTGGGGTGTAGGAGATGGGAGCAAGGATGTGGCTGTCTTTTCTCCAGGGCATCAAGTTCTCACTAAGGCAATGCCTGGACATGGGAACAAGGTTTCATTAGTGTAGCTGTAGCATCAGTCACTGGTTCCTCTAGGCTCTCCAAATGTGTTTGGTTTTAGGGTTTAGAGTAGAACTACCCTTGGTTTAGATTATGCGTGTGCTGAAGAGTGCTGCTGGTGGGCAGAGCATTCTGTTCTCCATAGCACCGAGACACAAACCAATAAACTAATTTAGCATATGAGTCCAAAGGGCTTCAAGGTACCTATTCTTATGACAAAAGATAGGTACATTCTGAAGCATTTTGCTTAATAAGAGCATTTTAAAATATTTTTTCATATTTCTTGCACTTGAAAAACCATAAGCAAAGCTGGTAAGGCTAAGAAATAAAAAGGAAAAACCATGAAAGAAATATGTAAGGATATTTGGGATTCTAGACATAAAGTATCTGCAGCACTTATTTTATGCAGCCATGCCAATTTTCACATGTGTAAAATGGGATTTTTTTATTGTATTTTATGAATTGACTGTAGACTATGTAATACAAGCAGAACATAAAAGAATAATGAAAAGAACAAGACAAAACTGAGTAAGTCTCCTAAAAGTTTTTATGGCCTTTGTCACAAGAACAAACACACTTTACTTTTGAACTGTCATTACCTTCAAACAAACATACAATATTAGAACAAAATCTGTTCAGAATTTTCTTTCACTTCATCTCCACAACAAAAGCATTAGGATCAGTCACAAAATGTATACAATGATGCTGGTTACAAACGACACAAACTGGCTATTCATTTTGCTAACTAAAATGGGAAGTTGAAGGGGTAAAAGTTTAATTATTTTTGATGCCAAGTATAAATTCTTGCACCTTGTTAGTATTTTAATGCTATTTTACTTGAATAATCCTGTAATGATGCAAAGATAAATGGTAAGAGTATGCTGGCTGATGAGCATAAAAAGAGCTGATGTTGTAAGAAATATACAGCTTGGGGATGTGGCATTTGTGTATAAGTCCATTTGGTGGAAAAAAAGCCCATCTTCACCACAAAGCCATTTTAGCTTTGCTGGATACAGGAGCAGTTGAATGATTTGTGTGATATAGTCAGAATACTCTATGATAAAAATGAGGTATTGATTCGAGGAGATTTTAATTTAGATTAGTTCACTTAAAATGAGTAATAAATTGAAATGAACTCTACTGAGTTCAAGTTTAGAATGAATGGTCTTGCCACCTCATTGAAACCTTAGGTAAGGAATAGTTCTTGTTAAGACCCTAACCCAAAGCATCAATTTTAAATAAGAATTGTACAAATAATTTGGACAAGAGAATGACTGAGGTGGTATCTGATTTGTAAATTAATTCTAGGGAAAGGAAAAAGAAGAAAAAATTATTTTCCTAATATAAATCAGAAGCAAAAATGTTAGTAATTTCAATACTATGCTTTAATATTAACAGTTCTTCATGTATCAAATGCTGCGTTAATATTTGATAAAGACTTGCATATTGATACTAGTATTTCTTTCCAATAGTACTTTTTTTCTCTCTCTCTTCGTCTTTCTGGATAGGATTTTTAATGAGTTATTGCTATACTGAAGCCTTTTACAATAGCTCACAGTTCGGTTTGCTAAGAAGTCTTTTGTTGATTTAACCTATTTTGCTTTGCATATGGTTTATCCATGCTTGTTTGCAATGGGCATATTCACCATTCACACTCAGCCTTTCAATGGATCTAAGCATGCGTTCACACACTTCAGTATATGATTTTTTTATTGACTCATTTCTAAAGCCTCCAGTTCTCTGCTCTTTTTTTATTGTAGTTTTGATTAAATTTTTTTTCTATATTCATTTCCCTGTATATTGCTGAGTTCATTTTCTACATTTGTTGAGTTGGAAATACAAGTTCTAAAGTAGATAACAGAATTGAATAAAAATAGGATGTATTTTACTTCTTTTTTTTTTTCCTGTAATAACAGCTTGCTCTTTGATCTCCATCTTATTTATTTTATGGGATTTTTTTTGTTGTTGTTGGCATTGCTAATAATAAGTTTTCATCTTAGAACTGATGGTCTTTGTCTGAGTGTCTTGGTTTAAGCCATACAGCCACTTGCTCACTCCCCTCACAGTGGGATGGGGGAGATAATCAAAAGGCTAAAAGCGAGAAAACTTATGGGTTGAGGGAAAGACAATTGTCTTTGTCTCAATAGGTAAAGCAAAAGCAAAGCAAGGAATTAATTCACTGCTTCCCATGGGCAGGCAGGTGTTCAGCCATCTCCAGGAAAGCAGGGCTTCATCACACGTAACAGTGACTTGGGAAGAACAGTGCTATCACTTTGAATGTCCCCCACATCGGGAACACACTCCAGGGTTGGGGCATCCACTGGGCCCACCATCCTCTGGGCAACCTGTTCCAGTGCTTACCCACCCTCACAGTGAAGAATTTCTACCTAACATCTAATATAAACCTGCTCTCTATCAGTTTAAAACAATTGCACCTTGTCCTGACTCTATCTGCCCATATAAAAAGTACTTCTCCCTTCTTTTTGTAAGCTCCCTTGAGATACTGTAAGGCTACAATGAGGTCTCCCTGAAACCTTCTTTTCTCCAGGCTGAATAACCCCAGCTCTCTCAGGCTGGCTTTGCAGGAGAGGTGCTGAATCCCGCTGACCATCTTCGTGGTCCTATTCATGTGGCTTATTTCCAAGTAGTTGCAGAGAGCAACAAGGCCCATCTGAACCTTATCATAATGCATGTATAAGAAAATATACATATTCCACTGTCCATAGCATGGTTACTTTGGTCTTTTCCTGCCTGTATGTGATCACCCTCAGCTCCCAGCTCATCTCTGCTTATGGAGCTGCCCTGCTATTGCTGCCCCCTGACAATGGGACTGGGATGTGATTGACTTCAAAACAGTGCTGACTTCACTCACATGTTCTCATGCTTCCACAGACAAGCACCAGGAGTTACATATACTGGTGGTCTGTCCAGCACCAAAGATGCCTGAGTTCAGGTGGTCTGTCCAGGGTTCCTAGTGGAGGACAGGACACCATCTCTTGAGTTCTCATCTTGTCTCCTATTTTGGGAACCATGTGCTGATTTCTGCATGTGCCTTTCTGTACTCCTTCAGGCCTGATGGTCCTTTGGGTCTCCACCCCATCCCACCTCTCTGAGTTGTCAGTATTTACTCACTGTTCTTTGCCACCTGGGTGACTTGTGAAGCTGTGCTTTTCTACATGCTAAGATTATGATGAGCTGCTGATCTCTAGGTGTCTTTAAAACATGGTCAGATATTTCTATTTATTCCCTGTTCACACCAGTTGCAACATTCCTATTACTTTTCTCTACATGTTCTTTGTAGGTTTTTTATGGACTGAACTCTTGCAGTGGTGGTCAAATCTAAAAATGTATCAGGGTGCCACTTCTCCTCCCCATGGAATAAATCAAATGGCAGTAGCAAATTTTAGACACTTTAATTTAAGAAGAGATACATTTCCAGAAGCAGAGATAAAGGGAAAAATTAAAAAATTTTCTCAATGTCACAAAATAAATTCAGGTCTAGACTTAGAATGGATTGTATTTGGCAACAGAAAAATACCATCTTTACTGTCTGACTCAAAGTCTAACAAGGATTCTGGATGGGGAAAAAAAGCCACTAGCTCTTTTGACAGCAGTTTCTGTGCTGCAAATGCAATATTCCATGTAAAAAACAGCATTACAAAGAAAAGCATTTATTTTAAAAATTGGCATCCACTTTTAACAAGATTTTTAATTGGGATCCAGTATAATTTGATCCTTTCTGTACCAGAAAGTGGATGCTATCAATCAGCTTTACAGTTTGTGTTATTTCTAGAGAATGTTATGTTTCTCTGAGGAGTTTGTGACCATACAGGTAAATTAAATATGTCCAGGAATATTCTTTTCTACTGAGGCCAACTGCTATGCCATTACCTGCACCCATCATTCCCAAAGCCGATTAGCCATGTGCAGACTGCCCATGGGAATGACTGCTTGGCCATGTCAACTTTTGAACCTTGCCTGGGAAATATTTAGGAGGAAGCTAACTGGCTTTGGGCAAAATCATGGCAGAGATTTGTTCTAAGAGTTTACCACTGTAAATGAAAGAGTTGTCATTCCCAGGACTTTTGGCACAATTTAATTTAGCAGTATAGACATAGTCAGTGTGGACTCAGTTCTTTGAAAAAACACAACATATCTCAGCATTTAGTGTCAGAGAAGGGGGAAGACATTTACTTCACTGTGTCCAGATGTATTGTTTCTAGTTAGTTGTTCTTTTTTTCCTCCTCAGTGTCTGCTTCAGTCATATTATCTCCAGAGTGCATATAACACTATTTAATCTTCCTTCCAACTTTCTTGCAGGAGATTATTTAGTTATTATTTAGGTAATAATTAGATTTTCTCTAACATTAGATCAGATCCAATGTTAGTAGATATAACTTTAATTTTAATAAGAAAATATTCCTATTTCATAGATAGAATGAGCTAATTAGTAGAGAAGATCATAAAGTCAATACTTTTGAATCCCTTCCTCAGATTTTATTAAATGCTAATTGCAGAACTGCCATTTGCACATGAGAGTTAATAGGAGGTTTAACCTTGCATGTTTCCTAAAACTTCAAGCTTTTCTTAATTTTTTTTCCTGCTTTTTTCCCTTCCAGACTAAATCTTAGCTGCAGGTAGCCAATCTTCATTCTACTGCCTTCATTATTTAACAGAGAAGCAAGTAGATCTGAGATTTTTCAGATCTATATTTGACAAATAATTCTTTCTCCCAGTGATAGCCTGAAAAGTGTTTTGAGAGTGATTTGGAGACAGAGGTGATGCTTTGCTGGGACTGGGGGAAAAAAAATCTGTTTTTTTCTTTTTAATTCCTTTTGTTCATTTGCTCTTTTTAAACTTCCACTCCTCTTAAATCAGAAATTAGGGAAATTACTGTACTTACTCATCCTCATCTTCCAGTGCCTCAAACAGTTGGATGTATTTCTTAACAGAATAAATCCTTATTTCCTAGTAGTTTTCCTCCAAAACTCAGAACATCAGCAACAAGGAATGTATAAAGTCCTTGCTAGGTTTGGTGATAGGAGCAATAGACTCCACATGTGTGGCAATTAGAGTAGCACTAGAAAATGAGACTGGATATATAGAAGATCTGTTCAGTCTCTTCAAGCTATGTGAGCTGCCAGATATAAAATAACTAATGGAGTTGCCAAGATACCAGGATCAGGTCATGATTCATGCAGCAGACAGCCATATTAGGAAATACCTTTAAAAATAACTGCAATTTGAAGGAGGGATATTTTTATCTATAATAACAAAACAACAGGTTTGCTTGTTATTTACCCTGAATGATTTGCTAAAAGACTTCAGCTTTCTGTGAGAATAAAGCAGAATTAACTATAAAGTCATACATAAAGTCAGTTCACAACAGCCATCTGTGAATGGAAGACTGACATCCACAAGAAAATTCAGGTGTCTGGATAAATCTAATGGAATCCAGCACCTTCCAGTTGATTCCCAGACATCTGGTAAGATTTTTTTGCACGCATATGGATATACAACATGATAGATATTGTTTCTGCAGGCCAAGGTTCATTTGTACCAGAAGTACAATAGAAAAATACCTATTTTTGGTCAGGAATTTCTAAATAATATGATGATTCATACTGGGGAGAGGATCTGCAGCTGCAGCAGAGCTCTGCTGAACGACTTCTTGTGTTAGCTGGGCGTTAACCAGTTCGAGTGCCTTCTGTGCTGAGCTCAGGGATTAATGGCCTTCTGGGATGGTTTCTTGCTTTGGATGCAGGATGGATGGTGGGTATGGTGCCCACCCTGCAGGCCATGCAGCAGAAGGGCTTGTGGTGAGGTTGTGTTGCCTTAGCAGAATGAGTAACTGCCCCTGATTTTGTAAAAGCAGCTTCTCAGCCTTGTGGGCACTGCCCGCTAGGAAGCTGCCAGGCTTGGGCAAACATCATTGCAACTGTCTGCATCGTTTACAAATGAGGCTTTTAGGCAACTGTGCTCATCCCATGGCCAGTGGAGAGAGAAAAGCACTGGAAGAGGCTGAGCTGTGTCCTGTCACATGTGCTGCTGTCATCAGAGGGGAGGAATGAGATGCTGGCCTCAGGATCCCCACTTCCCTGGGAGTGTTGTGGGGAGCTATTCTTGTACTTTCCACTTGGCACCTTCTGCTGATCACTTCTGGAGACACAGTAGAGGACTAGGTAGTTTGTTTGCTTCTCCCTGTTCTTAGAGTTTCATTTACTTATGAAATACCTCTGGAATTTCTATCTGTTTCCATTGATTTTATACAGCACTGAAGTGATTAGCTTAGATTACATGCCTTAATTTTAGATACAGTCAAATTATATCAATTCTTCCTTAAAATCTCAACATTTCTACTCTGGGAAAAGCAAACATGGAAAAGGTTTTCACTTCTTAACCTGCAAGTAAATCGGTAACATCATTGGGACTCAGCATGCATTTAAAGGTTCATTAGTGCCTTAATAACTAAAATGATGCTGAACCATTTTGGCAATTATGATAACACAACTGTGCATGAATAGAATATTTTTCACCACACTATGGTGTACACTACAATATGCTTTCAAAGTAAACCTCCTAATACTTGCTGCTTAACCTTTCTCATCTCTGAAATTTGTAATTAGTTCAATCAGGGACTTTTCTGTTTACTTGAACTGGCTTTGATTTGAACAGTAGTTAAGATAGCATTACGCAAATTCATGGCAGATGTGCAGAAAATTACTTTTCCCCTGTTAAAATATTTGTCCAATTCCTGTCTTCCTATTCCTAAAAAATACCTATTTCCTTTTTCAACATTACCTTTCTTTTCCCAGCCCTCTAGATACATTTTAAAAGAGATAAAGAATTGACTTTTAACTAGGGAAATAATTTTCCCTTCCCTGCCCTTCAAAATACCTGAAATGCTGGTCTGCCAGCACCTTTTAAAAGAGTTCTCTGAGATGGAGCCCTCCTGCTCAAAGTTGTACACCAGAAAAGTACACAGAAAAGTGGGAATTCCTGGAATCTGGTTGTCAGAGACCTGTGCCGCTTCTGAAGTTACAGCAGAAATGCTGCAGCATGAAAAAAATGCCATTTTCTATTTAGAGGTAGAACAAAAAGTCTGAATCCCAAGTTAGTAATCAAATCCTTCATATGATGAGTTTGGGCAGGTGGTCTTCATGGATTTATGTTCAGTTCATACTTATAGTACTTAGAAAAGAATTTCAGTCAGTGGGAAATAGTGCTCAGCTATTACTATCAATTGGATACTTTAATTCTTTAGCCATTTGTAAAATCAATTCCCATATGTCTTGGTAATTAAATGTCATTCTGCCAACCAAAGTAGTGGTCATACTGCAATGCAGTGGAGGAAAAATATAATGTGCTGGTGTAAGGAAAATTTGTCTGGCTTCACCTTCCTCTTCACACAAAGTTTTGAAAATATTGTACCACGATTCTAATAAAGATCCAGAGTTATAATGCAGATACAATATCTCCAGGGGTGTTCTCATTCTGGTATTATAAGCATTAATACCTGTGTAATAGCTGGAAATCTTGGAAAAAAAACCCCCACAATTGAACATGTATGTCAGTGTACTTTGCTTCTATTGCATCTCTCCTCTATGCAAATGTGTATGTTTTCATCAAGAAGTTCCTTGTGCACTACAAAAAATTTATCTGCAAGATAATCTTTTCCCCTGATGTCCTTTTGCAAGAGCCCTGAGAAGATTCTTTCTGATGTCTCTCATTTTAAAAAGTAGCTTTCTAGTGCAACAGAAGCATTCGTGGAAAACATCTGCTTTCCCTCAAAGCCTGTTTTTACTGTCGGGAAATGAAATCCACACTCAAAAACCTTTAATCCAGAAATCCAAAGTTCATCTGATTTATGCAGGCATATATTTACACAAAGTTCATATCCGTAGGTTTAAGACACCGCATAAGCACTCAATATTACCATATCCCATGGAATTACCAGCCTCATTCCTGTTCATTCATGATATATGGGAATGAGGCATCTTTACTTCTGCAGCTTCTGTCATTATAAACATCAATTGCTGCTTTCAGCCATATCTTCTTGTTATTTTCTTGCTGTCGTCTGTAGTCAACAGTCCATCCATCACCGTTGCCTTGATGATTGCCAGAGCCCCTGCATCAAGACCACACTGTCAGTTTGACATCCTGTGTGTGGAATAACCTTCCCACTGCAGTAGGGATTTCCAGCAGCTCAAGTGCCGAGGGAATAGGCTATTCCTCGGTGAGGATAAGCATGCAGATGAAAAAGCCTCTGATCTTCCCCGTGTTACTTTTGTGTTTTGTTTTATTATTGTCCATTTTTGTTTGTCTTTCTGTTCATTCTGATTTTTCTCCTATGCTTGTGTTGCTACTATAACACAATCTTTCATCAAGGGATACCTTTAGGAAATAGTGAACATGATTTTATTTGCTCTGGTCGACCACAGTTAGCAGCAATGTGTGATGCTGTCTATATTAGGTCTGATTTCTCAGTAAATACCATTCAAATGGTGCTGTGAACGCTAACTCTCCTCAATTTTCCTTAGTTTACATCAAAGCAGTTTTAAATAGCATGTTTGAACAGCACATTTGCTTTCATCTTTTCCCATATGAGTAACCCCCACACATACACCAACACCTATATGTATAAAACTACTGAGTTATATACACAAAGCAGGATAAAGCAAGTCATGAGGCATGAGTGGACCTGACACAGAAGTAACCATACTATGTCCCCTGGCACGGTTTAGCTTTGGAAATGGCTTTGTGCCCTTGGGTTGCTGGGAATTCCTCAGTGAGGGAACACTATGAGCACTGTCTCTCTACCATGTCTGTACAGCTTGGGACATGCAAGTAGGCTCTGAGGGTTTCCATTGTATTCACTCACAATCAATTAATGCATTTATGTCTTTCATTACATTCTTTTGTTTAAAAATAAACAAAAACACCCCGTGCAACCCAAGCAACAAAACCAAACCACAGATAATTTTTAAAAGTTATATTTTGGTATAAAATACGTTCTTTTTTCCCTACTCCCTAGTGTATATTTGTGTTTTTGAAAGTCTTATCTTGAACAGCTTTTTTTTTGTACTCAGAGCCTTATACTCTTAAGTTACCTAATTAGTCAGTCCCACAGCACGGGAATAAAACTTCCTAGAACATAGAATCTTGCAAAAGATGTGTTTCAAGAGCATCTTCCCTTGCTGCATATTTGTTGCATTTCTCATTGATGTAGTCCAAGACTGCTCAGACAACAAAACTTTTCTGTTTTGATGTTAGGGGAATGGTGTTGCCACAAAGGATTTGCATATTTCCCACTGTAGCAGGGGTTTTCCTGATGCAGTCAGCATGATGCACACACAACAAGGAGATTTACCATTTTTCTTACTCCAGAGCAGTCAGCTGATGCGTGTAAAAGTGAGGAAGCTTGAACATCTGCTCGGAGATGATAAAAATAAAAGTTATATTGGGATAAGGCTCTGCTTTCTACTTTCTGTTATCAAAAATTATAAGAAATCAGGAGATAGTCACTCCCCTTATAGTTACAGTTAATGAACAGCATCATCACAAGTAAAGCGAATACCTGCTCAGTTTATAGTTTTCCAAGTACACCTGCAAATGAAAAGGCCAAGTCCTCCAAGTAACAGAAAGTGTTAAAGGAACTGATAAGCAGTTTCTGTACAATCTTGAAGACAGTATTTGACACAACACAAAGATGAAGAAGTCTCCAGGAGAAAAAGTATTTTGGAAAGGAAATTCAATCCAAATGTTGAAAGACGCTGAATTATGATTGTGCTAATGAATACAATTTGATGCAACTATCAGAAAGGAATATTACATTTAATACCTCCATGGCAGAAAGTGCACCAGAAAATAAAGGAAAAACTGCACTTCATTACTGGAAAAACGAGCAGACTCATTTCCTTAAGAGAATCAATTCCTGACCTACCAATAAGTGGTCTGCCTGTGCCCATGGCATCTGTGCATGCCAGGAATTTATCAGTTCCTCTCAGAAAGTTTGTGACTAATTCTGCCATTACTTGGTCAGGTAAATTCCAATTTTGGTAAATACATGTCATTCAAACATATGAAATTGACAAAAAAACCAAAAAATCCAGCAGCACAGATGTCAGTTTGCAGTAAACAAAAATGTCAGTCTCTCCAGCCCCAAGTTGAAGCTGGTGTGTCCAATTTTGGCTAAATCATCTGATGTTTTATGAGGAAGAATCCCAAAATAGTTTTGATGCTTCTTTTAGAGGCATGAGAAAGCTCCCAAAAGGAAAGTCTTACACAGCTGTAGAGTGGGGATCTGCACAGGTGCACAGGGTGGGAGCAGGGACGGAAGTAATGAGATGAGGGAAACCTCTCCCACTGTAGCAGAACCAGCCACTCATGCAGATCTGGCTTTGTGTGTAAGCAGAGCTGCATGACTGCCAGAAGAAGGAAACTACAAGAAGAGAGAAGAAATCAATTCAGAAAAAGGAAAATGGGCATCTCCTATGCAATCACCTGATTCTTTTTAATATAATTTTTGCATTAAATGCCCCATGGGCCAAGGATACGCTGACAGCTTGGAAGACAAATTGCCCTCAGAAGAACGAAAAGGACAGAAGGGCAACGCCTATTGCGAGATTCTATTATTGCCTATCTCCAAGGTCATGCTCAAGCTACAAATACTGAGACTGGCTTGAAACTCACAAGACTGAATGAAAGGTTAGATTTGTTATATTACTACCTGACTCCTCTAGTAAGGAGGCATTTGTGTTACATTCCCAAATTTTTTTATGACCATTAGGGTTGGACCTTGTGGCTGCCTTTATTACTTTTACAAAGAGGGGCTGAGATTGGCACTGAGTCACCTATTTCCAGAGGTAAATTTCCAAAGATAAACTATAGACTATTTAGAAGAATCAATGAGATGCTGACAGTTGTCAGCACCAGGTATGCTAAAAAGTGGCAGTAACCTGACTTTGGCTTTGCAGAAATAAAAAAAAGTGCAATTTCAAAGCAAATAGGACTGGGAGCAAGCAAGGCTTCTGTCAGATCCACGTTCTCATTTCCCTATGGCTCTCTCCCTCTTCCCAAATGGCTGTATTTCTTTTCTTCTGCTCAAAGAATTTTTAGATAGTTTGAAGAAGAATATTCTCCTTTATCAGCAATTTTTTCTTGCCAGGTGTCTTTTGCTGAGGAATTTTTGCAATATGAAAGTTTCTCTGTGTCTATAGAAGATATCTTACAGAGGGAGATGTTTTGTTTAACATAAATTCTACCACAGGCTTAGGAGTTTGGACTTAATTTGCTATCTAGTAATCCAATAATAAAGACATTTCATGGCATCTGGGGCAGAAGGCTGCCCTGACAGAATAATACTTTTTTCTGTTCCCATTATTTCCCAGATATGAACCAAGACCTATTATTGGTGGTGGTGGTCTGAGCCCAAACCAGTTTTGCTGAAGTGAAATGCAGTGGTGCACTGATGCGAAGGAACGCATTTCAACTCACTTCACATTAATCTATTAATCTCTTATTTTTACCTTTCATTACTTTATTCTTTTTGGGTGCTTGTCAGCATGACTGCGGCACTTGCAGAGTCCTGGTGATGTGCTGCAGCAGGAGTTTCACTGAGCAGTGGCCCCGCTTGGCAGAGCCTGGCGAGGCACCAAGGTCCGGCCACATGCTGTGCCGATGACACTGACTGAGCTCTCCTGTGCCTGGCTGCTGTGGATGGGGTCAGTCAAAGGGCAGGGCTGAGACAAAGGGTTTATTAAAGTTTAAATGACACGGTTGCTGTGAAGATATCTTTTATTTGTTCTGACATCTCTACTGTCAGCAGGAATGACTAAGTGCTCATCACTCACCTGCTTTCTGTAGGGCTGAGGTAAATGGAAATCTGGAAGGGTTTGCTTGGGGCATCCAAAGAGAGCCACTGAGTTTGATGGTGTTATGACAAATGCTAACAAACAGGCAAGGCAAGGGGTGCCAAAAGAAAGCTTAAAGGACACCAAGACACCTTCACTACTGATGTCCACAAGATGCCCTTCTTAGGGAAACTTTGTGGTATGTGGTGAGGGCCTCCAAGCAAGAATCCATTTTGGACTTGCCAGGAGGGAATGGGCTCTCCAAAAGACAACCAGATCCCTAATATTCACTGAAACCTGTGGCTCTGAGGATCAAAAACTGAATTCTCAGTGCTAGGAGAATGACTGACTACAACTGTAACAGTATAAAACAACTTTGTTTTTTTCACGTCGTTTTTGTGCTTCCCCAAATTCTCACTTACTCTTGTGTTATCTCATTCTCATCCAGTCCCTCACCAAGAGGTTTCCTGAGGTGCTTAAACATATTCGTCAAGCTTTCTGAGGTAGAAATATAAAACTGAATGTTGTCAGGATGCCCTTTAGGCCATGTCTCCTCTGAACTAAGATGAACATTTGTAAAAGAAAAATTAATCTGGTTTCTCATTAAACCTCTGGGGCTGAAGAGAAACTGTCCTGCCTTACCCCCAGGCTTTCTCTCTTCAAGGCTTTGCAAGTCAGTAAGTACCATACCACTCCTAGCTCCAAAGTTTTTGCTAGATCAAAGCAAGGAGATTTAAGGACTAATTGGAATTTCCTTTGTCTCTAGCAAGAGATGCTTCTTGCTCTCAGTCATGCAAAGCAGCTGGCAAATATATGTATTTCAGTAGATAGCCAGCCAAATGCAGATGTCAGAGACTGGGACTTGTAAGGCAGAGATCTTCATTATGGGTGCTTTTCTCCTGTTTCTTGCTAAGTGCCAGCAGTGAAACTACAGCCTTAAATTGAATGATATTTTGCCATCACCTTGAAGAATGTAAAAATTTCACCTGCAGAGTTTGAGACTTTTCTTCTCTGCTAATATGGGCAGAGAGGGAAGGGTAGATTTCCTGAGGAACCAAAGTGAGGAATGGTTTTCCGTTTAAAAAAAAAAAAAAGAGCCTCTTCAGTGGCTTTATAAAGCAAATTTAATCTCCTGTTTGATACCCTGGCCATGGAAAAGACAAAGCAGTGTATACTGTCTGTTTGCTATTGCTAGGTTAGATCTGTCACTTATTACAAGTAAGTGACTTTAGATGAGGATTTTTATAGTGATAACAAGGCATGTACTAGTTATTTGGGATGTCTTGCAAGTAGATCAGACAAATAGGATAATCTTGTATCTTGACCCTTGTTATTTGGTACTGTAAGAGTTAAAGACTTAGATACTTATTCTGTTCTAATAAATAAATAATATTTTGTATCACATCACAGTTACTGTATGAGCATTTAGATGACCTTTTACTTTTCTTCATTAAGACACAGGACATATTTGACTGTAGCTTATTGAGATCAATAAATGCTTAATGTGTTAACTTCTGAGTCTAATTTTATGTGACACCTTGCTGAGCTAGCAAAAGGAATGGAGGACAGATTGGGATGTGCAGTGATATCTGAGAGGTATTTATATACAACAGCTATGGATTTGTGGCATGTTTGCTAGGGTTATTAAACTACTTTCACATTGCTAAGTCCTCTAACTACCTATCCATAAAATGAAGAAAGGGTCGTTTTGCAGAACTTGATTTCAATAGATCAGAATTTAGTTCCTATCCATGCTATAGATTTTAACTGTGACTTTGGGCAAATCACTTATTCTCTGCCTCTCACTTCTCTGTATGCTAAAGTAGGGATAATAACTTAAAGATGAGAATGAATATGCCAGTGTTCATGTGGCATTCCCACTGTTATTCAGCTCAGGGTCCTACCTCTGCCTAAGCTAAGATGGAGTTGACCAAATTATATTTAGCTCACAGTTTATTTCAAAGTGAATTTTTTGCTCTTTTAATTTTTAGACACAGTCATAGATGGTGATTGGCCTGAGACTGTTCCCAAAATGGTCAGTCTGTACCCTGACAGACTTGAACACCTTTGTTCACCCTGCCTTTGTTGTGCAGTCTCTTCTTTCCCAAACATTAAGCCAGATTCTAACTCATTTCAGAAGCTGAAGTCTTTCTGGCTACCCAGCATTGCCAAATAGCCACCAGAAGGACTTCATTTTATCGGTGTAACAGGGCACAGTTGGAAGGCAAAGAAGACCCTGGATAAGGAATTCTTTGTTTTTTCTTCAATGTAAATTCTACATTGCTGATGATTTACATAATTCAGTCTGGTCTACAGCATGCCAGGGGGCATGAGTATCTGCTTACCTGCACAGTAGTTAGCCCAGGTCATCAGCAAACACGTATCAGAGTTATCTTTTATTAAAAATGAAGACTGAATCTTCTTCTTCTAAAGGCACACAGAAGCCCAAAACGTTGCTGTTGAAAGGATTATCAAAAAGCCTTTGTATAATTGTGGTGTGCTATATGTAATCACTAGGATGCATTTGCTGCTGTGATGTAGTTCCTTGCCATTTACAGCTGGTGTGGGCTCATCTGCGTTACCTTTATACAAAGTCATCTTCATGATCTTATGCATCTGGAACAGGAGTTGTTTAGTATCACTCTGGATCTCTTTCCCCCCATGACGTGGGGCGGCCCAGTTCTAGTTCCATTTCCATCTGAGGAACCATTTCCAACGGCTTAAGTGGATAGGGGAGGAAACTCCAGCGCCAGGGGTTTCTTCAGGTCCTGAGCCTGGAGGGGAGAGGTGCTCTCCCCTCCTCCCACCCACGTGGCTCCATGGCAGGCACAGAGACAGCACACCGGCGTGGAGAGGAGGCAAGAGAGAGTTTATTGTTGGGGGGGTTACATTTGTAGGGTTAAAGGACTCACAGAGTAACCAATTAGAAGTCTCAAAGGGCTTACAGGAACACCCAATCACAGGAAGGGGTTAACAAGGTCCAATGAGAACACCTTAGGACATCTTCCCAGGACATTCCTGCATGGAATAACACTTGTCATGGGGGGTCTTGGGAAGAAGAAAGCATGAGTTAGCAAAGAGACTACAAAAAGCCATTTTGAAACATATTTAAACCACAGTTTTCTCATATACTGCAGATTTACTGCCACATATGACTACATCACAGGGCATGGAAGAGACCTAGGAAGTCATACCTGCGCCCTTCTCTCCTTTTCTTTCTTCATACTTGATAAATGGCTCCTGCAGATTGCTTCTCTTTTCCTTCCCCAATGGACATGTTCCAAAAGATATTTGAGTAAAATCAGCAATATTTCTCCATAGCACCAGGTCACAAACACCCACCACATGATAACTACATGATAAAAGCCCCAGCAAACCCCTAGATTTGCCATATGCCATTGCATATCAGTGATAGATGCAGTGATAAAGCAAATAATATTCTGGTAAATATTTTGCATTTAAAATCCCAGAAAGCAATGAAGGCAGCAGGAAACATGCTGCTCTGATTCTGTTAACAACATAGTTGCTGTCTCTTGTCCATCACAAAAGCCAAACTGCCTCAGTTACCCATTGAGTGAGCCCTCATGTTACCTGAAGTGCTAGCAACTAAAATCTGTACACTCTGAACCGAAGTTGCGTTTCTTTTAATGCCAGGAAAATAAAACAACAAACCAAACCAAAATAGCAAAAGTCATATTGAATCCATCAGCCTGCCTTTGAATACAAGTACACAGAAAATTCCCAACAGACATTGGATCAGTGCAGAGAGCAGCACTGGAATTACTGAATATAGCTGGCGAACTATAAAAAAAGAAAAACTGGAACCAGTTCTGTCTGTGTTATCTCAGATGAAACCATCTTTTCTGTTGGAGAAACAAACTATCTAAAAATGAAAACAGAGATTAAAAAAAGATATATTGGGCAAGAAATGAGCACCATTCAAGCATATTTCATCCTGAAACAGGAGCCATGATTGGTAATTGTTTGTTATTGGCAGTTTAAGTTTTTTAATTAGAATCAAAATCCCATTTTACTGGATTCATAAAGGGAAACAAAGAGCTTAGAGCTGTCCTGAGGCAATTCTGTGGTCTAGAGTGGCTCAGGGGAAGTCTTTAGAAGCACCCCTAAAATTAAACAGGAGAGTATTTCTGCAGAGAGGACTATTTACATTGACGGGGACAAAGCGCTTGTTGAAACTGTTCAGATTTACAGAATGTAGTGTAAAAGAAATGGTTGTGAAACCAAATAAGAACTAACAAGTACAGTTTACCAAGGGCAAACTAGATGTTTGGTCAGCTCCAGCCTGTGCCAAGACTCTCAGAGATGCAATCCCTACGTCCTTTTGTGTTTCAGAAGCAATAAAAGGAGAGCTAAGGAGAGTCTCCATTCTTTATTGGATGTGGGGGAAAGCATAGTGACAAAGGATGAGGAAAAGGTTGTTATTTAATGCCTTCTCTGCTTCAGTCTTTTACAGTAAGACCAGTTGTTCTCCAGGTACCCAGCCCCCTGAGCTGGAAGACAGTGAAACAAAGCCCCCATAATCCAAGATGAAATGGCCAGTGACCTGTGATACTACTTAGACACACAAGTCCATGGGGCTGGATGGGATTCACCCAAGGCTACTGAGGGAGCTGGTGGAATAACTCACCAAGCCTCTCTCCATCATTTATCATTGGTCCTGACTAACTGGGGAGGTCCCAGCTGCCTGGAAGTTAGGAAATGTGACACCCATCTACAAGAAGGGCCAGAAGGAGGATCCAGGGAACTACAGGCAGCCTGACTTCGGTGCTGGGGAAGGTGATGAAGCTGTTTGTCTTGAGTGCCATCACATACCACATGCAGGAAAACCAGTGGAGCAGGCTCAGCCAGCATAGGTTTAGGAAAGGCAGGTCCTGTTTGTCCAACCTGATCTCTTTCTATGACAAGATGACTTGCCTGGTGGATGAGGAAAAGGCTGTGGGTATTGTCCAGTTGGACTTTATAAAGCCTGTGACACCATTTCCCACAGCATTCTCCTGGAAAATTGTTTGGACTGGTGAGCAGTTTCTTGGGTGAAAAACTGGCTGGATGGCAGGGCCCAGAGCGTGGTGGTGAACGGAACTAAATCCAGCTGGCAGCTGGTCACCAGGGGCGTTCCCCAGGGCTCAGGATTTGGGCCAGTTCTGTTCAACGTCTTTATCAACGATCTGGATGAGAGGACCAAATGCCCCCCCCCAAGTAAGTTTGTAGCCAACACCAAATTTGATGGGAGTGTTGATCTGCCAGAGGGTGGGAAAGGTCTACAAAGGGATCTGGTCAGTCTGGATTGATGGAACAAAGCCATTTGTATGAGCTTTAACAAGGGGTAATGCATCAGGTCCTGCACTTAAGCCACAACGACCCCATGCAATGCTCCAGACTTGGGGCAGAGTGGCTGAAAAGGTGCCAGGCAGCAAAGGACCTGGGGGTGCTGGTCAACAGTGGATGAATACAAGCCAGCAGTGTGCCCAGGTGCCCAAGAAGGCCAACGGCATCCTGGCTTGTATCAGAAACAGTATGGCCAGCAGGACCAGGGCACTGATTGTCTCGCTGTACTAGTCACTGGTCAGGCTGCACCTTGAATCCTGTGTTCAGTTCTGAGCCCCTTACTACAAGAGAGACATTGAGAGCCTGGAGAGAAGGGCAATGGAGCTGGGGAACGATCTGGAGCACAGGTATTATAAAGAGCAACTGAGGGAGCTGGGAGTGTTTAATCTGGAGAAAAGAAGGCTCAGGGAGGACCTTCTCATACTCTACAACTACCTGAAAGGAGGTGGAGGTCAATCTCTTCTCCCAGGTAATAAGTGACAGGACAAGAGGAAATGGCCTCAAGTTGCACCAGGGGAGGTTTAGATTGGATATTAGGAGAAATTTCTTCATGGAAAGGATTATCAAGCACTGGAACAGGCTGCCCAGTGGTTGAGTCACCATCTTTGGAGGTATTTAAAAGACATGCAGTTGTAACATTTAGGGACGTGGTTTAGTGGACTTGGTAGTGCCAGGTTAACAGCTGGACCCAAGGATCTTAGAAGCCTTTAGCAACTGATTCTGTGATTCTGAAGCTGTAATATGGAGGGAAACGGTGACCTTGCTACTTGCAGGTAAGCTGCATGTTGATGAAACTGCTAATGGTATTAGTGAGAAAAGTCAAGACAGCATCTTCTGAACAAGTACACTTCAAATCAGCCTTTGCCTTACAAAAATAGACTGAGCAAGTATGCTGCATCAGGTCCCCTCTAGTCCTTTCAGTAAATTTGTGACTGGAGAAGACTCTGCCCTCATCTGTGAAGAGTTTGCTTCAGTTAAGCTTGGAATAAAGATAAGGAAGCACTTTGTGTGTGTTGTGTCCCCTGAGGGAGAACGGTTGATGCACATAAGAAGATTAGAGAAACAACTTCAGTGAATTGATGTGGGTTACATTCATCTTCATACTAAACTTTATATTAAGGCCCTAATTTCAGCTTCCAATAAGAATTAGTGTGTAAGGTTGGTGCTTCTTAAAAGCTGTACTCCAGAATGACAAATACTTATCTTAACCTGTTAAGATCTTAGTGCTAGGATAGGCATGTCCTGATATAAGACTAAAGAAAATTTTGATACAGGATCCCAAAGTTCCTGCTGAGATTTCATTATTCTTTCACAACTGATTTCTTTGGTCAAAGTCTACTTTGTGTTCATGATTTCAGACTCCCAAATACAAGAAAGACATTTACAGACTGAAGCAAGTCAACGGACAGGCCACCAAGATGGTCAGGGGCTCAAGCATATGACTAGAAAAAGAGATGGAGAGCCGGATTTTTTCAGCCTGTAGAAGAAATACCTCAGAGAGATCTTGAACTGCCTAATGGGAAGGTACAGAGAAATCAGAGAGACTCTTCTTGATAGGATCAGAGGGCAGCAGATGCAATATAAAATTTGGGAAATTCCTCTTTGATATAAGGAAAACTTCTAGCATTACAGCAATCAAATATTGCAAAAAGTTGCCTCAAGAGGTGTGGAATATACATCCTGGAGAGATCTAAAACTCAACTAGAGTTGAGCAGCCTACTCTAATTCAATCTGCATTGAGCTGTATGTTGGACTAGGTGATCTCCACAAATCCCCTCCAAGTTAGATTGTACTGCGAATTTATGAGTCACATCAAGAAGATGTTTTCACTGGTGGTTCAAAAGCTTGTGGTTTCCACACATTGAGATGTTGTCTTTCTGAAGTGTCAGAAGAGTGGAAATAGGAGGGGGAAGTTGTAAGCCTTGCTCCTAGCTTCTGTTACAGTGGGTACGAGCATGACCTGCTTGGATCCTTATAGTCCTGAGCAATACCCAGACCACACTCAGGCAGAAGGAAGGGGCTGAATGGCAGCACCACTGGTGATAACTAAATTCAGCATTTGGAGTATAAAACTTCTGTTTATTTAGCCCCTTAAAAGTTTTTATTCAGGTCGAAGGATAAGGTTTTTTGGAGGTCTTGTAAAATACTGCATATTTCAGGTGCAGCTGCTGGTTCAGACCCTTAGGAGGAGCAGAGAAAGTGATTAAGGCCATTTAGTGCAAGTGTGATAAAATAAAAGATATAAAAACACTGCTAAGACCAAGCCTACTTCTGAAGTCTGACAGAAATATGTCAAGTGAGGTAAATGGGAGTAGATAAGACCTGAGAGCATTTTCCTGGATTTTCCTTTAAGGACTAAACAGTACTCTGTTTTTCAGGTTAATCTTGGTGCTTCATCTCATTCCACACTGTCATGTTCAAGGAAATATTTATAAAGCAGAATAATTCACAGCACTCTTTTCTCTCCTATATGAACCTACTTCTTATTTTATTCCTTTTCTCCACACTCCCCATATGCATTCACTAGCCCAAATTGTGCTTGTTACATAACCTGTCAAGTTATCTGTGTAATGTTGTGGTAGGGATTTAGCTAGACAAAAAAATTCCCATGGTGTGTAAGATTAGAACAGAATGTGTATGTGATGGATTTGTGGACTGAAAACTCATTCAGTTCTAATTTGATTATGAAGGCAAGGTTAAATGTGAACTATATTAGCAGAGTATAGGTATGACTCTTCAAAAACCCATGAACTTTAAAATCTCTCCAAACCTGTGTTTAGTGAAGCAATATCACATTAAAAATGGTATGTCCTTCCTCTCTATTTCTTCCCTTAAGCAACTAAAATTACTAAATACTTCAGTAATCAGCTTTCCTAGTGCTATTTACTTTTCTCAAAGCCAAATCTTCTGGATGTTCTCACAAGAAGACTTCATGTGCACTTTTTGGAAGACTAGAGAGAGTAAGACAATTACTCTCATTAATGACACAATTACTCTCATTAATGTCACAACTTACTGTCAGTGATACCAATGCCACAGAGATACACTGAAACTTTCCCAGAAGTGTCCCAAGCTCTGGTGTCTAGTCTGGACATGGCAAAAAACATAGGCTGGTGCAAGAGACTATGCAGTAGCAGGGAGTCTGAAGATCACTGAAAATGCTCTCAAGCCCCTGTCTCCTCTTTCTGCCTTTGGAGCAGTCAGGAAATATAAGCCAGGAAGGACAGGCTTAATGTCATGTATTCGCCATAAGATTTATTACCCACAGCCATCCTCAGACCAAAGGTGTCCTGAGCATGGAGAGGCCACTAGGGTCAGCTGTGAATGGGGCATGTATGACTGGGTGAAACACACTTCCCATCCAAATGTCAGGTCTATAAAGGAGAGCAGTGTAATTAAGGCTGCTACGCCATATTTCATGTTGTTTTCAGATATAAAACCAATTCATCTGGGGTGGTCTCCTAAGACCAAATTCCCCACAAGTCTGATGATGAACTGACTAAACTTCGAAAAAAGTCTGGATTTGATTCCACTGTAGAAAGAAGTAGGTTTAGATAGTAATTTTAAATAGACCCTTTCACATAATCAGAATCAATTATTCCAGTCTGCTGGCTATTGCCACTTAAGTGACTTTCTGCAGGTATTTACCTCTAAATAGCAGTATGCATTTCTCTGTTAGAGAGCAGCATGACCACTGACATGGGCTTCAAACCTCTTTTACATATTCCACTACAAGAAAAGTGAGTAAATAAATCAGTGCTTATGACCTCATGGTGGTCATAAGCATTTCCTGGTGTGCTCTTGTTAATGATCAAGAGTGATGGAAAAACATTTAGCAAGCAAACTGAGTCTTAAAGTCTTCTCCCTGCAAATCTTATTCTCCAGGTTTCTGTGGGAACTAGACTGCATTGTGCTCTTTGGCTGTTGGAATGAAAGCCTTTCAACCAAAAAGCCTTTGCACTTTCAACACCAGTCAGAGTTGTCAGCAAAGTTGACATGACTACTGTTAGATCTGCTATAACTCTTTTTATCTTCTGCTCTTGTGGTGTAAGGGATTGTTTGTAAACTGGGCTTGAACACTGGCAGCCCCAAAATTTGTACCCAATATGCTAACTGCATTGTCTCATTATCTGTATTTTTGATGGCAGAGATTTCAATCTCCTCTACTTGTCAGAAAGTTTGGTCATGTGCAGAGAGGGAAATATGATACTTCTGTGTGGATTCACTGTCATTTCATGTCAGAAAGCATTGTGTTTTGAAATATCACCTATTGATCCTGGATCGAGGGCAAATTCACACAGCTTTGTGCTACAGATTGTGCCTAGGTAAAGAAGCTTTGTTAAACACGTTTTATTTTCAGTAGGGAATAAATAATTGGTGACTACTACAGCTCTTCTACCAAGTGGGGTAAGTGTTAAGCATCAAGGGAGCAAAGCCTGCACTAAAACAACAGCATAAGTGGGTATGAGAGACGGAAGTTCTTTCAAGTGCTGTTACAGGCACCTGGGAGATGCTAAAAGACAGAGAAAGCTCTACCTGAGCATCTTAAGTACTGGCAATTGCAAGACAGGCAAAATATATTTTCCAGGTTGTGTCTAACTGAACAATAAGAGGTAGGTTGACACATAACTGTAAGCTTCAGCATCATCAAAAATAAAGCTGCAAAAGCATCCCTTTGAGCAACCTCATCAGTATGTTTTCTCCGCATTACTAACAAACCCCAGAGCTAGTTCCTGCTATGAACTGGTCAAAGCTTAAGAAATGTTGGCATCTCAACAGCTATTCAAGATGTGAGCATGTAAATGATAACACATGGGTCATGACATTTTCTGTTCCTTCTGGTCAGCCTGATATTCCAGTAAGAGTATGAGAACTCAAGGACTTAAGAGCCTTTTGACAGCACGCCAGGGTTGTTGAATACCCAAGTTTTTGAGTAGTATGACAGAATTCAGAGACACAGAAGTTTTTTTTGTTTGTTTAAGAAATAAGAGCAATATTAGACTGGGTTTTCTCAGTTTATCAGAGCATTTTTAAACCTCATAGAATTAAAGGCAGAGAGGTTGCTGGAATGCAGTAGATTTTTTCCCTTATCATGTGTTTTAATATAACAAAGCAAAGCACAATTTAAGTTAAAACTGTGCATAAAAAATGTCTCTCCCTTATTTAACCAAAGCTTCCTTCTTGGTACTAGTAGCATTATAATCCTGTGAGTTTGGTTTGTAGGTTCTTCCAGGAGAAAAGGCTTTGCTAAAGTTAAATAAAACACTGAGGGAAAATTCCACCTTTTTATTCCCTAAGCAAAGAAGATAAAACCCCAGACTTTTCACCTTTTGCAAATCCTCTTTGAAATAGCCCAATGAATTCAAATGGTTTAATGGTTCAAACTGAGAACAAACATACCCAGTTACTCTTTTGAACAAACATGTAAAACATAGAGCTACAGCGATAAGGTAAGGTTACTGAGGCACTTTGTGCTTACCAGAGCTTTAGCCTCTATTACTTGATGGACTCCTTACCAGTTTTGACTTTTCATTGACTTTCCTCACCTTTAATTTAAGACTGCATTGACTTTTCTTGTCACCTTAATCCATTTCTAACATTAAATTGCTGCACAGCTAGCTATAATGCTACTCAGTATTGATTATATTTTTTCCTCTCAATAATGTTTTGTTACATACATTGAAAAATAATCAAAGAAGCTTCCTAGTGCTTTGCTGGTTTTTAGTAGTTAATAATTCCACTGATTTTTTTTAAAAAATGGGTTTTTTTCAATGTTTCATTGCTCACTTAACCCAGGTCAGTGTTTTGGTGAAGAGAAAGCTGTAAATGAGATCTGGTGCAGTTGTTATGCAGAATGTATTGATCCCTGGGGTTTGATGTAAGTGGCAGCTGCTTGAGAGTAAATCCTTACCAGGTCCTGGTAGTGGCTTTCCAAGACAACAAAATCTTGTTCCCATGGTGGATGCACAAATGGTGTCCAAGTTGGGTCACCACAAAAGGAGTGCATGACAAGGAAGAATGAAAGCTGTCTCAGCCCTGGGACTTCCCAAATGTATAACCTACCAACAGGGAAACACAACATCCCTGGGTATTCAAAGTTCATACTTAAGACACTCTGAGCACTCTCCACTAATGACCAGCTGCAGATGAGCTCCTCAGGGATGCAGTGATGCTAGAGAAGTGAGACATGTCCATGTGTTAAGGTTTGCACAGAAAGTGCCTGGAAAACCAGGTCTAACTTACTCCATGTCCTTGTGCTAAAAAGGTGACAATATTTCCTTTCCATGCATGGTTTTTTTTTTTCATGTCTGTTTTTACACCAAGGTAGGACATCACCTCCACTATAATAACTCAGGCCTGATTAATAGACATTTCCTTTTATGGAAGAATTGGATTTACAGAAGTAAAAAGATGAAACAAAATACAGTATTCTACAGGCAACTACTGTATAGAATAACACTGTGTTAGCTGAGGCTTAAAATACTCTGGGGAAATTTAAAAGTTGCCTGAAGAATTACACAAGGAAAGATAAAATCTTTTTTTCCAGCCTCAGGATTTAAGCTTGAATTTATTGTTCCATGACAGGGTGTCTCCTCTCACCATTTAGTGGATCATAAAAAGAAAACTTAATTTCTCTAGTAAAAAAAGTGACTCATGCTTGCAGCCCAGGCTCTCAGTTATGTGCCTGGCTGGATAGGTCTTCAAAGCTTTTTTGGTAGAGAAAACATGGAACATATCCATGATAATATAAAATGTTTTCTATTTTTTTTTTTGTAGGAAGACAAATACTTTGTGTATTGCTGTCTCTCTCCTTGACTGCGTTGTCACTATAAAGGCTCATTCCCTTGGTTGAACATTATGCAGAAGATGCAACGCAGGCCTCATGGAGAAAAAATTACAAATTTCATAAGTCTGCAGTCTCACTGAAGGCCAAAAAGGCACACCTTTGGCAGTCCTCAAAGTCAGCCTGCTTGAGTGGATACATTATGAAAAAAAACCCAAAAAGTTTAAAGATACACAATACACAATTCCAGCAGCACCTTTAAAAGAAGATTTTAGTTTGTTGGGTTGTTTTTTTTCTCCTTGTGTCTTGTTTGGTATCCCTTTTTTTTGTTAAGGATGAGTCCTCTCTGACTTTCTTCTTTCCCATAATACTAGAGTAGCTGTATAATGCAACCTGGTCTGTACAGGTAAGTGCTGACAGGTATATGGCTATGTGCCTGTTCCTGGCAGGGCATTAAAGCACTCTCAGAGAAAGCTGGTTTGTGCAACAGCCTTCACCACAGACATCAGATATGACCTCACAAAAATCTCTCTGATTTTCCTCATCATATTCCCTCTCCTGTCCCTGGTCTGTCCAGCCCTGGTAGAGCAGAGCCTCCTAGGGGCTGGGCCCATCTCTGTCCACAAAAACCTGAGCTGTGCCTGCTACAAACTCTACATGCTAGGAGAATACGAATTAATGACATTAAACTACTATTAAAAAGCCTTATTGACTCACATATTTTATACATTATTGAAGCCTATATGGTTCCTAAGCCTCTCTGTCACAGTTAATACCAGCTTTCAGTCATATCTTTGCAACTGAAACTAGGCAGGGGACTAATGGATGACCAGCTATTTTCTGCTAATACACTGTAGAAATGAGTGTGCCTGGTCAATTCTTAAAAACACTCACAGTGAAGAAAGTATTCAGAGAAAGTAAAAACTATTCTTTTTAAGAGAACATTTTTTTGTGATCCCTGATTCTGCATTTAATTCTGTAAGTGTAGTTTAAAGGGCAGAGGGAGTTGTTAAATTTCATTTCACATTCACACTCTTCTCCTGTCAGCACTCCTGTGGAATTGTTGCTGCTGCTTATGCATATTGAGGGGAAATGCACCCCTTTGCAGGCAGAGTACAGCTCTTCAGCTCATTCCCAGCCATTTCCTAGGTGTTTGGCACCATGATAACATTTTAGCCCATAGGATTTCCCATTTTATGCCCTTATTATTTTTTCTTCCATCCTACAAAGGATCTGCCTTTGCAAAAACTGTCTCTGTGGCAGAGGAGAGCTGGATGCGACATCCTCATAAGCTCATCAGTATTTTCTGCTACTCCTTCAAAGTGCACCACATCCTTCAAAGTGCACCACACCCTTCAAAGCACAGCATGTCCTTCAAAGTACTGATAACACCTGCCTGTCAGCACATGAGAAAGCAGGGCAGGCGCCAAAAGTTAAAGATCCAGGTTGCATGTTGCCGCTCAGAAGCACACCAGTTCCAAGCATTTTGATGTCAGAATTACTGACTAGACCAGGAGCTAGCCCAGAGTGCCTTATGCCTCTGTGGATTAGCAGGTTGTGCCATGATTCATGAATTCCTACTCTTTCTTATTTAGACAGAAGGTACATAAACTGTTCCAGTCAGCTTCAGTCTCCAAGAAGAAAATTAGTACAGAATATAACGACACAGTAGGAAAAAAGAAGTCAGTGATCACCAAAGCCTGGATGGTAGTTCTGCCCTTGCAATTCAGGAGGGGTGCCCGTAGCCGAGAAGCTCGTAGCTGTACCATGCAAGGAGTCATATGGCATGTGTCCCAGCAGGACACCTTTCATTGCATGCCATAGCAGTTTCTGTGGTGTGTGGTAAGGAGAGACAGCACAGCCTGGAAGAACATGTGGCAGTGCAGTTTGGAAGGCAAAGCTACAGAGCCCTGCTGTTAGAGTGCAAGCTATGGGGTAAAATGTCTCCGCTGCCACTGGGAATGTTTCACAATACAACCCTTCTACCTTCTGTTCACTCATTTCTTTAACCCTTTTTCCAAAACTCAAAAGTCAAACCCTAAGACTGTAGTGAAAAGCAGATATGCCTCTCATCAACATAACACCTGGGATGGAAAATTCTGAATGTTCTCTAGTAACCCCTCTGTTGTGCTCCCATTCCAGAAACTGTTCCCACCAGGCTGCTATCCAAAGCTTCCTTTGCTGCAGTGCACTCTTCCTAGACACTGACTGTCTGACACAAAGTCCAGGCAGAGAGAAGTTGAAGGAGGCAGTTAAGCAACAGGATGTCTTTAATTCCTTTCTTGTTTAAACTGTATGTACTCAGGTGAGAAAGGATTTTATTTTTCTGAGCTGAAAGAGATTATCAGAAAGCTTGAGAACATGAAAGAATATCATAAGCTGGAGATAGTTCAGATAATTTTTTGGTGATGAAAGTTCTAAATTACTTTAGTAAGAAGTAAGAACATATGAGTGCTTGACATGGACCAATATGTGATGGCTGGAATGGTTTTTTCTCTTTGGTTTTATTAAGTCCCTGTTATGAAAAAAGTTCATTATGCCATATTTTCAACAAACATGGAGCAAAAGGCAGGTTTTTTTCTGAGGAGCTTTTATCTAACACACAGGATGAAGAGAAATGGGAAGGGCTATAAACAGAAAGGATATGTAAGGATATGTAAGTATATGCTGGCATTGAAATTTGAATAGGCAGGTAATAGAGCATTGATGAAACAAGCCAAGTGGGGAAAAACAGAAGAGCAAAGAAGAAGGGAACAATAGTCAAAGAGGATGAAAAAAAGAAGGAGAGCACATCTGCTATGGCTGGGGGGAAGGCACTGGGGAAGGTGTGTTGGGGCATACTAGCTTTTCCAATAGAGGAAAAAGTATTGAGAGCAAAAACTGATACAACCTCTTGACATTGAAAAGAACCATATTGCAGACCTACACAGTCCTTGTTGCTTAGGCCACTATTTGCTGCCATGGTCGGGGATATCTGTTTGCTTTCCTCCAGAGATGATGAATTACTGTTGTGATTTCTCACACTGAGTAGGCAATATAATCCTCGATTTCATATGCAGTTCTCATAATCACATCTCAGAGAGGAGAATACAGAATTATGTCTATGGCTTTAGTTACAGTAAGAGATCATTCCATTGGTGTAAATGACAGATTTGTTGTGCCTTAACTGTCCCAGTTCAAGTAATTATAAATACTTCCATCATTGTTTGATGGTCATCTCAGCACACTATTGGCACTTAGCCTCTTTGTCAGTGCTGAAAGAGGAAAGTTCTGCATTTGCTCATTTCATGATTTCTACTCCAAAAAGTCTTGTTTCTACAAACTCCTTATCCTTGTGGAAAGTGAAAAAGAGAGTACTTTTAGGGGACCAGACAAATATATAATTTACAAGCTGGGAAATGACTACTTTAAAATTTAGAGGAAAATGAATGTACTTATGTTCATAACATTTCAGTAGGGGCTACCCAGTACAGCCATGTACTTGCCCATATGAACTGAACTCCATCAAAAACCAGTCAGGCTTCGAAAACTGACCACTTACATGACAAACCCTTTTCCATTTCACAGTAGTTCCAAGAATGATTTAGAGATAGCAATTTTTGGTCAGTTTTCTTGTAGTTATTTTTCAGACAATCAAAAGGACAAAAAGTTAATAAAAGCAGACAAGTCTAGAAATTGTCTCTTGACTTCTCAGCCTCTGTATATCGCAGTAGCATTTCTGCAGAAATCCTTCTCAGCCAGTCAGATAGTATTCTGAAAACAACCTTGTACCAAGATAATATCCCTGAGGATCAAACTAGACAGGAAGGAAGAACAAACATACATTCATATACATAGCAGGAGCATTAAAGATTCAGCTCCTTAGAGCAATATTCATAACTACAGGTAAATATTTGCTCTAAATTCATCTTCAATCTATCATGTTTAGGTAAAATTCTCTTAGGTCTCTAGCTTTTGCTAAAGATAAGTGGTTAAATTCTTTTGCTTGAAATACATCTACTGCTGCTAACAAACGCAGACTTTTCCTCTGCCTCCCCACTCCTGCCCTGATCTTTACTACTCCATACCCAGGTTACATTACTGTGGATGGAAGCTGCTCCCTCAGTCCTTTCTTAAACCTTTTTACAACTTTCCCTCACTTTTTTTTATAAAGTATCATTATTTTGGATTACCTCCTTCTTTCCTTGTATCTCTGTATTTCACTGCTCCTTTTTCCAAAACATAATGAAATACTTTCCATCCTTTCAATTAATTTGCATGATAGCCTCAGCAGTCCTCATGCTGACTGCTGCATCTTCTTTTTTCCAATCGCTCTTATGTTGCTTCCATCCAGCTTTTCCACACCTCTACTACTCAGCATAACTTTCTTCATGGACCATATCACTTTTCTCTTTAAATTTTCTCCAAGATCCACTATTGCTCTTAAAATTCTTGTCTTTTTCTCTACCCTGACCCAAACTCAGAACTGAATCTGTGTCCTATATGGACATTTCTGTCACCCACTCATTATCTTTTATGTTGTCCTTGACCATAAAACTGTGCTGCAGAAGTCGCTATTATATTCAGGTCTGTGTCCTCATTTTATTCCAAACATTTGGAAAGATAGTTTTTTTCATATAAAGGCCACACTATTAACTTGTTCTCCCTAACTAATGAAAAGAATACTCAGGTTACCTAACAAGTACAGCTGAGTTGCCTTTGGTAGGAGATAGCTATGCTAAATTATACCAGAAGAGAAACTAGCCAAAATACAAGTTAACTTCTCCATTTAGAATTTCTTACTGTGCTTTGATTTATCTGTGCCTTATCTTCTGGAGTTTCAGCTGTGAAGGGCAATAATTGCCTTTATCCTTGTACTGAATACCGCTGCTGTGGTCTCAGTTCTTTCAAGCTGGTAAATAATGAGATACTCATGAAATTCTTAGCGGGTGTTTTGCGTTAATATCTCATCTGATTTCAGTGGGAGGTTTACCTGACTAAGATCTTCCACAAAGCAGAATAATTTCTTGTTCCCCCTACCAGTTAACAAATGCCAGTTTAATACGTCAATCCATCATCACATAGTTATGTGTTACATGTAGCCAAAAGTCCCAATAATAAATTCTAACCTCATTAGGATGATAAAACAGAAAATTAATGTGAACCTATTGTAAATAAAACTTAATTCCCTAAAAAGCAAGGCCTACTTATACCTTAATAACACAATGGTTCTTCCACCTGTCAGTCTAGAAACTCAGTACTGCTTGGTATGACATAATTTATTTTTTTCTAACAAAACTGTTAGTAAGGTGAGCCCTACAGCTCTTGGAGAGAGGATTGTGGAGTGGCAAAACATTAGGCCAGTTCCACAGAGAAAACAAAGCTGCACTATTATGGCCAGGGGCAGAATTGAAGTTGTTTTTTAAAGCACTGGAGCATACATTTTGAAGTGCAACCCTTCCTTTTGCTAACAGGTGAATGTTTAATTCAGTTGCTTGGGCAAAAATAGAGGCACAGCAAGACCTGACTCTGTTCAAAGTTCTGCCATGAAAAGGGGGCAAAGTTCAGGCATGAAAAGGAGGGAAATTTGACACTTCACCCTGGTTCTGGCCAAGACAGGGGTGATTTTTGCGGTAGCCAGGAGGGGGCATGGCTAAGACACAGAGGTTATTCTCAAATAACCTCACATCAAAACAACACCACAAAACATTTTCCAGGGACAGGGGAAGGGGTTCTGTACAGGTCATGTAGTGTGGTGGCACGGTGAGGTATTGTTGGGGGTCTACGCGTGGTGTAGTGGTGAGCACTCGCTTGGGAACGGTTCACCTCTTTACACTCTGTCATTTAATATAGTTGCTGTTACTGTTCATTTTCTTATTCCGTTGCTGTTTCCAGTAAATTGTTCTTATCTCTACCCATAATCTTTACCTTTTGTGACTCCAATTCTCTTCTCCATCTGGCTGCAGGGGAGGGGGAAGGGAAACGGGGGAGTGAGCTAGCAGTGCGTGGTTTGGAGTGTTTTGGTAGGAACATAAAATTGGGGAATACCATTCCTAACCCACAACACACATCCTGTTAGGAAATGTGGAAATTAGCTACCTGAAGGAGAGATGCTTCTCTTCCCTTTACAGCGAATGGCTGTGTGACATGCCAAAAGCTTTTTTAACTTCAGGATATGGTGTTACTGGGTAACACCCCATACGCTGTACCATGAACTATGACACTAGGCAGGATGTTCAGAATGGGCCCCATTCTTCCCTTGCCATAATTATTTTTTCATTTTTAAGAGCACCTGATCTGTTTTATTGTCATGACTCAGTGGTACCTTGTGACACAGACACACAAAAGTCCACCTCAAATCTTCTATCATAACTCATCACGATGCAGTGCTATATGAGTTATGGGCTGTCTTGACAGTAGAGAATACTGCTCATGTCTGGCAGAAAGAGTTTGCCTGACGGCTAGATGAAAGATAAACAGGGCTAGCTAAAAAACCAAAGAGCTATTTGCCAAATGTGAATGGAGTAAATCCTCTTGTGATCCACGCTGCAGAGCATGGTACACATCTGATACTTACATGTATCAGGAAGAGGAGTGTCTGCCAAAAGGCAGGGAAAGCACATGCCACCATCACTTTCTTTCCCAGATGCCTTCATCCCTTGTGGTAATTTAATTTTTCTCTTTCATCCTCAGTAAATGTTGAGCTTTGCTAACACTAAAAGTACATTTCATTATGCTTTGTGATAATTGGCCTGTTAGTAATTTGAAGGTCGATTAGTTTTTTGTTACCTTTAATTACAAACAGCCACTCTTTAAGTGTTGCTTTAATGCCAATCTGCTGCTCTAGTCAAGAATAATTTAGAAATTTCTCTTGTAGTTGAAAGAAACTGCTGATGGACAGGCGATCTGGCTGATGGATGGATCCAATACATGTTCTCTCATGGTAGATGATACCAGCAATGAAAGGACCATGCACTGCTTGCAATGGCAGGGCTTGTTATGTCAGTTAATTGCCATTTGTTGTTAATCAGTTACATAAACCAGCACATATAGTCTCCATTGACCTGTAAGAGGGGTAATCATTATTTGGCACAGAGTACTGCTCCCTTTAGTCCCTGGGCTCTTGACAGAAGATACAGTCTTGTTTCTGATCCTCTCCTGATTCAATCTGAATAGTGATGGAGTGGAAGCTGTAGTGCTCAAATAGGGCTTGGGTAATATCTCTCAAAATCTTCTGGCTGTCCGTTGTGTCTGCTATAGATAGCAAGCAGAAAATAATCAAATTACATACATTTTTATAATACTTCAAAGAAAAGTAAATGTTTACTGACAGAAACTTGTACCAAGAAGTTTGTTTGAAAAGTGTTTCTTGTCCTTTTTATCCTTCTTTCAGGAACCTCTATGTCAGCAAAAGATTGTTCATTCAAATGTGGTTGGAATATGCAATTTTTGGCAAGAGCTAAGCTAAGAGTAATCACCATAGAAATTCAGTTTGGCAGAAGACTGGAGGAAAGCAGAAATACTTAATAAAGATTAGTTCATCCAGTCAAAGAGTAGCAGCAGTGCCAAGTGATTTGGGTGGCTGATAGACTCTCTGTTTTTGGGAAGTGGGGACACCATGGAGGACTTCACCACTGAACCTGTCCTTGGCCAAATACAGGTGGATTTTTTTTCTTAAATAGACCTTAATATATACAAAGCAAACATATGGATGAGAATATTGATCTGGGTAGTGCACAATTTGTCAACTGGGATAAGAATTACAGTTTAAAAATATTTTATAATATTAACTATTCCCATGGAGTTTTCTCTACATTCCAAACTATGTTTAAAGATTGTTTTATGACTAGAGATGCATCTGCAATGCAGATTTGCCCTGTAAGTTTTTGTTATAGGGATCAACAGTTTTCAAGTTTGACAAATCCTCTCCAGAATCTATTTGTGAAAAAAATCCAGTCTGAGCCTAATTCTTCTAATTTATTTAAAATACCTTGTGGTTTACTTCCTTGCTTCACAGCCTCTATAATTTTCAAGTTTTGGACTAAATAGAGGTCCCTGTTGTTTTGGCAAGATTTCTGAGAGGAGGATTTGAGAGCTTTTCTCGTTATTGTTGTTGGGTTTATTTTTCCAACAAAATCATGCCAAGTTTTTTAACAAGCAACTGATATACAGTCAGTTTCATCCAAATCAGGAAAGACTGACCTTTACTAGACAGCAGCTGAATACTTACTCCCTGCTTACAGAAATTTACTGACCTGTGGCAACGTGAGCAGACAGAGCAGTTTGATTCATTGTCAGAGACCAAAGATGAAGGTTGTGAATAGACTCCACTTTCTCAACTGCTAAAATTCTTGCTTTCACTTCATCATATGCAAATTCTTTTGATGTTCCTGAAAAGAAGAAATTGATGGGAAAAGAATATTTTAAGGAATAGAAATGATGATTGATAGAGGAAAATGAATCATGAACCTTTATTCACTTCAGATGTATAATTTTTATAAAAATATTTAATGCTTTGAAAGCCCATCTATTTCAGAGTTCACTGTGCTATTTAATCCTATCTCTTGTTATACACTTGTACATGGAAGGTATAGACTCATGCATGTTTTAGGAGATACCCTGAGGATTCAGTTTACATAGGATGAGCTATTTAGCCAGAACATGTCCTAGTTTTCACCAACATATTTTGTGAGTGCAGATTCTATGGTATCATTTGAACACCTCTGGGGCATTTTGTCCTCAATACATTCACACAATAGAGAAGCATCTATTTAGCAGGGAAGGAAAGGTGAATGTAAAGATTAAAATGGTTTGACTCAGGAATCTTAAATGAGATTAGATCCCAGGTCTGGTTATTGAGTAGCCAGTGGTTGTTTTCCTAGACAAGCCTTCTTACAATACATGATGGTGATGACCATCATTCAGAGTGAGGACAATTGTGACAGGATGTGTTGCAACATGAAATTCAGAGTTTAATTTAAATCCAAATTTGAATAAGAAGTTTAACAACACATCATCCCTGGAGTGAGGCCTGGGAAATTGCAAATGCATGTGAGCAGCTATGAGCTAGGATGCTCATCATGATCCACTTGGATCAGTAAACTGAAAAATATTTTTAATTCCACCAGTTATGAAGTATAATAATGATGAGCACAGTATTGGTTAATTTTGTCTTTCATACCTTAACTGATACTTATTTGTAATTGTTAATGACCTCAGTGTTGTATGCTTTGTCCTATCCCTTTATTACAAGAATGATATGCTATATGGAGTACTGACTTAATAGAATATGATGCTGACATGCTCATGCTCTTTTAGAGAAAACCACGGACAGTCAGTACCTACATGACACAGTCAGTCACAGGGGCTGTGGAGCTGATGGTCTGGGACAAGGCTGGATGCATGAGATAAGAGCCACCTCCAACACCAGCTCCAACACCCAATTTCTCTTCAGAAAATTCTGGGCAGAATGCTATTTAGGAGAGAGGAGCCTGGTTTCAGAGCCCTCTCCAGGAGGACAGTGTGAAAGGTCTTGCTGCAAGGGGGATCAGAGCACTGTGATTTTGGCATGTCAGCACTGCTTGTGGAAGCTGGGAGTCACTGCTGAGAAAGAGACTCAGGGGTGGCAGGAGTTGCCAGATCTTCCTGGTAATTTGATTTGTTTTCAGTAATGAAGACATCTTCTGATTTTTTGACAGCTAGAATACAGCCAGTTGCTGCACCCTTGTCTAGGTACACTTCTACATGGATGTATCTCTATCTCACAATCACTGAAAGCAAAACAACGCTAGAATGAAGCTTTACTGTAAAACAATATTGAAAACATTATTTCTTGAAACAGAAGTAGGTGCAAAGTGAAAGAGAGAAGTAAATAGCCATGCAGAGAGTCATACTGAGTACCCATTAAAAACCTGCACCATTAGAGCTACCTTTCCCTTTAATCCTTGTGTTTTCATGGCTAAGAAGGAGGTTGCATTATATTATTCAGTGTGAGGAAGGCAAAAACATGCCTCTGTGAATGCTCAAGTCATTTGGCCTTACAAATCAAATGTTCAAGCCCATAGCTGACAGGATTAAATATTGCTAAGCCTAGTTCTTCTTGCTGCTGATGTACCGAGAACTGTCTATTCCAGTGCACTTGAACATGACTGGAAAGGTCCGATAGCTTGCTTTTCTAACTGGTGTAACTAAAAATCTTTCAAACTTCTGTCTCTTGCACTCAGTCCATTTAATAGAAACAGTTCAAGGCACAGTCTTTTTCTTTTTTTTTTTTTTCCACGAAGACTTTTATTTCACACAGGTAAAGGACATACACGATGAATGAGGTGAGCAGGCATCTCATATGCCAAAAGGGTGATAAAAAGCAATGCTGCACATACGACAGACAAAAGCAACTCAGAGCTCATTAGCAAAACACCAATACACTGATTTTTACAAAAACTGGCATATGTGTAAACCTAGAGTTTACAGAAAGCAGTTTTGATTAAAATTATAAGTAAAGTATGATCAGAATCTTAAGAATATTGGAAACTGATCTAGAAGTGTGTTATTATAATTTTTCAGCACATATAAGCATTATGGAGAAAGAGATAGAAGAAAACAACCCCAAAATATAAGTTTATTGATTCTGGAATCAGGTCCTACCTTCCATTAGCACAATCAAAATATCCCTTAAAATGGTGATGGTAGTTGCCAAAACAAAGATGGAAAACACAAATGTGCAGATTGGGTCTGCTACTTTGTATTCTGGCTAGAAAAATATGAACACATCACTTTGTTAATTTCATTTTTGTTGGTTATTGGAATTTTTAATTAGTTAATATCAAAGAATAATATATTCAATTCATCTAGTACAGAATGAGTGCTGGCCTCCTTTGTCAGGGAGCCTCAGCCTCAGCACAGAAAATGAAGGTGCTACAAACGACAAAATGGAGAGACACTGGAGTATCCGCTTGGAACACTAAGAAGCATGTGTTACACTCTCAACAGTCATTTCAGTTCCCAAGTATAGTTCTCTTTGACTAAATTACAATGTGTATCATTAAGACAGAGGAAATATTTACAGAGTACCCGACATCACAATGCTGTGAAAGTAACACTTATCCTTAATTGCAAGGAAGGCAAGTGAACGAATAAAACTAACCTTAAAGAAGATGATAAGTGCGCTAATTAGCACACTAATGCTCTGGAATAGGTCTCCAACTGCATGCACAAAGGCTGCCCGCAAGCTGGCATTGCTCAGAGCTGGCTTTTCTCGAGGGGCTGACACGTGTTCCCTGGCTTGTGCCTCATGGCTGTGCCCGTGGCCGGTCTGGTGCAGAATCAGGCTTACTCTGAAAGAGACGTAAAGCTGCAAATACCAGCCGATATACTACATCTCTGAAAGCAGTGATGTCACACACATCATCACCCCTCTCACTTCTGAATGCTGAACAGTAAAACCTGACACATTAAGTAGAAATACAGAGTGGCTAAGCAGATAATTCCTGCGTGTTTCACTGGTTTGCATACAAACAAGAAAGTCTGTGAACAGGGTAATTAATGAGACCTCATTTTCTACAGAGTTCTTGAATATTCTGACATCGAATAAAAAGTGAGATGGAGATTAATCTTTTCCTGGAATTTTGCCTTCACAGTGTGGCAGCTAACAGAAAGTAGGAGAGCAACTGCAACTTTCAATGAGAAGCATGATCTCTCTTCTTGACTCCTTTCCATATCCTCATGAACATCATAAGTACTTAATATTTTTGAGGCCAATATCTCTATATAGTTTTTTATCGAATTACAGCAGCAGGCTCAAGTTTCAAATATTATATGGAGAGGAAAACAAAATAACTTACAGGATGTTGGCGAGCACAGCAAAAGTGGAGGTAATGAGCATCACTGTAGTATCAATATCATAATCAGGGTGTAGCAGCCTCATGCTAGCCAAATATGTCAACACGCCAGTCACCATCCAGACAATTATCATAGACATCAAAGCTCCCAGAATTTCTAGGAATTAAAACAATCTGATTGTAACAGTCAGAACAGAAATGCAAGAAATTTTAAGATGTTGATGGTAATGGTTCCAGACTTGTTGAGCTTTATAGCCAGGAGACTGGCTTCTTGTGTGCTGGCAGACAATGCATACAAAGAATGGGCTAAACCCCTTTCTGGTCATAGCAAATCCAATGACTTCCCAGGGCAGCCTTATGCATGTGATAGCCTAACCCTATTCTACCTGCCCCTACTTTTGGCTGCTTTTCAGTGTTGAGTTCATGTGTCATTCAAAGAAATTGGAGAGATGAAAAAGATCATTTGGGCAGTTCTGGTAGGAGCAAAAAGAACTATAATGAGAAGGAGGGATAAAAGAGCATATCTTGTGTAGTTTCCTGGCCCCGATAGTGTGATGTGAAAACTCCAAAGACCAGCCCTCCTTCCCCAACAAGATTATCTTGATCACAGGAGCAGAAGTTGGAGGGAAGGAGAAAGGCACGGCTCACTCAAACCCACTGGCAGACATAATCCCTGTCCATTACCTTCCCCTCTTTCTGCACACTTCTTATCACTTCACAGTTCAGAAAAGCAGTAACAGCCCCCAAAGAGGTCCTGCCAGCAAAACTTATCCTGGAACTCATCCTGCCAGTGCCACAAAATCATTTTTGTGCCACCAGCTGTAATGAGAACAAAAGAAGTTATTTTTTCCCTGGGGCAGCAAAATTTAATTTTGTCTCTATTGGCTCTGAGTTGGGCTCAAATAAATCCAGTCCCCAAGGCCACCTTTTATTGCACTGCCATAGGAGAGGTCCAGGGAAGTGCACATGAATGTGCAGCATGCTTCTAATAGGATGTGGGACTAATAGTTGCCATGTGACTTGAATGGGTAAGTGAACACAACTGAGAGAGTACCAGGGAAAATGAAAGCTCACAGTAAAGTGAAAGGAAGTAGATAGCCAGAAAGCATTTGCACAGAATTCCACTGACAATCCCTGAAAACAGCTTATGATTTTGAATATATTTTTATGAGGGTCACCCTTTTTGCAGCAGTCCAGGCTCCAAATACTTATCAAATAACCATTTTTTTTTAAAACTGGCAAATAACAAATGAAAATGCACTGACAGGGGAATCTAGTGTTGCTTAAAAGTAGAGAGAAGCTCAAATAAAGCACACAATTTTTTTCCTGCAGGTTAGAGCTTGAAACTGCAAATTTGGCCCAACTGAAGGCGTTGATGGCTGTGCTATCATGGGCATGAGAGCATCCAACAGCTTTTGTGAACACCTGTGTTCATATCTGTGTGGATGTGTGCATATCCTCCACAACAGAATATGTTAGAATTCATCTTTACCTACATAGGTGAAAATACATATTAATTTTCAATGTGTTATCTTAGCAAAAGTTTAGCTAAGTTTACAAACCAGTTCCGCAGCCCTCAGTTCTCAGAGTTTCTTTAAATTTCTTTCTCTAAATTTCTTTAGAACTACTAGCACTGACAGAGTACAGCAAACAATAGTGTAGGATTGTGTGGGAATCTGTGAATCATAGCAGAGGGAAACTGAGGTGCAAGAGAGTTTTTGTACCTGGAAGTAGGTTTGGCTCACACTATCAGTCTTACTGCTTCGTCTTCAGTCTGTGTTGCTGAAAGTAGCTGCACTGGTTCTGGCTTGGAGGGCAGGAGGCATTCACATGGCTTCTGCTAAACCTGAACCGTGTCATACAGTCTTTTCATGGCAATATCTATCAGTCTGAGAGAAGTAGTGAACAAACAGCTTCCAGTATCATGGAGGGCTGCACCTGCAAGACCTCGGTAGTCAGTGAAGAGTGACTTTGTCACCTGACTGCCCTTGGCTACTCTATTAAGGTACCCATCTGCATATTACACTGGAAATATAACTGGGAAAATAAGCAAGAAACAGGATAGCAATCATGGAATGCAATTAAGTAGCCTCTAACATTTGATATAGGGCTCTCTTTGCAGACAAAAAGGCAAGAAAGGATTGATTTTGAACTTCTGCATTCCAATGAAAAAAAAATAATATAATTCAGACTGAGGATGAAGTTACATGAGGTGGCTGAACCTGCCTACATCAGCAAGAGAGAAGTCTCTCACTTTTTTTTCCCCCAGGCTAAGAGAGTATAAACACAAAAAGTTATGAATGATTTACTGATGGTAAGTAGGAGTTCTCTAAGGCTGCAAAATTCAGCTGTGTGTTGTCTCTATAATACCAGTAGTGCTTGAGTAATACTGAACTTTCCTCTCACCCAGTTTGTTTCCAGCAGAGTTGATAGAATATACTTAGGGAGCTACATAAAGACAGGATGAGCATGGCATATGTCTTCCCTGGTACTTTCTGTGGCTACAAACAACCTTGGCCTACAGACATCCTCAGTCAGAAGCTGCTTCTGGGCCTTAATACTGAACATCCCTGATGTTCAGTATTTATCACCTGAGTCCTTGGTTCAGGTGCACAGGTGTCTAGAGTCATTTGAGATACACTGGCATCTCCATGTTTGGCTTGACACAAGATGTATAATTTATCCATAGACTTCTGGAGTGGCAGCTGGATTTCAAACAGCACGAGTCATTCACATACAAGCAACTAAACTGAGTCCCAAGACATCCAGCAGGAGACTCACTTCCAGACTGAGACAATTAAATTGAAATGTCTACCTGCAGGTGTGAGCTAAGCTACCTTTATGAGCAATGGATGTCAAATTAATGGTGATTACTCCATTGGCTGACTGGGAACACTTACTAGTTTCTTAACTATGAGCGTCTGATCACATTTGAGATACCCTGGTCTTGTGCTTGGCATCCTTGTGCAGTCTCCTCTGGGACTTGTGCGACAGCTGTCATTCCCATGCATAAGACAGACATTCTAGGGATGTAGCACTACACTTCTGTGTTTATGCACCTGAATGGAGTCTACATTTCTGTTGAATGTACCAGACCCTGTATTTGTATGTGCTTGTGTATGTGTAGCATTGATATTTAGGTGTCTAAATCTTGAACAGACTCATACTCCGAGAAACTTTTTCTCATGGTTAATGTTTTGCTGGTGTCTTGTCTTTGTAAAAACACTTGTGTTTGATTATCAGGCTTTTGGTATTAGGTGTCATTGGTAAAAATGTTGATTTTGGTTAAGGGTAGAGTATGTTAAAAATCTGCCTGTGTTTGCATCTGATAAAAACAAGCAACGATAAAGAGAATTGCAGGGAGAGGATCTAGAAAAGGGTAAATGTTAAAAGATCTCACTTTTCTACAAATGTAAAGTTGACTGTTTAAAATAATTTAATAATTTTCTTTATAAATAGAGGAAACCTTCATTTTTATGGATATCGCTGCTTTGATAGAAACTTGTGTTTCTATCATTACTTGTTGAAGGCTTAGTCCTCCTCACACTCAATTCAATGAGGGAAGTTGCTGTTACCTCAGCCAAAGCTAGCACCAGCCCAAAACTATAGTAAATAGTGATCTGAAAGACACACTTGTAGATAAGAGATGCTCTTTACTTCTTTGAAGCTCACTGTGTTACTCTGTTTATCTTGAGTCCTGGGGGCTTTGAGAGCATTAGTGCGCTGTCTCTAAATGTCTGCAGAACTGTGTTGGACATCAGCACGTTTTCCAGTCCCTGGCTATGATAATCTTCCTTTCCCATTCCACATGTTCATACTGTGAGATGTTTGCTACCTGCTCGGTGCCACCCAAAAGTTAGTTGTTTGGTAGGAGGTTTGGAGGCAAGCCACAGTGAGAAGAGGCTGATCAAGAAACTCGTCAGGTCCACCAGGATGTGTGCTGCATCCGTAACCACTGCCAGGCTCCCAGCGATCTGCCCACCTGTGTGAAACACATTTCCATATCATCGCTCTGGTCAGAAGTCTGAGTCAACCAGATCAGACTCAAGACCTGCTTTGCTGGGAATAAGAGGAAACACTCAATTTTCAGTCATCATACACAAGACTCAAACCACTTCAAAGATCGTTTCGTTTTCTACCTCATTCATGTAATAAAAGGCATGAATTAATAGAAACACATAAGCCAAATTTCTTTGTGAGAAAGAGAGACCTAAGAACAATAAGAGTTGTGATACATTAGTTCTGTGGTTATTTTACTGTTGAACTGTTTTACTGTGACTATTTTAGTATCAGATTTGTTCATGAAAAGCCGTATTAAGAATCACATTTCCAGTATTGTCCCACTATCTTTTCACAGAACACTGATATTTTTATGTATGTCCAAACATTCACAGATGTAGCTTATGGGATTCATTTCCTATTTGTTATAGGAAAATATGCATGTTCTTCCTGAGGTTTGGGTGGCTGGATGCCTGACTGTTTATTTGTCACAGGAAACAGTAAAACAGGAATACATGGAAAGGTCCCAGTAGAAGGCCTGTGATAAACAACTAACCATTTTAGTGAGGGCATGGAGAAAAATGTTCTGTTTTCAGGACTAATCTATCTTTTTTCATCTGTAATGCATGATTTAATTTTCCTGTTAAAGCTCAAAAAATGTGGCTGAATATAATTTTATTTTGCCAGGGTGTAAATTCTGAAGAAAAAACCCCAAACACCAAACTCAAACCGTTTTAGGTTATTGTAATCCACATTTCTTTTACCCACTAAGCCAAATATCCTTGTTTTGCCAAATTCTTCTAACTGTGTCTCAGGGCTAAGGGCAAGCCCAAATGAACTAAAAGTTTGTTCTAAACTACCCCCACTGCTGGTTGCTGTAGGAGAAGACAAGGATCACAGGCAGGACTCATTACATGTCCTGCCAACTCATTACAACAGGAGAATCTTTTCATCAGAGTGTAAATGTAGAAAAATGGAAATGTGAAATAATAGAGCCAAAATATCTAGTTTCTGCATTTGGCAATACATTTACATTCTTCAGTCATTTAACTAATTTCAGCTCACCCATTTCTCCTAACCACAATCCATATGAGAATCAATGAATCCTGACAAACTTCGTAAAATTACTCATTCAAACCTTTGGCAGGATACCACTGTCAAAGGGACATGTAGGCACATCTCTTGTTTCCTTATAGATGCAAGGTCTTCATGCCAGCAGGGTGGACTGTCTGTTTAATTTCCTCCTGTATGCATATTTTAGATTAGAATACCAAACATCATATGTTTTGTCACCACAGGAGAATGTATTTTGCACATATAAGGCTTATATTATTTTTCTCTGTTGCCTCTCATTTACAACTGCCTGAAAGCTAATTCCCAGAAGGGAGGAAGCATGGCTGCAGAATTTGGGGGCACCTCATTCCTTGCAGTAAAAGGAAAAATTCAGCAGAACAGATATTTCCCAGGACATGCACAGGTATAAATACACATATACTTTTTGGTCATGACACAGGTCTTAGACTTTCACTGTACACAGTGTAGCTGTATCTCAAGTGGGAGTCAGTTTTGCATAGCAAAGGGAAGAAGGTTTGTCTGACAGCGCACAGATGTTAACAACCAAGGCAGCAGCTATCTTTCAGTAAACAAATATGTAAAACACAAGCTGCATGAAAAACCCCATCGCATTTTAGATACTGTATTTCCATATTCTGTGGGACAATATCTCAAAAGCTTGCTTCTAGCCTTCTACCTTTGAAAAATGTTTGCAAATTTTTACTATATGTATTGTTGGTGTAACTAATGCCTTGGGTGAATTTCTGAGATCTCAGTCTGCTTATCTTAGCGCCTTGGTCAAATCTTTATATTCTGTTCTGACATGAGGATGCAAGCAGGGTTTGTCTTTCTTTCTAGTGCTCAAATGGAAATGAAGTACTTTGAAATCCACATTTGGTCCATAGCCACTAAAAATCTTTGGAAACTACTTTCATATCAGGGCTTTACATTGGGTGCTATTGGTTTGACTGATATCTCCAAATCTATGGAGATTGTGATGGGTCTGCTTTAGAAGAATGAAAGAGAATTGTCCTTCAAAGACAGTTAGTGCATCAGGCTCAGCCCTTCTGGGACAGCAGTAATGGCCAGCAGAGATGGCTTGAGTGAAAATATCATGGAAATACCTAGGCATTCAAAGAAGCACAACGTTTCAACCTCTCTGAGAGGGATGCAGTTCTGTTTCTTCCGTTTAACATAATAATGCCCACAGAAGCCGTTTACACTTAGAGTAGAAGGAAGGGGAACATATCCTTTACTTTCAAGAGTAAAGCCTGTGTAATAGTTATAGGCTTTTACTGCCTTATATCAATACTCCCAACAAGGGGCCTTTATGGCTTATTATTCCCTACAATGGATGTTTATAGCTTTGTATACCACAAGCAGTAGAAATTGTCAGTCACTCAATGGTCAATCATCAGGCAGAGGCAGTCTTGCTTAATGATTAAAAAAATTAAATGTATGGTTCATAATTACAAAAATCTCCATAGAGTGCTGTCTGTAACTGCAGTTAATAACTGGTTTGTCAAAGTTTAATGGTCTGAAGCAAAATGGTCTTCAAGCCTGTTACTTAAGCTGTCACTGCAAAAAAGCTGTATGATTCATTAAGCAAAATGAAACATTTAGTTAACATATCATCTGTCCTTCCAATTATCCTCTAGCATTGCTGCATTCACCAAACTTAAGCTTACTGATTATATGGTTTTGTTAATAATGCATTACTTCTGGCACTGGAAATTACTGCATGAGGATTAGCAATATGCATGGGTTTTCATGGGGGAAATGCACGTGACCTACAAACAATGGGGCTTCATGCAGACGGAGAGCGTGGGAGGGAATAGTTTGAGAAGTCCCTGCTGGGTTTGGCAGCCAGAGGAGAAGGCAGAAATGCAACAACTCTTTCAGTGCCTCCACTTCTCACCTGTGGGGAAGACAAAGATTTTCTCTTTCATTTTCATGGGGCTCCAGAGGTCCCTGAGCTAGAAAAGTATGGGTTTCAGAGGCCTTCCTGGCTGATTTTTGTTACATCACCTGGAGCACATATGGCAAAAGTCTGTGGGATTCCTCATGCCTTCCCCTACCTCACCTCACTGTGGAGAAGGGCAAGTTAAAGAGGCAGGAACTATCAGGTGGATATAAATATCACAGAATCCATGGAGAGAGCAGATCAGTGGGACAAAATGAAAGCTAATTCTCTATGAGCAAGCCAAATACTTATATTGGATATTGTAGGATGGGTCCAGAAGTGAAAGCTAATTAGGTAGGGGAATAATCTTCCGTTGATCCAGAGACACTCCAGCAGGCCAATTTAAAAAATGAACGTGACCGATATAAATACATTGACTTAACTGTAGAAAAACAGATGGCAAATCTGGCCCTGGATTTCCCTGGATTTTGTGAAGACTCTTGCATTTATTATCAGATTATGCTGCTAGTAACCTTCATCAATGCTGAGTCTCGTTGGCCTGGATGAATATGTAAAATCCTTTAATCTTTAAAAAAAAAAATCCAGTTTATTAGCAACCTTTTGTGACATGATGCTAAGACATGCTAGTCACTTTTAGTCAAGTTTAAAGACCCGGGAGAACAGTTCAGACTATTAACTGATCTTTGTATTCCTACCCAGATGCAATCCCTGAATGAATATATAAAAATACTTCGATAATTTCACTTAACCCCCCCCCCTACCCCTCCCCCATGATTCTTTTAATGACTAGTGACAAAGGAGGTTTATTTAATCCCAGGTGGGTTCACCTCTGTGCACTGTGGGTCCCTGCAGGCACAGTGTATAGAGAAGGCATGAATGTGGCTGTGCTGGGCACCAGACTGAGCTCTCTTTGAACACACATACTCCCCTGTTATCTCAGCAATCATGAAGAAGATGCAAATTACTGATGCTACACAGAGCTTCCTCCTGGCTTGATGCTGTTCCCTCTTTCTGTTCTCATAGGCCTGTGAGTAGCCATGACAGTGATATGCTGGATTAGCTTCAGCAACTTCTGCTTCCTGCTGCTGCTTATCTTCATTTAAATTCTTCTGAAGCCAGCTCATCCTTCAGGATAGAAAGAAACAGAGGTTAAAAAAGAAAAACCCTGGTTATTTGGGCTTCTAGCCCTGCAGACTCAGAAACTATGTAATTAATTTTTTCAAAGGATAAAAGCAGAGTTGGAAACAGCAGCACAGGCCACAGAAGAGTCTTGCTCACACAAGCAGGTCTCTGTGGGAGGGAGCTGCACATGAAATGACTGCTCTGGTTGTGTTTCCCAGCTCTTTGGGCTCTCCTGTATCATTTAGCAGTTTATGAAATGCAGGGTGGCTTTTTTAGGCTGTGTATTTCTTGCACACCATATGATTTTCAAAAAGTTGTACCTCATGCAAATAGTTACCAAATTCAGCATATCATGGAGACAATTCTACTGAAAAATTCAGGATTTTATTCCCAATAGCTTTGTCAGGAAGACCAGTAAAAAAAAATTAAAACTTTTTCTCAAATATAAATGGCTAAAGATATTTCTCTCCTTTCTTTACATACAGAACTATTTTATCTCAAATTTCCAGATATGTACAAAAACTATCAATATTCCTGCAGAACCTGAGTATAGAAAATACTGGACCAAAAAATTCAAAGGTATTTAAAAAATCAAAGAAATAATTTTTTCATAGTATGCTGACCCCTTTGTGCCACTGCTTTCATGGAACGGTGAGAAGTTCAGTAAAAGTGGCTCTTCAAGCATTTCTTCATCACAAGGTCATTTCCCAGCCAAAGCTGCTCTGCCAAAAAGCCTCAGTGTTTTCCCTGTCAGGGTTCCTGCACAGCAAATACATAGTGGGGATAGAGAGGTCCTGGGCCATCGCATTACAGCTGTGGGAGCTCCTGGATTACCATGGCATCTGGGGCTTTCACTAAAGTAACCCAGAGACTGCCCCAGGGGAGCCACCAGGGTGGTTTGGTGAGCAAGGATGTTCCCTTCTCTTTACCTTTCAACTGAGAAAAACCCAAAGGCTCACTCTATCCTAGAAAGCTCGACTGAAAACCATTACATCTCTCCAGATAAAACATTTGTTGCCAGAGCTACTCCTGATGTGATAACCGTGTATTGAGACTGTGGCATCAGAAGGCGAATTCTGCTGAGATGCACATACATGACATACATATAACCATGAGCTGCAGCTCTTTGAGGTCTGTGTGTGCAGGACCTACCCAGGAACACAGCAAACTCCACTGCTTTATTTCAAGTCTGAAATTAGCCTGGGTGCAGGATGTGGGACTGGGCTTAGCTGCCCCAGTAATAACAGGCTCTTTTCCCCATTCTGACTTCAGACTTTCCTTTGGGGCACAGAAGAATCGTTTAAGTGAAGGAAACCTGTGCTCCAGGAAGTAAGATGGATCCAAGTGGCTATCTGTAGTGTTTCTGCACTTATCATTGAAGTGTCAAGATGCCTAAAATCTTGCTGGAAAGAAATCAGCTGGTGGCTGCCAACCTGCAGTAGTCAATGTCAAGAAAAAAACTGTACTGAAATCACAGGCTTTTTCCAGCTGCTTTTTATGGGCAGCCTGAGAGGGCTGCAGCTGCTCAGCGGGTCTGAAGTCCTGCCAGATGCCCCAAATCAATGGGCGAGAGGCAAAGGCACCTGCAGAGATATGGATGCCTTGGCCTTTCGTGTTCATCAGCACCACAGAGGTACTGGCAAAAGGAGAAAAGCTGACCCACCTTGGCAACCAAGCCCTGCAACTGTAGATAATCAGTGTGGATTTGGTTTTGTAAATATTATTGAGATGTTCCAAGGATGAAACATTCCCCTGAGTCAGCCCGTTTCCCAGCCTGGTTAGCATGTGGTCTCTGTTTGCTCAGTGAAGGCGACTGATTCCCCTTGTATGTGAGGAGCTTGTGTGAAAGAGCAATTGGTCAGATTTAATGTCTGGTGCTTGGAGACAGTGAGTTTTCTTAGTCCTTTTGTCAGGATTTTTCTTTATTTTCCTCACAACAATGAATAAATGGGAGCTGGGCTGTCTGGGGAACGGGCTGCCCATCTGGCAGCTGGGGTCCCCACTAGCCAGTCCTTCTCCAGTCCTTTAGTTTTACATTCATCAGGGTCCTCATGTGCTCTGTGTCACTTTTGTACAGTGTTTTCCTGATGAATTAGACACAGAAGGTACCACAAATTAATTCCTTCCAGATGGCTGAATAAAATGCTGCAGTTCTCTCACTCTCCCCTGGAGATCAGGGCAGGCAAGATTTTCTTTATCGTGATCTCTCTCTGGAGTTAACTTCCAATGCTTTTCTACAGTTTGCATGTAAAATTAATTTCCCCTTACCTCAATTTTCATCAGCTGGCATTGAACGTTAAAGTCATCTTAATTACATGAGTCACGATCAACTCAACAGCCTGTCAGGGCAGGGATGGCAAAACTGCAGCTGCATATTTCTGAGCCACCAAATCCTTTCCTCGCTGTTAACAAAATAGGTTGATCTGTGATCCCCCTCCCTTTTTTTTTTTTTAATCTTCAGGTCTCTTTATCAGCTAACAAAACCATGGGGCATCACAGAGGGGCAGGAAAGCACTATCCACAGATATTTTTGGACAGATGCAAAAGCAAACAGAAAAAACATAAACCCACAAATGTCACTTTTTTCTGTCTAAAGGGCACCTAAATAAAAGTGCCCCAGTTGCCAGAGGTGGCGAGCATTCACTGAACTCACAGAACAGCATCTGGCCTGATGAATTGCAAAAACTCCTGCCAGCTCCTGTGCATTATTTTTCTCTTCCAAAAGCAGCCTGCCACTAATTAAAAGAATCTAAGAGGCAATTTTATAAAAGCATGAATCAAAAGCTTAAGGTGCAAAGATCAGCTCTGTTAAACCAAAAACCCCTTCAGAGTGTGTTAGAGCAAGATGTAGCCTTTGAGTATCAGATCTCTGCACCTGCACATTACAGAGTCACAGATTAAAAAAATAATCTTTTCTCCATTTCGAATTCTCTTTTCTTTGTAAAAAAGATAGTCAGGGGAATGTCAGAGAAAGGCTCCTACTGAGTCATACCCAGAAGGGGGGAAGTAAAAAATATTAATACATAGTGCAGATTCCACACAAATCATTAGCAACAGCTTTTTATTACAACTTCCTTTTGTTTGTTTTCACTTGATCTGCTGGGTGCCTTGATCTGCAGGCTGATGGGAATAATTGCCATCCTCCTAGACCATTATGAGTTCCCCAGTCAAAAGAGCAAAATTTGGAATCACTGCACTTCCCACAGGAGATCATCTCCCTCACAAGGGAAAATAGTAATTTTCTGGTGCCTGAAAGGATAATGAAACTGCCTTCAGAGAAAAATTTATCAAAGCCACAGTCACCTTCCTTATTCTGGCACAATTCCGATTTTGATTTTTAATATTTCCAAGGCATTTAAGACCCTGTTAATAGCCTGGCTGTCCAGTTTCTCATTTTCCTTATTGTGGGCACAAAATAAACGCAAATATTTATATATTTACATACATTTAGATGTCTAGTAATTGGGAATTTGTGCCTTGGTTATTTTATTTAATCACATTTTGAGGGCCTGGCCCCGTATATATAAATGTATTGTCAATAAATTTCCTTCTGCAAAACAGTAAAGCAGTAGTTGCCCAGAGATAGACCAAAGGTGTATGTAGCCAAGTATCCAAACTCTGTCATGATCATGAAGGAATACATAAGGACAAAGTACCAAAAATGAACATGTCCAGAGAGGGACTGCTTCCCGGTTACACAAAACTGGAGGCTGGGAGGTGGCTGAACCAGAGTTCCTGTCTAACAACCCTTTACAGGTCTTTATTCCACAAACCCAGCTGACTTGAAAGTGTTGAGTTCCACAGTTTAATTATGATTTGTGTAAAAATAATACATCCTTTGTTACTCTGAAGCTGTCTGCCTGCTATTTTAATTAGTTCTTGTACTGTTAGAAATAATGAATGACTATTCCCTGTTTACCTTCATCACATCATTCATGATTTTATGTATCATTGTTATACCTCTGAACCATCAATTTTCTGAGCTGATGCCCTAGCCATTTAATTTCTGTTTCATACCACTTACTATCTTGGTTCTAATTTTCTTGCTGAGATGAAGTGGCCATAATTGAAGTGGGCATAATAGAGATGGCATGTGGCCAGTACTGGGCAGACACAGTCTTAGACATTAGTCCTTTCTACAGGGTCCTAATGTTATCAACAGGAGGGCAAAGGCAATGGGATTGGTTTTGCTGAGTCTGCTAAAATACTATGTGCTACTGGGACCAGCTGGCAAGCCAGTACAAAGGAGATATAACCACAGGGCCCTCAGCTAAAACACTTCAGAAGTCACGAAAAACGCCTATAGTTTTCCTAAGCATTGACTTCTGTAAAGCATAATGAGTGGTGGAAAGCCTTTATTTGATGAGGACTCTTTGATCTCGTAAGAGTTTTCATATTGCCTGCAGGAAGGCAAAAAAAGAAGAAAATATTCCCTACGTGCTTGCTATACAAAATCACTCTTTACCTGAAGAAATCATCTCCCAGGCTCGCTTCAGACTTTTGCCTATTGGTATGAGCCTGGCAGACAGGAATCAACCATGAGCCTAAGACTGATAGGCAGCAATATCTACGAGTCGCCTTAATGCCCTGTGTTAAAACTTTTGCATGAAGACAAGCCCTAAGGTTTTAACACATCTTTTTTCTTTCAGAATTGTCCCCCACTCATTTTTTTCTCTTGTCTCAGAGACAGAATAAAACTCAAAATCTTGAGACTAAAAGCCTTGAGTTTCACTGTGTGATGGTATTCAAATTCCCACTATAATGACATATAAAGGACATAATCAGAAATTCAGAAAATCATGCTGAATCAAGCCAAAATGTAGTTCACAGTATAACTGGCACAATCAAAGGTAAATTCACAGATTTATGAAGTGGGATATTGAATAGTCACTGATTTAATATTACACTGATCTATTGCTTGCAAGAAATAAAATCATCTGGCCTGTCTTCATTCCTGGAAACCTCAGGAATTTGGTTGAGCTATTATCTAGACTGTGATAAGTGGTTATCTAGATCACTAGATAGGTGATAATAAATAAAAAAATAGCATAATAAATGGCTAATCATTGGAAAAACTTATCTCTCTTACCACCATAACTGATGATGAAAAGACCATGGAAAACCATCTTAGACACCTAGTTCAGACCTAATTTAAAGAGAGATGATACAAATATCTCTTTGAATGACTTACAGGCAACACTTATTGCATGAAGAGGGAGGTTCTGAGCGTTCAGCTTCAGACCCTGTTATCATTATGGTTCATACCCTTCCTCGAGGCTGGTGGGAAGTGGTCTCCTCTCCTGAAACCCATCCTGTGTAATGTCTTTTTCTGTTACCTGTAGGAAGAGGTGTAGTGCACCTGGTCACGTTGGCAGATGATGCCAACCTGAGGGTGCAGCTGATAGATTAGAGGACAAGGTTGCCATAAGCAGGCTGGAGGAATGGGTCAACAGGGCCCTTCTGAAATTTTACAGGGATGGATGAATCAAAAGTAATGCACATGGGACAGACAGACTCGTGAGACCACATCTAGAATGTGTCCAGTTTTAGTGTCCCTAATGTGAAAGATCAATAAAGTGGTGCAGGTTCAGTAGAGGGTAACTAGGATGGTTAAAGGCTGGAGCACTTCTGCAGGGACTGGACTTGTCCAGTCTAGAGAAAAGATGGCTCCATAAGCACCTGGTTGCAGCCTGCCAATATTTTTGAGGAAGCTATTGAGAAGATGGAGCTTTATTGCTGTGCATGGAGGAAGAATGAGGTCATTGGTCATTAAGTGAAACAAGTTCAGATTGAATATGAGGAAAAAAAGAAAAAAGACTGTGAGGTTAATTCAGTATGGGAGCAGATTGCCCAGAGAGGTTGTGCAGCCTCCATCCTGAGAGATTTTTTTCAAGACTTGACCAGAGACAGCCCTGAGCAACCTTGTTCAATCGCTTGGCTGACCCTGCTTTGAGCAGGAGGTTGGACCAGAGACCTCCTTGAGGTCCTTTCCAGTGTGAATTATTCTTCAAGCTTACAACTGGTCTGTTTTTCAGAGGGCTCAGTTAAACCCCATCCTCTTGTAAGCCTTTCAAGTTGAGCTTGGGAAACCTCAATGCATCCAAATCTGCTAGTGACTACAGAAGGCCTGGCATGTGCAAAATACCCTCCTCAGCCCTAAGTACAAGGAAAGGGGTTTGCTTTCAGGCTTCCTACTCACATGGTCAAGATAAAACCAGTTTGTTCTGTGTGTATCATAATGATGGCACATATCAAAAAGAAAGAAGCTGGAGGATGGCAAAGAAATATGCAACCTGTATGCAAAACAAAGTCTGTAGAAAGCATTAGAGCTGTTCATTAAGCCTACACATGGGAAATGGAAAAATGTGTTAATTTATACCAAAGGCTAAGATGAGCTTATTGCTACTGATTGGCTTAAGGCACCTGAAGCTGTGCAGGCAGCTGGTCTGTGTAAGCCCAAGCCCAGTGGGCTACATGCCCTGATGGGTTGGCTCTGACCTGTGGGCTGGCACCCTGAGTCACTGGGCTGGCACCCCAGGTAGTTGGGCTGGCAACCTGCAATTCTGGGTTGTAATGGGGAGCAGGACTAACCCTGGGCTGCCAGCTCTTCCCAAAAGGAGGGAGACTGGCTCTCAGTCCCTATTTCTGGTTATTTCTGGGAATTGACAGACTAATTAGATTGTGCAGTTAATCAGATTTCATCTGACAGAAAAAGCCAAATGGAGGTGCAGCACAAAAGCCACATGGCTGTATGACAAGTCCTCCTCATTTTGGAGAGCTGTGTACCACCTCTATCACTCAGCCACCTCAGGACTGCTACTGGGAAACCCTCCTGGGACCATCCCTCCAGCTCAGGGGCTGTTGGAGGTAGCTGCAGTCATCAGCCCAACAATTGCAATTGCTGCAGTGATTCACCCCAACTAACTTCAACCCTAAATTAAGAAATAATTATCAGAAACAAATCAACTCCTCCAGAAGGTGAGTCAGTTCAGAGGGGAGGATCAGCTGCCAGGTATTCTTTCCCCTGGTGTGCATCCTACCTCTCTTCTTACCAGGAATATTCCCTGTTACCAGTGATCCAGGGAAACCAAGGGCTTCCTCAGAAGGCAACCTAACAATTGCCCCTGTCTCAGGGTTTGTCCAGAATTGTCCTTGGTGTCCAGAGGTGGTGAGGGACCAAAGGACCTCAAGCACTGAAGCTCTGATCACAAAACTGCAAACTTTCAAAAAAACTCTGAGGGTCTTCAGTAACTAAAATGAACTGCAGAATCATATGGGATTTTTCTGAAATATAAATATTACCACAAAAGTCATTTTGGACAGTGCCATGTATATTTATGGAGCCACATAGTAATATTTAAATAATAACCCAGACATTCAAACGACTAAAATATGATGGCAGTGACCCCAGTATAAGAACACGGAGAGACAGATTTCCATTTGAACTGACAGTGTTTACGCCAAGTTTCTGTCCCACGCGTTTTAAGAGAGCCAGGCAATAAATAACCTGAAAACCAATGAGATAATGGAAATGTCAAGAGGTGCTAAGCTGTAACTGAGCAGCTATTTTCTTTTAAAAATACTTTCTGGTCTGAGTCAAAAGGAAGAATGAGAATAAGTTAAACTGCAAAACTATTTTCTGATGGACATTTATACTAATTTTTTAACCCAAGCTACAGGATATCTTACGTTTTCAGAGGATCTTTCTTTACTCAAACAAGCATTTACTCACAAGATCTCTGGCACATGAGAGGTACTTCAGCTCTAAGTCCAATAGACCATCCACAGGAATAAAGCATCGCCTTTCTTTCAAACCAAATGGATAATTTAGACATTCAAGCACGAAGGAGCTTTGAATCAAACATGATGTCAATAGCACAATTATAATTCAACCTAAAATTGCAGCATAATCCATAAGGTTTTGCATCCTACAATAAATCTACTAAGCTTATAAAATACATAGCAGGAGACACTTGCTTCAACAGTAGATTGGTTCAATCCATCACATACGCAGACACATCAGACTGCTGTCTAGTAAATGCTTCAAACATTTAATAAGAAAGTTTGGGAAGGAAAAAAATCAAACAAAACATTTTGAAAGTAGTAAAAGGTACTCCCTTTATACACTGTAAAACTTTCTGGGCTTTAACTCCTGCAGCCCCTCAGCAGATCGGTGATCTCTTATTGCTCAGAGACAGAAATGGCAGTGAAGGAAACAAAGAGTTGTGTTACCTGTCTAGGGCCAAGGAGTACTTCTTGGTGTCCCTCTCGCTCACAAGACAAGCTCTTTCAAGACCCTTTTTGGTAGCCATAAGGAAAGTCGATGGGGTTTTGCTTGTTTTTGTTTTCCCCCTTAAATTCTCTTGTCTCTGTTGGAAGAAGATATGGGCAGAAATGTCCTCTTGAGTTATGCAGAAGTCTCTGCCAAATAGTTTTAAATGAAAATGTTTTAATAATCTTCTCAATAATCCCACTGCGAGAGAAAGCTGCTTTCCTAGTCCCGATGGCGTCACTACCATAACAACCAGTAACTTGCTGAGCACAGCAGATTGGATGTTTCGGGCCTCATGCCTTGTTTTTCTTTTTTCCCCTCCATGTTTGATGCTGGATATGCTCTTTGGTCACGCGGTGGGTGCGTGCTCTTGCAGTCGTGGGCTGGGGGTCAAGCACAGCGCGCACACATCAAAGTCCTCACACGCGCTCGTATGGACGTACAGAAAGGGAGAAGGAAGGTGATTAAAACAGCCCATTTGCCTGGAAACAGTCAAACCCCTGTTTGCCTTTCTGCTTCCTTGGCTTGTGAGGAAAGCAAACCTCCATCACTGTAGCTTTGTGCAAGCCTTTTAACGTAAGCAGTTGCTCTGAAGACTGATTTCTACCCCTGTCATATTTGCTCCTAATGGTTTGAAACAGAAGAGACTGTTTATTATTGCCATTTGCAACACAGGTTATTGAAATCTTTATTTCAGCAGGAAGGACTGCAGGTTGTTATTTCTGCTTTATTCAGTTTGTTAGTTCTGTCAACAGCCACAGTCCCTGAAGGGGAGGAGACCTCCAGCCTCACCTCTCTCACAGCCTGACCTCAGACATTCACTTCAGCACTAATGGGAAATTTTGCACCGGTGCTGTCTGTGTTTTACTATATTCTTGGCAGAAACAGACTGTGATTGTGATCCCTCCCTGTGCACAGCCTTCACAGAAGAGATTAGCACTAGGCAGTGAGCAAATGCTGGGGGCCACGCTTAAATTTTGCAGTCTTTTTTACCATGGGTAGCCTAATGTGGATATGATGAGCTGGGATCTCCCCTCCCTTCCCCCAGTTCGCAGAACACATACTCTGTCTGAGATTCATGAGGGCAGGGGGCACATTTGTACATGATATAAATGCAAAAAATTGGATTATGTTATCAGAGATCCACATGTTTCCTCCTGCATATCAGCTGTGCGAACATTTCCCTGGAACCTGTGAGCCAAGTAGCTGACTGTATCTTGGGTGCTTTTATGAACAGCCACAGCAGAAATACATGGATTTTTTCCACAATGTGCTATCACCTTTGCCTCTCTAATGCTTTTTCCTTGAGAGCCTTTTCACAGGTGCTTATACTCACCTATGCAGCCTTATTAGTCTCCTTGGTGGAAGAGATCGATTTTATGACTCATGTCTGGAACTTCCTAACTCCTTCTGAACATTAGAAGGTTGGTCTTTTATGTTTTTTAAAGTTGCTGCCACTTAAAGTTGCTGGACCTGACAATGTGGAATGCTGGAAAGGCTGGTTTGAGAAGAAACTCGCATCGAAGGGTGAATAGTGTGGACCCAGGGCATTTGCAGAAATCTTACAAAACAGAAGTACCACACTTCTTACCACCCCAGAAAGGCCATTAAGTAGAAATTGTATTCTGCTACCAAGAGGGAGTAAAGCAGGAAAAAGAAGATGGCCTTCCAGCTGTGCACCCTGGAACCTGAAAAAGGCTTATAATTCATGCTCAATAAGGGCTTCTGCTGGCTCCTCTTCCCATCAATGTCAGTGTTATTACAGTGTCTCTCTGAGCTTCTGAACTCATCTTTCCTTTAGAAATTACCAAACAGCAACATCCTGTCACAGACTGGAGATGCCTGAAAAATAAACCTGGCCTAGGACCTAATTTACAGTGGATCTCAGCCTTTCTAAGGTGCTAAGCTGAAGTATCAGGTCTAAGTACCCTCAATTTAAGGGAAATTTAAAATCCACCTCAGAAGGTTACAGATAAAGCCATTTTCTGTTTCAAATCACTGTAACCATGTAACTTTTGTTAGTGAGATGAGTTTCCATCATTTTGCAAAAGGGTCTTGAGCCTCAGGTGCATACCAGCAAAACAAAGCCATAGATCATTCACAGTATTTAATCTAGACTTCTGTTTTGTGTTTATTATTGTCAGTGCTGATGGTTGTGCTTCTCAGGAGACAGGCTGTGAGGCAGAATAGAAAGAAATCTCTTCAGAACTTTCCACAAAGACTTGGGTTTCCTCTTTATACAGTCTCTGAAACTCATTAAGAGAGAGACAGCAGCTGTCTGTGGAATTTCTGTTTCAGAAAAATTATTCAGACCATCTCAATAAATTCATCTTAGCCTTTCAATAATAAAGCAGTTTGTTTCTGAGTCTACATTAAAAATGTCACATATCCAATCATACCAGTTCTAATAACCCTAGTCAAGGACATTTCTCAAGATTTACATCCAATACAGACTTGTGAGGCATCACACTGGCTTTTGCAAATGAAAGCTTCTCATAATTATTATCCAAAATCTCCATTAGTTAAAAAAAGCATATCCTTGATCCCATTTTAACTTTAATCAGCAGCACTTTAAATATGGGGAAAAAACCCCATCTCCTCTATCTTGTCATTATGGGAGTAGATACTGACAGCTTAAATGTACAGAGGAAAAGTTGGTGCATCTATTAATTGAAAATGCCAATGAAGTCGATCATTTTTATGAGCCATGAGACATCTTAGAGATCATCTGCAAAGTTCCTCTCTACCTTTCTCTGGCATCAGCTCTAGTAGCTCTATACTGTATTGCCTGTAACCCAGGGATCCTGGCATTTCTGATTTCTGGGGCTTAGTTATTACAGTTTTTATATTCATAGTGAGAATATGCTTTTTCACCCAGTGAAGCTCCAGTGCCTTCCAGCCATCTGTCATTTTGTGATCCAAGGCTGGAGGCAAGACAAATTGAAAGAAAAACCACGTTCTTCTTCTTGTGAACCTATGAATAGAGTAACCTTTTATAAGTGAGTGTCAAAAGGAAAATATCTACCCTGATTTAGATCCAATTTAAAAATCATTAAAAACGTGTTAATGTTAAATATTTTAAAATAATAAATTTTTAAACTTCAATATATTTATCTTGGGTTTGCTGCCAGCATTTCAAAAGAATGGAAACTTTTGATAGTAACTGAACTGAGAGGTAGAAGTCATCTGCAGTGTTTTAGATGGGATTTTAAATTGCACAAACTCATTGGGGAGAAAAAGACTTTTCAGCCACTTGTCAAAGAAATTCAAGTTTGCATTGGAAGTGAGGATCTAGCGGGAGCACAGTGTGGCACTATTTTGTGGTGTACACCTGCACCTCCAACAGTAAAAGTCTATGTTGCTACCAAATGAAGTGGGAATCCTTCTGCAGAACCTGGAACTTCAGATCAGGAGTATCAGACATCTATTCCCCACACAGGAAAGTGTCCAAGTTCAGAGTTTCCCCTGGTGAAACCAATGGTATGAGACAGACCCTCCCTAGACAGGCATCTCTGGAGGAGCTCAAGACCCTGCTCTGGATAGTGAGAGAGCCCAGGGTGCCCAGGCTGGGCAGGGAGCACAGTGGTAAATACATGAGGAGATATGGATGAATCTAGACCCCAGAGCAGGAATCCTGAAGAATACCACAGACATGAGGCTTGCACAGCTACGAACTTCCCATGGTTTGTGCCAGGCCTCTTGAAGGTTTTCTTTCCAAGCTGTGATATGAATATGGATCTATTCTGTATGGTAGCAGGAAAAAAAAAAAACAAACAAAAAAAGGTAAGGTTTAGCATTTTTTTTCCTTTTCATCTTATTTATTCAAACTTTCATTTTGGTCTCATTTTGTTAGCACCAACACTTCAGAAGTGTTCTGAATCATCTTCCCAGTGTTTCATCTCTCATGGTTGGATCCACATCGTACAAATAACCCAGCTCTCATTAAGTTCCTTGGAGAAATCAGACCTTCAGAAGTAAGTAGTACCAAGAAATGTTATTTTGATACAAAGCTGCTTTGCTTTTCTGAGAGTCTGGCAAGCTACTTTGGTGTCTGAGTGTCCCAAAAGTCCTGTTCAGGAGTAGCACAGTCTACCCTTAGAAGAAGTTTTTAATTCTAGGCTGTAGCTTAAAAGAAAAAGACAGTGCAGTTGAAAAACAAACGCTAATGTCATCTCAAATGTTATTGTCAAAGAGTGTGTCAGCTTTTGTTACAAAAATATATTATCTTTCTTGGAGCATTTAGTGGTTTTCTGTCTCTTTTCCATTGCAATTGCAAAGGGCTTCTGCTTGGTTTTGTTTTTATGATGTCTGAAGTTGGTTGGGGAATTAAGCCTGTAATTGCATTGCTAACAAGTATTTCTTAGACACATTTATTTTTCCTTGGGGAAAGAGACTGTTAGGAAGAGAGTACACATATTTTGGCAGCAAAAGAGACAGCTATGACATTTGGCTCCTAAGTTACTACCTGGATATCATTTTAATTGGTTTTTTTTACTAATAAAATATAGTAACTTTACTGCATTAGTTCCTTTATTACTCTTCCAACATATATTTTGTTGTCATGCTCTTCCTAAGCATATTTGGATCATGAAGATGCACTACAATATACATTGAGAGCCAGTTTGTTAAAGACACAAGGAGTTCTGCATTATTTTTCACTGGTGCAAAACTAATTGGTTTTTCTCAGCTACTGCATATATATTTATTTTCCATTTTATCATCTCTATAATTGCAGTTTGAATTAGGAAAAGGACAGAGTGACCTGGTAAAAGCATTTGCAGGGACAATCTGTGCAAAGGCTTCCCAGCAACCAGGATTTCTCAAGCCTGTCGAATTGCAGTGTTGAAACAGTCCTCAGGTCCTTCTTGCCTGGGCCGTGCAGGCACTGGCCATTGCTCAAGCACTTTTTCTTTTCTGCATGAATTCCAAAGTTTTCTTTTCAATAATGTGCAATATGACTGGAAGGAAGGAAACCAGGGCTCACAATTCAAATGCTCAAGAACCATGAAACTTTCAAGTAGTGAGCTGGTTTTTTTTTTTGCTTACTGCCTCTCTAGTTTCTGTGGATGTACAGTGCACTCAGGCACGGGGGCTGGGTGCACCCCTGTTGCGGGGTGAAGGCTCTTCAGCCACACTTGTGTCATTGCACAGGCATGGCATGCCTGAAACTTGGTGAAATGCAGAATGGGTCTTGGAAATTGCTACCTGGGTAAGATTTTCTTTGCAGCCACATATTTTCTCTCTCTTTTTGCTAAAGTAAAACTGAAAAGCCCAGCATAAGTCCAAGACTGGGACTTCAAAGACTGACACTCTTGCACTGCATTACGGCACGCAGCGATGTTCCCATGATGAAAGGGATCCAAATGGGACACGCTACATGTGTTTCAAGGCAGAAAACACTGGGGGATCCTGGACCCAGCATCTCAGAGGTGTAGCACATATGTGATCCCCAGGCAGTGCCCACCTGGACTCCCAGACAGGCCGAAGAGACATTGACCTTGCAGCCTGAGGCTCAACCTGTGGAAATAGTTGAAACACTTCTAGTTTAGGGAAGCAAATCACACTGGATAAGCTATAATTTTAATGGCATTTTCCACACTTGCATACCTTTGAGCTGCCTACCATAAGTCTGTTTCCTGCTCAGATTCTCTGGATACCTTTTATATGGTATATATGAAGCATCTGGAAATTAAATGAAGAGTTAAATAATGGCCCTCCTGTGTATGGAGCACAGTAAAAATTACACAGTGAGTTATTATAACTTTTTTAATATAATAAAGTTAAAGAGACTGAATGCTGGTTTTATGATATGTGATTTCCAGAATGCTCCCAAGTCAGCAACAAGCTATTCATAATCTTTTATTATAGCATTGTCATGATGACTGTAATCAAGTCCCTGAGCTACCTGATGATACCAGGGATAGCACCAAGCTGATTAATAAGAATAAGTCTGCATTTACTATGACATCTAAAGACTCTGGCTCTTTTTCTCCCCCCCCCCCCCCAAATATTAAAAGCCTGTTGATAAATTTGGATCTAGTTTTCTCCTTTAAAAATATTTGTGGTTTGTAGTTATCTGTAGGATACCAACATATGAGCTGATTTGGTAAAATACAAGTTAGTGTTCCTACTACAAAAAAAAATTCTTCACCAGCCTCCCTCCACATTCCCCCACTGTTTAGGATTTTCAAACACCAATAAAAATTTGATCGAAGCAAAATCTGTCAGAAAGGCATCTAAGTGAGACCATACTGATTATTACAGAGGTTGGTTGCACTCACCTGCTAGGCTTTTTTGTGCATATCAATACTAGTACATTGCAGTGTCAGCTGGACCCCAATTCCTGCAGAGCATCTGAGCTAACCTCATAGCAAGGGCTGAATCAGAGGGTTTGCTTTGATGCCCTGTTCCACGTGTTCCTAACATTTCGAGGTGCCGCCTGTGAAAACAGGCCTATTGTTGAGGTTTATGCATATCAATAAATTAAGTAATTGCTCCAGGTCACCTGTGTGCTAGTGCTATGCAGACAGCAGCGTGTCACAGCCATAGGATTTGCATTTGGAAAGTGTAAGTCTTATCCGCTTGCTAGCACCCAAATCAGAACAGCTCTTCCCCCTTTTTAGGCTCATGTCTGGGCTGCATGTTCCTGTAGAGCTTACACAGACTCCTCTTAAAGCCTCCAATGATGGATATTCCTCATGCAGTCTATTTCTGTGCTTAATTACCTTTGCTATTAGAAAGCTTTTCCAAATGCCTAACTTAAACCTCACTGTAATTTAAGCCATTATTTCATAATGGAGAATTAATTCCTTCCCTCTCTACCTCTCTACACCTTTTATGTGTTAGAAGTGGCAGTCGTGCCTCCCTGTTCTTTTCCTTTAGCAAAAGGCTTCATTTCCTTCAGGCTGTTGTTTTGGACCATTCTCTCCTGGATGCTCACCAGCACCTGCATCACTTCTGAGCGGCAGCAGCCGGGCACACCCTCCAGCTGGGGCCATGCCAGTGCTGAAAGAAGAAAGATTTCCACTACGTGTCACAAAGACAAAATCCTGCTTATAAGTCTCCTGGCAATAGATACTTCTCTGGAAACTCTGTAATGTTACTGACTTTGGTTCATCTTGTGATTTACTAAGTGGCCTCTCTCCCCAGCCAGGTCTTCTGCCGTTATACTAAAGCTTAGCCCACTTTGGCTACTGTATATTTGATTAGACAATTACCACCACCTGTGTATAAATACCTTTCACTTGGGCTGATTGACTTGCATCTTCTTTTTTTGTTTTAATAATTTATTCAATTTTTCAAAAGTATTCTGAATTCCAATCCTATTTTTCAGTCCTCCAGGTAACCCTTTCCAGACTGGGGTCATCTGAAAAATTAATAAGCATATCCTCTAAGCCTCTGTCCATAGCAATAATGAAAATACTGAATAATAATGCTGGTGAAGGACAAACCACCATGAAATACTTATTGAATTAAAGTGCATTAGAGTAAACTATTTTCAGTTGATCTATCATGGAATTCACGGGTGTGAATGCCTACCTGTGATCGTCATAGAGATGCTGTAACATACGGCTGCAAGTCCAACAGAAGTAGTGATAGCACAGTGAAAAATTTTGGAAGTTATCCTTATTTTCCATCAGCAGTATAAATCCTTTCTGTAATCATGCTTTGACCAGGGTAACAGATGGTGTCCTGGAAAAAGGCCTCAGGAATTTCTTTAACACCTGTGCCCAAGAACATGGGGAAATGTTGGTCTGTACCTGTTATTTTTCTGAAAGTTTGCTGTTCACATTTACCACATGGAAAGACTCAGTTCAAGGCATTGAGAGTTGATTTATTGTGGGGATTTGGTGGCTGCAGTTCCACACCAGTATCCTGCGGTAGTGAGCACATGTTCTGCTCGCGTGGCTCTGCGTGGTCCCCATTTACATCAGGCTTCCTTCTGCCCTGAAACTCACGGGATCCTTCCCCTTTTCTACAGGGCCTGCAAAGAGGTTTATTTGTTTAAAAATAATTGTACATTAAACTGAGATTAAAAGTCCTTTATTTATTTTTGCATATGAATTAGGCAAAATTAAGGAAAAAATATCTCCTATGCATTCTAGAACTTTTTCTGTTGAAAGAAGTAAAAGAAAAAAAAAGAAAAAATTCTATAAAAACCTATTTTGGTTTCAAGGTTATTTTTCTTTGGAAAAAAAAAAAGTTTCAGAAAAAAAATTTCAACTGGTTCTATTCAATGTCATTTCATCTGCCTCTGAAGTCCCTGTAATGACTTTTGCTGTGGCAGTTTTTGATCAGCAAACAACATATAATGGCTTAATATATGAGTTGTAGCAGTATCAAAACCAAGGAGCAATCACCTTTGGAAGGCATCAGTCAACAGGAGTGAGTTCAGCTGAGAGTCACAGAGATGCTCAGGGTGGGAGCACTTGCCCTGTGAGGACAAGCTGAGGGAGCAGGGGCTGGTTCAGCCTGGAAAAGAGACAGCTTGGGGGTACCTAAAAGCAGCCCCCAACATCCATAAGTTGGTCATCAAAGAGATGGAGCCAGGCTCTTCACAGCTGAGCCTAGTGGGAGGATAAGAGACAATAAGCATAAAATAAAAAAAAAAATAAAAAAAAAAAAAGAGAGAGAGAGAAATTCAGGCTGGATATAAGCAGGAGGAGGTAGAGACCTCCTGAGGTCCCTTCCAGCATGAATTTTCCGTGGTCCTGTGATTTGTACACTGACAAGGACACTGCTGTGATTTTAACTTCCACTTTGAATCTCCTCATGCATTTAGCTCTGAATTGCACATGTAGTCAAATACGTTATTTAGTGTTTTTCATGGTTTAAATAATCTGAACAGCACCTATGACACTCAGTGAAGAGTCTCTGGCTGTAATGTAAAAGTAAACAGCCTGTTTTAAGAAAGAGAAATATGTCATGCAGTCTGAGGAAACATCTGCAATTAAAATAATTGCTGTTCTGGAAAATGGCACTTATTCAGGAAAAGCCACTGGTAGGTAGAAACAGTTGTAATGTATCATTTTCCTAGCACTCAATCTATGGTAGTTTTTCACCACAGATTTGCAGTTTAAAACTTTTGAGTGCAGTGAAAGATGATTTATCTGATCTATATGGTACAGTCCAAATGTTCTGTGATAAAAATGAGCTATTGATCTGAGGAGATTCTAATTTAGATCTGCTCACTTAAAAAGAGTAATAAACTGAAACAGTCTGGGAAGCTTATGTTTCAAATTACTTATCAAGGAGTTAAAAAATTTAGTAACCTGAGCCGGCAATAACTTTAACAGTAGCCAGAGCCCTAGATTTTACTGAGCCAAATTTTCTGAACTATTCACAGAAGTATGTGGATAACAGTTCTTTCTGTTACACTGATGTCCAGAGAGATGCTCATTTGTAGTGGACCTTATGAAAAGAAATGAAAAGACATTCTGGACAGTTCAAAACATAACCTTAGCAGTGACAATGAGTAATAGCTTTTTGGGCATAAAGTGTTGTAAGTAAAGTATGAAGAGGTCAGTCCTATTTTCCCATATATTTTCCATTGTTGAAACTTGAGGTTTTGCCAAGGATTTGGTGAGATTTCTATAAAAAGCTTGATTAATGTTCTATTGCTGAAAATCTAAATGGGTACTTTGGCCATCCAGTTCTTCATAACCACACTTTGTTTTTTACTGATTAGCCTGCATAGCTCTGTTTTTTTAATGAAGTTTATGAAATGAGTATGAATTTAGTGGATTTAAACACTACAGAGGTGAGTGCACAAATTGCTGTAAGATTGCACTCAATTTTCAATAACCCACACAGGCTATATCCTACATGGTTAGGTGTACTGTATGATATTCCCATTAATGACCTGGATAACAGAAAAGCATGGATGTCCTCAAATGTGAAAATAATGAGCAAAGGGGGACTGAAAGCACTTGAGAGAGTTAGAATTTGAAACAATACATTGGAGAAATGATCTGAAGTCAGGAAAATGAAGTAAGGCACAGATAAGAGCAAAAAGTGGTACACTTAGAAAGTAGAACAAAATAATAAAGGAAAAATAACTGGGCAGAAGCAGCACAGCAGAAAAGATCGTTGTAGGGAATTGTAATCTAAACATAACTGGTGTCATGCTGTTGCCAGAAAGGCAGCTTCTATCCTGGAAAATGGACAGTAATGCTCCTCTCACCAGCACTTTTAAAGCTTGACAAGGATTGCCATGTCCTTGTTTAGATGTTACATATCCACAGAGATAAAGACCCTCTGTTTGATGTTAAGAAAAGCGGTACTTTGAAAACATTTTCTGTAGGGCATGACTGAAATACAAAAGGTTTGACTTAGCTTAGCAGGCTGGTAGAAAAGCAAAAGAAAGGTGATATTGCAGAGCTTGTGCAGAGGACAAGAAGGACAAGCAGCAGATTAGGATAACTTGCAGTAAAAGAAAAAGCTGGACAAGAAACAGTCTGGTTAGAATAGTTAAACAAAGGAACAAGTAAACAAGGGCAAAAACGTTCCATCACCAAAGGTTTTGACAAATGTTTAAAATACATATGAATTGCTCCTTCAAAATGCATCCTATAAGGGTAGCCATGAGTTCCAGCTCTTAAGTAGGCTCTTATTAGTAAGTAAGAGGAGTCCTAAGCAAGATAGCAGATAAGATTGCAAGAGATCTTACTCGAAGTTACAAAGATAGACTCCTGAGATATGTAGGATCCATGTTTAATTATCCATGGTAATATTTGCATCAATTCTCCCTGTAAGGAGACTGCCTAATCACCACATGGTACATATAAGATGGCAGAAAATATTTGTTACAGTTTCCACTTTCAGTAAAATAATAAAATATGCATCAGCACAAGACCTGAAGTCCAAAACAGGAGTTTCAGCAGTAACATACAGGTTCTGTTTGCTTTCTATGACAAAGGAGGGCTGCTCCAATGGAGGTGAAATTACGTTTCTCTTTTCAGAGGGTTGAATGTGTCCGGGGCTGCTCTGTGCACATTCCCTCAGTGCCCCAGGAGCATTGCACTACTGTTGCACAAGCATTCACAGACAGAGCATTTGTTAAAAATAAATAGATTTGAAGGGTTTTTGCATGGGGTAATGCTCTAGTCCATCAAACAGCATGGTTGGTAACTGTCCAGATGTTCATGGGAGTCTCTGTTGTGAGGGTCATTGCAAGTGCACCAGATCTGGTGAGACTCCTCAAACCTCTGCTCACTTGTTATGGTCCTGCATGACCACTCCAGCACATGTATGGTTTGCTTCTACTGATAGTATTAAATTATGCACAAAATATCTATCTTGACTATGTACCAAACACTGTGCTAGGTGTCCATTTCTGCATCTGCACAGTTTCCACTATTCACCAGTATCTTACCTATGCACAGTCTGCAGCAGAAACTGCCTTGTCCAGGTTAATTAACACATCTCACACATAAATACTGCCTGTCAATCCATCCAGGCACAGCAGGAGCTGCCCAGGGGAATCTCCAGGCCAGTCTGACGCACCCCCTGGAGGGCTCCTGCAGCAGTTGCCCAACAGCTCTGCTGTGCGGGGCCGAGAGCTAAGGCAATCCCCTCCTCACAAGGCACTGCCTTGGGCAGACCCCTTGTTTCATGCATGCAGAGGCTGGCTGGGAGCTCTGAGATCAGGAATTAAGGGTGGAGTGTGCTGGCTACACACCCAGGCACATCCCTGATCCCCAGCTACACCACACTTACAGCTGTAGGAAAACTTGAATTTCGAACTTAGGCACACTGCGTGTGCCGAGCATCCTCTGCACCAATTATCACCTCATTAATTCCCATGGCACTGCTTTTATTCTTTCCAAAAAGAGCACATTCTCTATGCTTTCACTACTTGTCATCATAAACTGAAGCTCTTTGTTAAAATCTTTGCTTGATGGACAAATTTAGAAGCACATAAGCCTGATGAGACAGCAAATTAATAATGGCCTGCCTGCATTAGGAAGTAACAGAGATGTTGTAGTTTAAATTACTGTTTCAGAGCTGGTAGATAAGACCTGCTGTGTGCAAACTATACTTCCTGACCCAACAGTGATGTCTGTCAGCAATAAGCACAAAGCCTTACTTGTATTTAATCTTTGTACACATTTCCCAGACTGGGAAACTGTACATTTTACTACATCCTTGAAGGTTCTTTCCACTTGATTTTTCCTACATATTTAGTGTGGAGAGGACAGCGATGGTACAAAATTCAGTTCAAAACATTGTAGCTCCTGCTTTGCAACCAGCCTTGTGAGATTTTAATACTTCTCTTAGCATTATCTGTGCAATTAAGTTAAATGAATTTAATCACCTGCACATGAAATGGTTTCACATAGTGACTGGTAGTTTCAAAATAAAAGACCACACTGTATTTTGGAGATTTGGATGGGCTAAAAATAACATGAAAGATATTTAAAGGGGGGGGTGGGGAGGAAAGAAGAAATGTGCCCATTATATAAGAAAATATAGAAATGTCTATTCCAAAGAGATAAGGATAGATTTTTGGATCTGTGATCAACCTATTCTCCAGTTCTTGACTAGACACAGAGTGGAACCTCTGAAAAAACGAAACACATCCACACTGAGGAAAATTCAGAGAATCAAAGATCAAGTAATGCTCTGCTTTGTACATAAAATAAGCCATAGACAATTCCTTCTTTTTTTTTTTTTTCCTTTTTTTATTTTTCTAGTTAAACAGCAAGGTGAATAGTGGCTTTTCTCTTTTCTGGAATTAATTTTTCATTTACAAACAGGGATACAAGTCCCCTCTACTACAGTGTGAAAGTATTAATAGTTTGAGGACAGATATCATGTAATCATAAAATCATAGAATAGTTTGGTTTGGAAGAGACCTTAAAGATCATCTAGTTCCAATCCCCCTGCCATGGGCGGGAACACCTTCCAATAGACCAGGTTGCTCAAAACACCATCCAACCTGGCCTTGAACACTGCCAGGAATGGGGCATCCACAACTTCTCTGGACAACCTGTTCCAGTGCCTCACCACCCTCTTGGTACAGAATTTCTTCCTGATATCTAATCTAAATCTGCCCTCTTTCAGTTTGAAGCCATTCCTCCTTGTCCTGTCACTACATGCCTTTTTCAAAAGTCCCTCTCCAGCTTTCCTGTAGGCCCCTGGAAGGTGCTATAAGGCAACCCAGGAGCCTTCTCTTCTCTGGACTGAACAATCCCAACTCTCTCAGCATGTCTTCAGAGGAGAGGTGCTCCCACCTTTTGATCATCTTCATGGCCCCTCCTTTGGACTCACTCCAGCAAGTTCATGCCCTTCTTATGCTGGGAATCACAGAGCTGAACACAGTACTCCAGGTGGGGTCTTGAGAAAGGGGAGCAGAGAGGAAAATCACCTCCCTCAACCTGTTGGTCATATCACATCACCTGAAACATCAGTGATAGCTCTTCTGAAGAGTTAATTCCTTCAGGATTTCATTTCATATGCATCCACTAGGAAATGCGGTGAGACAAGTGTGTATGGCTAAGAATTTTTGAACTGAATTATAGTAGGGCCAGGAAGAGCTCTTGGGGATGAAGTTCTGAGGATTTCAGTCTCTCCAGCTGTAAAAGCCAAATAATATCACTGGTCTTCTCTGGAAACCATTTTGAGACAAAAGCAACCTAATAGCATTGTAGGAGAAAAACCAAATTGGAATCAGGAAGTCGCCATACTCAAATGGATACTCCATCAATATAAATATCTATTGGCTGCTTGGAAGCTGTTTTAAAATAAATGGAAATAACATGGTTTTGTAGTAATTTAAGGAGGAAAAAACCCCCTCCTTTTTATTAAAGAGCTTTACTCTTTATATGAGCCTAGGGGTTTTCTACAGCTTTCAGCATCACAGCATCTGAATGAAGGATTATGTTTATAGTCATAAACACAAAGAGCTCCACAACTGCCACTCTGCTTCACACTCAAGACTTCACAGATGCAACCAGAAGAGAGTTCCAAAGCTCGCTGGAAATGACTATACTCATTCCAGCTATTTCAGTGGCCTCCAAATCAGACCTGTGCCTCAAGCACAGGCTGCTTGAGCCAAAGTAGATCCTTCTTTTGCTACACCATTGTTTGATCCTCACATTGAACTGGCAGTGCTTTAGGCCTTACACAATACTACAAATAAAAAAGTCTGTACGTAAGTCTTGTGTAGTGTCATTGTCACAATAAGTGGAGGGTAGATGCGGGTAGTTCCGATAAGGATGGGCAGAGAAAGGGTAAACGACCTGCATGAAAGTACCTGAAGTAAAAATATGCCTCCAGCCACACAGGCATCTGCCTTGCAGCCCATTAGAAGTAATCACAGCAGAAGTGCTGAGTACTAAATAGACACAGAGACTGAAATGTTAGACTTAAGCTATATTCATTAGCAGTCATTTCTGTGGAATTTCAGAGTATTTTGGACACCAGGTATAAAAATACCACATATTTTTTGCACATGCAAAACTACTAGATTTTTAAGTGCAAAAATACCAGTGTTGATATTTACATAGCAGGGAAAAGCCATGTTGTTTTCCAGAGCTAGCAAAGGGGAAATAAATACCCCATGAATAGCAAACAAATTTCCAGATTTAAGGAGGATTTGGGCCATTTCATGCATGACTGATGCATGCAGGAGATCCATACACTCATAGCTAGGTGTCTAAATCGGTCTGAATTATTGCAAACGAATCCTAGTAGGAAGGTATCCAAATGCAGTGTAGAGTTTATTTCAATTGCCTTATGCTGGAATATGCTGGGTGCCTATTCCATCTCCTGCAGTTCCCACCTGCTTGCACTTGTGAGCTGTATACACACCACTCTGTCACTTGCTTTGCCATATTTTATCAAATGACATTTCATGTGCTTTGCTTTCTCATCACAGACCAAATTTTATTCTTACTAACAAAATGCTTCTCACTTGACATCAATGCAGTAACACCTGTGCAAGAGAAGCCTGGCTGTGTTTATACTCACTCTGCTGCTGACTATTTAGACCTAGTAAGGGAACTTGGGAAAAGACTAGGCAGTTCTATCAGCTATTAATTTACAGACTATTTCACACTTCATATGCCTTTTCTCTGCTTTCAGAACTGTGTTGCTCAAAAATGCTTGTCAAATTTTAGTGACTTTTGCAGCTTGTGATCACGCTGCCTGCATTAGTTCACTGAATATGGATTTCCAATACCTCTTTTACATTCTCATAGTTTTTACAATTAGACTTCTATCATCATCTGAAATAGCCAGATGACAATTCTGTTCTGTCCTAATTGCTGCGAATGACTTATTGATGCAAGCGTTTGCTTTCCATCTCATATTGCCTTAGAGGTGTTCATATATGACTCTTTAATGCAGTATCAGGAGAAATATTTCTTGGTAAGAGCTAGGGTCTGGTATAGTTTTGTTGATTCTACTTCAGTATAGGTTTACTGAATACTGATAGAGATTCTTGTCCTTAGAATTACTAAGGACAAGAATGTAAAGGTATGGAAGTACCTGAAAATGTACATAGCTGACTAATAAACAGTACTGAACAGTACTGAACAGTACTGGCAGTAAAAAATGCCCAGGCATCTAAGCTAAACTGAAATCAGTGAGAACGACCTATGAAATATATAGCAAATGAAAATAGAAAGTGTCAGAGCACAAACAAGGTACACGTTCATTGTAGGCTTTTAATTCTCTTACATGTCTGAATCATAAAAACGGGAATTGCTGTCACAAGAGACAGCAAAATAAGGAAAATTTTTAAAACAGGAGCTTTCAGAATCATAGTAATTGTATTTGTGCAGGCAACACTTTTACTGTACAGCAAAAACTGATATTTCAGACACTCTTCTATACTGTAAAGTAACAATAGAAAGACTCTCAAGCACTTTTTCCAGAATGGCCAGACAGGTCCACTCCCTAAGTGTTTCAGCTCAGCTGCCCTGTGAGGCCTAATCAGCCGAGAAGGGGGCGAAGCCGAGCTCAGTTAAACTGCTCCAGGGAGCACGAGACCCAGAGCAAGCAAACCAGGGCATGATACACCAGTTCGCTCAGGCAGGGCACAACCACAGTCCAGCTCTCTCTCTGGTGGCTCGTGAGGTGGGTGTGGGTATTTTTTTTTTCTCCGCATCTCGGCTGGACCCAGCAATGGTTTCCAAAGGAGTGAAAGCCGTTGCTGCTGCTCTCAGGGGGAGTGTGCTAACCTAGGCAGAACCCCCCAGGAAGGACACAGCCTTTCAGGTCTCTGGGTGCACAGAGTGTCTGAGCCTGGAGTCAGTACCAGAGGACAGTGTGAGAGATGCCCACATATGATGTGAGCAGGTGAATGATTTGCTGGGCTTAGTGGCAGAGCTCAAGAAGTGGAGAGTCTAAGAAGTATTAGGAAGAGTGAAAGGGAAATAGACTAGTGGAGTCATACCCTTTGGACTCCAAAGGAAGTCCAGCAGGAGATGGTGAAGCCCTGCCCCTCCTTGCCATCAGGCAGATGGAGCAAACCAAGTAATGGGGGCAAACGGAAACAGGTCCCTGACTGAAGAGGTAAAGGGATCCTCTCCCAACCCCCATCACCTCCCCGGGTGCCCTTAAAGACCAGGTACGAGGCCCTGGACCCAGAGAGTCAGGAAGAGGGCAGGCAAGAAGAGGATCTGTCTGGAGGGTCTCCCGGTTGCACCCCATCTACCAGGCAGATTACAACCACAGGTATAAAGAAAAAAAGAAGAGTAGTTGTAGTTGGTGACTCCCTTTTGAGGGGAACTGAAGGCCCTATATTCTGACTGGACCTATCCCACAGGGAAGTCTGCTGCCTTCCCGGGGCTCGGGTGAGGGATATTAGTAGGAGACTCCCTGAGCTAATCCGGCCCTCAGCTTATTACCCACTGCTGGTGGTCCAGGCTGGCAGTGATGACACTAATGAAAGAGGTACCAGGCTAATTAAAAAGGACTTCAAGGTGCTGGGTCGATTAGTTAATGGGACAGGGGCACAGGTGGTGTTCGCCTCAGTTCCTGCAGTAGCAGGGATGAATGAGGAGAGGACTAGGAAAACCCATCTTATCAATAGGTGGCTAAAGGATTGGTGCCACCGGCAGAATTTTGTTTTTTTTACCATGGGACAAATTCTATGGTACCTAGCCTGCTAGAGTCAGATGGGCTTCGTCTATCTAGCAAGGGCAAAAGGACTCTAGCCCATAAGTTGTCAGGGCTGACCAGGAGGGCTTTAAACCAGGTTTGAAGGGGTTGAAACCAGGCTCTCCAGAGATGAGCCTGAGGGTGGAAAGCTGGAGTTAGAAGTGAAATCAGCAGGCCAGCTGAAGTGCATGTACACCAATCAATGCATTATGGGTAACAAACAAGAGGAGCTGGAAGCCATCGTGCAGCAGGAAAGCTATGATGTAGTCACCATCACAGAAATGTGGTGGGATGACTTGCATGACTGGAGTGCTGCCAGTCATGGCTACAAGCTCTTCAGAAGGGACAGGCAAGGTAGGAGAGCTGGAGGGATGGCTCTATATGTTACAGACTCTCTTGACTCTGTAGAACTTGAAGTCCGTAATGATAAGGTTGAGTGCCTGTGGACCAGAATCAGGGGGAAGGCCAACAAGGCTGATATCCTGGTGGGAGTCTGTTATAGACCACCCAATCAGGATGAAGAGGGTGATGAATTATTCTACAAGCAGCTGGCAGATGTCTCAAAATCGCCAGCCCTTGTTCTTGTGGGCAACTTTAACCTGCCAGATGTCTGTTGGAAGCTTAATGCAGCAGAGAAGAGGCAGTCTAGGAGATTCCTAGAATCTATAGAGGATAACTTCCTGCTCCGGCTGGTAAATGAGCCTACCAGGGGTGTGGCCCCACTAGACCTTCTGTTCACAAACAGAGAGGGGCTGGTGGGAGATGTGGTGGTTGGAGGCCATCTGGGGCACAGTGACGATGAAATAATAGAGTTTTCAATACTCAGGGATGCAAGGAGGGCCATCAATAAAACTTCTGCCCTGGACTTCTGGAGGGCAGATTTCGGCCTACTCAGAAGACTAGTTCAGAGTGTACCCTGGGAAACAACCCTTGAAAACAAAGGGGTACAGGAGGGATGGACATGCTTCAAGATACAAGTCTTGAACGCATAGGAGCAGGCTGTCCCAGTCTGCCAAAAGGAGAGCTGGTGGGGAAGATGGCCAGCTTGGCTCAACAGGGAGATTTTGAAGGAAATTAGGGGGAAAAAAGAGAGCTTACCGACTATGGAAAAGAGGGCTGCCTACTCATAAAGAGTTTAACAATATAGCTAGGTCATGTAGAAAGAAAATTAGAGAGACTAGAAATCAATCTAGCCACTTCATTAGGGATAACAAGAAGTGCTTTTACAAATACATGAATAGCAATAGGAGGGGCAAGGAAAACCTCCATTCCTTGTTGGCCATGGGGGGGACATAGTCATCAAGGATGAAGAAAAGGCTGAGGTACTTAACACCTTCTTTGCCTCAGTTTTCAACAGTAAATCAGGTTGTCCTTGGGATAGCTGGCCTCCGGAGCTGGTAGACAGAGACAGGAAGCCAAATAGCCCTCCTGTAATCGAGGAGGAAACAGTTAGCGACCTGCTGAGCCTCTTGGATCCTCACAAGTCTATGGGACCAGATGGGATCCATCCTAGAGTGACGAAGGAGCTGGCGGAAGAGCTCGCCAAGCCACTCTCCATCATTTACCAACAGCCTCGGCTCACTGGGGAGGTCCCAGATGATTGGAAGCTAGAGAATATCATACCAATCCACAAAAAGGGCTAAAGGAGGACCTGGGAAACTACAGGCCCATCAGCCTGACCTCAGTGCCTGGCAAGGTTATGGAGCAGATCATCCTCAGTGCAATCACACAGCACCTAAAGGATGGACAAGGGATCAGACTCAGCCAGCACAGGTTTAGGAAGGACAGGTCCTGTCTGACCAACCTGATCTCCTTTTATGATCAGGTGACATACCTGGTGGATGAGGGGAAGGCTGTGGATGTCATCTACCTGAACGTCAGGAAAGCCTTTGACACTGTCTCCCACAGCATACTCCTGAAAAAGCTGCAGCCCATGGCTTGGACAGGGTTAGGACTCTGTGCTGGGTTAGGAACTGGCTGGAGGGTCAGGCCCAGAGAGTGGTGGTGAATGGTGCTGCATCCAGTTGGCGACCACTCACTAGTGGTGTCCCCCAGGGATCAGTGGGGGAGTATTGATCTGCTGGAAGGCAGGAGGGCTCTTCAGAGGGACCTGGACAAGCTGGAGAGGTGGTCTGATTCCAATGGGATGAGGTTCAACAAGGCCAAGTGCCGGGTCCTGCACTTTGGCCACAACAACCCCATGCAGCGCTACAGGCTGGGCACAGAGTGGCTGGAGAGCAGCCAGGCAGAAAGGGACCTGGGAGTTTGGATTGACAGGAAGCTGAACATGAGCCAGCAGTGTGCCCAGGTGGCCAAGAAGGCCAGTGGCATCCTGGCCTGTATCAGGAACAGTGTGGCCAGCAGGACCAGGGAAGTGATTCTACCCCTATACTCAGCACTGGTGAGGCCACACCTCGAGTGCTGTGTCCAGTTCTGGGCCTCTCAGTTCAGGAAAGATGCTGAGGTGCTAGAGCAGGTGCAGAGAAGAGCAATGAGGCTGGTGAAGGGACTGGAGCACAGATCCTATGAGGAGAAGGTGAAGGAGCTGGAGTTGTTTAGCCTGGAGAAGAGGAGGCTCAGGGGAGACTTCATCACTCTCTACAACTACCTGAAAGGAGGTTGTAGCCAAGTGGGTGCCGGTTTCTTCTCCCAGGCAATCAGCAGTAGGACAAGAGGGCACGGTCTCAAGCTGTGTCATGGGAGGTTTAGCTTGGATATTAGGAAGAAATTTTTTACAGAGAGAGTAATCAGCCATTGGAATGGGCTGCCAAGGGAGGTGGTGGATTCACCGTCCCTGGAGGTTTTTAAGATGAGACTGGATGTGGCACTTGTTCTAGTAACCATGGTGATGTTGGATCAAGGGTTGGACTTGATGATCTCGGAGGTTTTTTCCAAGCTGCTTGATTCTATGATTCTGTTCATAACGAGTAAGCAGGTCACTGCTCAATGTGCTACAAACACACACAAGTCATGGTACACAAGTAATATATGCTACTCCATGCTTATGATGTTGGAATTCAATATTAATAACAGCATTACAAATGAGACAAGCAATTTCATGACCACACATGGCTCCTGTTGTACTGCACAGCTCCATTGACATCACAGATCTCCATCAGACCAGATAAGGCAAGAAACTGGGCCTGGAATATCTAAATTCATTCCTATTCAGGTCACTGACTTGGGATTTCTGGAAGGTTATTATCTTTCACAGAAGTGAGTGTCTCAGTAGCAGCTCTACATCAGTTTCTCACTACATGCCCACAGTCTTACTGCTGGTGCAGCTAACTGTGCAAGAGGTCCTGATTGCAGGATTATGTATTGAAAAACTATGATTAGCCTTCTGGAAAACTCAGTACATTACCACAGAAAATCTCACTTAGGCTATCACAGGAAGAGTGAATACAGAAAGTGAAGTAAGAATCTGAGGCACTCAGACTAATGCTTGGTTGGCCATGTGTACCAGGGAACTTTCTGGGGTTTTTTTCTGAACTGCAGAATAACCTGTGATAATAATCTTGATAAATGCAAAGATGACAAGTCAGATAGGACGCAGTTTTCTGCTCTTAAGAGGAAGAATGTATTTTCTGTTTCTGGGACTGTAATCCTTAGGAAGAAACTATAAAGTGATATTTCATGTTATTGGTATGGCACTGTCTTGTAAAACTCTTTCTAAATAGTTAGCTCTACTTCTAGAACATAGACTAAACGTCTGCTAAATGTCTGCTAAACGTAGACATTAAACAAGTTAAAAATCAGTGAATGGTTAAGAAAGAAAGTGGGGTTTTGACATGCACTGTTAGCACTTCTTTTGTCAGTTTTTCAAAGTATACCATTTTACACCTATTTGGATTAGTTTCTGAAATTCAGCATTCTACAAAACACACCTTTAATGCAGTACTTTTATTTTAGCAAATTCTAATTTCATTTTTAATTTCTGGGTTTTTTTGTGGGTTTTTTTTTTTTTTTTTTACTTTTGTAATGTAAATTCTCATAACAGCATTTTGGTTTTTATTTTTTTCAAGTTATGTTTAGTGATTTGATGCTGGTTTAAACAAGGACAGTAGTGGCATCTGTCAGAGAGACACTGCCAATAAAATTTGGTGTATTTTTTCCAGCAGAGACTATAAAGAACATCTTTGACTATAATGTCATCCAGAAACATGATTCTAAGAGAGGCTCATATCTTCCTGTTTGCTCTCAACTTGAGATTTACTGTAATGGAAGTTAGTGTCATAAGAAAATTCAAGGTTGTTTCCTTCCCAACACCTCCTGCAAATTGCACTGAGCAGCAGGAGAGAATTGTTTTTAATAGTGTAAGAAACCGAAAGGTTGATTTTGGAGGCATTTCAAATGTTCTACCATCCAATATTGTCCCTTTCTGTCAAGATGCTCCTGATTGAAACAGAAGGGCACAATAAAGTTCAGGTTACTTTTAATGCAGTGATTGGTGCTTAAGCCAATTGTGTTAATAAAAGAACAGGACAATTATGACAAAAACTGTCATCGTATCTGGATTACAGCTGCTCTCTGATATAAGTCTTCGATAGAAGAAGCACTGTTTAACCTCAGAGAGTGGAAGGTAAAAGGAGAAGATTGCCCTTTCATAGTCACCTTTGTTCTAAACATGGCATTCACTGAAACATTCAGAGGGGGACTTCTACCAGCCAGTATTTGTATCTGTTGTTGAGCCACTGACAAAGACAGTTTCCTCCTTTTCATGTGTTCTGCCTTCCATTTCTGAATTCATCCTTTGTTACAATAAGCACTTCATGGGTTGGTCTTAGTTTGGGATAAAGACATCTAAAATTAGGTGTTTGTAAGTAAGTGTCTATAGGTAATCTTGGTACCTGAACAACTGCTATAGTCAGTACCCTCAGTGGAGGTTAGGGAGATCCAGCTGCCAACCTGGTGAGAACTGAATCTCTCTACTGACTCTCTCTGTGTCCCTCAGTCTAATAGTAATTAGGGTTCTATTCAATTAGTAAACATAGGTGTCCAGTGTCTTTTCAGACGACCTAGGAAATCTCCACAGCTGGCAGATATAGCCATGACCTGCAGGAAACCTGTGGTCTTCTAGACTTACAGCTGAAGGCCAAATGAACATCACAACGAATTTACAAGGGTATCTTGAAAAGCTTTAGGCATCTATGTTTAGGCACCTGAATCAAGACCTTACATTTAGGCATCTTAATTTAGATGTCTCAGTCTTGAGCTGAATGTACTGCATACAAAGGATTTTTGAATCTGAGTTACCTTTAGTCACTGAAGAAGTCTGCAAGAATCACATGTTCCTCAGAGGGAGGTAGGGACTCCTCCTGTAGCACCATATTATGGGGAGGATCTTTATGGATACTAAATCTTTCCATATGTGGAAAGCACTGCTGTTAAGCTTAAGAGGCTAAAGAAATCCAATCACAGAACTGGAGAATTAGAGTGGCAATATGCAGTTTCATCTGCTCATACAAAGAGAAGATATTGACTGCTTCTGTTAAAACAGGGATTAGATAAAATATCAATGTCACAGTTATTTTAAACAGCCTTAATACATTCTTTTTTCTAATTAGATAATCAGTAAGTGGGAAAACAGGTTTCCAGACCACCTTTAGTAGAATAGTGTTAGAATAATAATCAACAGCTAACAACCCACATATTCTTAGTGAATACAGGTTTACTGGAGCAAGACAAATAAAAATAGAAAATGTTTATTTAAATTCCAAACAACCATGGACTCCTTTTTCCCATAGGAACTGAGAAATAATTATCATCTCTGAAAATTAGTTTATTGATTTTGATGGCTACATATGATTCAGGTACTTCACTTCAGCCTAAATTGAATATTCTATTTCTAGTGGTTTCCATAAAATACTACCGTGGAAATAGAAGAAAGACATATCTTGGATTCCTGGAAGTGGCAAGATAGACAATTACTCTGATCAATAAACATTTTGGCAGTACAATTCAGTACTTAACCTCTTCTGGGTCTTGGCTCATATAGACTAGGAACTGAATTTGTTGAATTGTCAAACCATTTTTACTGCTTTAATAGTATCTTCTCATCTTTACATTGATTTCTTCTCCTGAGCTCTGTGCTAAATCTTATTAAGTCCCCAAAGACAGTGGAACCCAAGTTTCAGCCTGGTCGTGGTTACAGACTTCACCCAGGATCTTTTCTCCACCAGAGCTGAGAAATTGCAGTCCACCAGCTCTCCACTGGCATGGGTTGTTAAGGTTGTCTTGTCCCAGGTCAGAAACCATACTGATGGCTTCAGCTTTCTCTATCAGTGAAAAAAAGGAGACAAAACCTGCTTCCTTTACTTAACTCGATGCTTCATTTCTTTCTCAAGAGTTGCCACAGGCTGAACGAAGAGATCACATTGACCAATTCTCCCACACCTAGTGCAGGAAGAACAGCTCAAGGAGAGGTCTTCCCACCCTTTCTTCCCAGGGGGTTTTGTGGTAGGAGTATTGAAACCAGTATCTCAACAGTCATCTGTTTCAGTGTATGAATGAATTTCCAGAAGAAGTGGCCTCTTTTCTTGGAGCCTCCCATGAAGCATGTTTCTCCTTAATGTAGTGGTGACCCAATATGCGCATTTATGCAATGAGTACTGAAAGCACTCTGGGTTTGGTAAGTAACAAATCTCCAGTAGGAGTCATAGCTGCTCCATGAAACAAGAAAAGCAAGGTCACACAAAGCTCACTGCCTTCTCTTCCATCTCCACAAGATGGAAAGTAGCCAAAGAGATGAGAAATATGTTGTGTGGGGGCGTGCAGCACATTTTCAGGCGATCTTCACAGGTCTCTTGCCCGTGGCATGACTGACATGAGCTTCATGCACCCACACTGTGGAGCAATTTTGTTGTCTGAGGAACGCTGTCCATCTTACATCCTACCTATTGATGGGGTCTTGGTGAACCTGCTTCATGGTCCTGCTTAGCTCTGATCCTTTCAATAGCAAGGATTTGAAACTTCAGACATTTTCAAAGGCCCAAGGATCAGACAGGCTTGGTGCAGTTTTGACATCAGACCTTAGGAGCAGAGTTACTTCTGGTGCATGAGGGGGTGGTGAGACATTTTAAGTAAGCAGTCAGATGTATTCCTGTCTTCTTGAACCTGCACAATGACATTAGCAGAAAGAGTGTTATGAGTGTGCTTACAAGGGAAAGACAAGTTTCTAAAAACTTTCAAAGAAAATAGTCCATAAGGAATTCTGAAAGTAAAAAAGAATTCAGAGGAAAACTGTAGGAAGGATTTGTGACCTGAAGAGAGAAAATCAAAGGAAGTGAACTTAAGTTTTGAAAGCCAAAGAATATTGCAGAGTGGTTAGAAGTGTCTATAAGAGAGAGATATCAGATAATAGCATGATTTCAAAAGAAATAGTAGGTCATTCCTTAACAACAATATCGAATGGCTGGAGGCTGAAGTTTGAAAATAAATTGAAGAATTAATTAAACTGCCAGCGAAAATAATTGGAAACAGAGCAATTCCATTTGTTTTGCAGATAAATTACTTTGCAAACAAAAAGTTTTCTCTGTGGAAATGTGGATGTTTTCTCTCTATTTTCAGTACAAATATGCTGTTTGATACATTTGTGGTTCAACTTTTACTAGAATGTTGCCATGTTGATACAAAGATTACATTTCTCATTATACTTTGTTGCAGAAAGGTCTTATGATGTATATAGTTTCTCAATAAAAAGGGAGAGACAAGTATAACGAAATATATAAATTAATGAGATTTGATTATGGTGAGCTTGAGCAAATCACACCTTCTGTGTTTTGAATTGTTTTCAGAAGCATTCTGAGAATGAATTACACTGATTTCAGGATTCAAAATAATTAATGGGAGGGAAAGGTTTTCTAAGCAGTTCTTGTTAGTACATGCTAGCTGATTAAGTACGTGATTAAGTATTTGTTGCTCAGACCCTCTTAATCAAGACTTGTTATCTTTTTAAAATATATATTCAGTTAAGAAAAAAGTTGTGTTTCTTTCATAAACATGAAATTCTGGTTGAATATATACCTATACTCTTGAAAACTAGGCAAGTAGTACATCTGATTTTCCTTTAATTAAACTATGAAAATACCTGAAAATTTTAGAGTCAAAGAAACAGAAAATTATTGCAAAACTGACTGTATCTTTTAACCTACCTATGCATGCCAATTTTCTGTCAAATACGCTTCAGTATTTGATAATAAAAAAGTTTGTATGTCTGATAATATTTCATGAACTTCATACAAAAAGAATGTGAAGACAGGTCAGTTGAACTTCATGGACCATACGTCAATTTGCAAAATGAAAAAGAAAAAAAAGAGAGAAAGAAAAAGAATAAAGAAAAGTCAAACTTTCACAGAGAGAAGGTAGCAGCTACATGGAAACCTGGTTAGGTCTTACTTTGGTGAAATTCTTTCCTTTACACTGTTTAGGTGCCTCCTTTTACTTGGTTCCTAGTGATGCTCTAGGGAAAAGTTACACAGATGGCAGAAGCTTGCTACAAGAAGAATTTACTGTCATTCCTCCCTTTAATAGAAGAGAATGTAATATTCATTAAAAAGATTCCAAACTTCAGTCATCCCCTAACGATCATGCAAATTCCCTCATCAATGCATAATAGAACAAAAGAGATCTGTGCATTAAGTATCACTTCTGCCACTTTCTATGGCATTTCATTAAAATGTTGTATTTCAAGTAACATTTTGCAGAAGTTACTTATCAGATTTGCTTATGGGACACATCAGAGTAGGGAGGAAATGGCAGATGCTTCCCTGCAGTTCTGCTTTGTTTTGCTTGGCTTGGCCAGGCTTTGATGTGACACAGGTAAAATCCATCATAAAATATTTACGCTTGGTGTTGATTTTTATTTCTGCAACACAAATGAAACACCAGGACTCCCTTCAGGATGTGGGAAGATTTCATGAAAATCCTTGCAGACCCTACAACTGCAAACAAGCAATAAGAAACTCTGTCCTATTTATGCCCATACTCTCACTTGAGCAAAACCAGGAATATATGTTTAGTTGGGGTGCTGGTTGGTAGCAATTTATCTGTCTTTAGGTTGCTTTACATAATATTTTTGCTCACAATAGCACAGATCCCTCAAAAAAAAAAAAAAAAATTAAAAATTTGCATCATAAGCCCTGTCATCTGCCCAGAGTTATGGACAGGAGCGAGAAAAAGCTGCAGCGAGTTACGCTCAAGAAGTAAATGTTGACAGGAAGAATCTCAAGTCAGAGTTAGGCTGGGAAACTGGGCTGCCAGTAGGAGGGAAGAAAAAGAAGGATGGACATCTGAAATTTAGTCCAATTTAGATTCCTGCTCTGAATTGCTCTCAGGATGCTCTTTCCCTTGATTAGCTGGGGAGTCCACAGAATAACTTTGTAACTTAGATAGGGTGTCTTAAAACTTCTTGCATTGACCAAGACCTCTTCTTTCAAGTGCATTTCAGCTATTACATGCCTGGAATAGCTGTGGGGAAATCATATATGATTGCTACTTTCCTTCTGCTGGAAAAACCTAAAATTTAATTCACCATGAAATAAGACCATATGCTTAAATGATAGCTAAAATGGCTGTGAAGCTGCTCGAGCTTTGTGAGAGCAGAAAAACTCATGAAATGCCTGAGGAGATTAACAAAACAGCAGGCCTCTGATGGCGTGTCCTTCTGGTCAGTGTACCATGCTCAGGGGCTGGGAGAGCATATCACGCTGGGAACAACCCCCCACTTAGACAGGGTTGGTTTGGTTGCTGTAAGAAGATGTCTAGAGCAGTTCAGTGAACAGCAATAATATTTTTTAAGGTGAGAAATGCAGTATAAACCCCTTGACCTTGGTGTGCTTATCCACCTCTGAGGATATGAGTTTCATTTTCTTCTTTTTTGTAACAGCATGCTGGAAAATAATAAGTCGAGGCTCTGGATTCATCTCAGATGAGGTTCATTTATCAGGTACCAAGTTTCTCTAAAAACAATTCAACTTCTACATAACAGAGAGTTAGTAAGCATTAGATTTTTTTTTGATAACTTTCTTCCCAAGTCTGTGAGTACAAGCACGTTTCAATATCGAGGTTTTTCTTTATCTGATGATGACACTGTTCAAAAGGGAGTGGAGTTGAAGTGAGGAGTACAAAGTCATGCTTGGGTAACTTTAATCATTAATAACTTGCTCATTTATAATTGCTTAAAAATCCTCCCAGGTTTCAGTTGTTAGTTCAATGGATTAACAACACAAGGACACTGACCTGCTGTCTCTTTGCAGGAGGAGCTTGCTGAGTGGAGATGTAGGAGCATTGAGCTCATTATGCATACTGGGCAAGGGAGGATCAATCCTACTTCAGAGAGGGAAGGTGGAGAGCAGAAAATGTGGTAGAATTAATGGAAAGGCTTTATATATATATATATATATATATATAATTTTTTTTTCTGCTATGCTTTCTCTAAAATGTGACAAAAAGAGGAATCTGTGTTAGGTCTGAAAGTGTGACTAGTGTAAAACCAGATTGTACCATTTAAAGGGAAAAACATCACTCTAAGTATTACTTTGGCTTGTCAAAAATGTCAGGCAGAAAAGAGGATACAACCAAGCAAGCAATGGATTTAAACCATATCGGATTTGGGGAACAAAAAGATTGCTGCGAGAGTTCTCCAAGAAAGGAGATGCTTTGCTGAGTAAATTATTTATTTCCATTCCTGGTTTCCACAAGTAATAGAAGAAATCTGATTTCCACCATCCTCTTGCTGCAGTTTAGATAAGTGACAAATTATGGCAAGGTGTTTGCTGTGGGGCACCAACACAGCTCTTGTGGATCAGCACACTCCTGTTCTCTGGACCATGAGCTAAAGCTGAGGAAATAGGTGGCTCTAATCTGGCTTTACCCCTGCAGGGCTCAAAGAATTCAGGCTGTTTGCTGTCTTCCATCAGCCAGGGCCCCGTCCCAGAGATTAATTTACAAAAATTTAAGATAGAGAGGGAATTTGACCAAAGCTCTGCAACTCTAACCCAATTAGATTGCTGTCAATTTTTAGTATATGCATTGGCAGGATCCAACTCCTTAAGTTAAATCCAACTGATGGATCTGTTTTTCAATTGGAAAATGCAGTTGTATTAAATTTTGAGAGTACAATTTGATTGCATTTTTCCAGCTGGCTTGTTTTGACAGTGTCAAAATGCTTTTTGTATTTATGTCTCAATTTTATTTAATAAATTAGATACTGTGCATTGTAGAAAACTTTTTTATAATACATGGCATTATCACAATGAAATGTTTTTGCTGTTTTTGACTGAAACTATCTAAACTTTTACTCAATGGGAAATTTCACCATGGTGGCTCCAAGTTTTTTTGTTTAGAATTGAAAATAATGACAGAGAAGTCATTATTTCCCAAAAAAACAACAACAAAAAGCACTGTTTTCCATCCAGGTCTACCACTGACAATGATTGGAGAAAAAATAGAGAGAAAGTTGAAAGGATTTGGAAAAGCAATAATATTTATGACATGTTCCTATTAGTATGATAGCTCATTCTGCTCTATCAGATGCTAGGTTGATAATCTACTGGAAAGTTGCTGCCTAGTAAAGAATAAATTTTCTTATCTAGTATATACAGATGTTTTCATCCCTAGTGCCTATATCAGGGTTTATACCTTGTCCTACTCTCATATCTGAGCAATACCCACACAAATCAAGCCTCAAAGTGAATTCCTTACTGGGACTCAATTTCCCATTTTGGAAATGGTACTTTGCTCATCAGTGTCCCTGGTGTAGAACATGATGGTGTTCTGCCCTTTTTTTGGCATCCAAAAGTTACATGGTTGAGTCTACCCTCATCAGATGAAAGTGACATTGTCACTGGAGATAAATGGGCTCAAAGGATCTATCAAAGATAGGCATTTACCACTGACCTCCATTTCATTAGGAACATTAAGGCAGGTAAATACCAATCTGTGATTAAAAAAACCTCTGAAATGTATAATTTTCTTAAGGAAATTGTAAAGAACAGTTTTTTTAAGCAAATCCAGTACTGTTTTCAGGCAATGTGTGGCTGAAGGCTCCTGAGAAGTGTCACTGAATGTCGTCCTGAAGATAGGTTTTACCTGGGTACACAACAAAGTTCCTGCTCTAAGGAAGCAAAGTATGTAGATTTACAAAAGCCTGGCATTTTGCACAACAGAACTAATATAATGCCATACCTACAGTCTGTTGCCATAAAGAACTGTGGATTTATTATTTGAGAAGCAAAAATGCTCTCTACTGGATTCTGTTTCCCTAAGTCTTTAAGCTAGATTCACAGACAGTTTCAAAGCTCTGGGTTCAGCACTTGTACCTTTTTTACTAGATAGAACACAATGACAGAGCTCTAGCCTTCTACCAAGTCAGAGAATTTTCTTAGAAAGATTTACATGAGGACTCATTACACACGTACTCCACAGAAGGATTTCTTCTGATTGCTACATTGCTGTTACTCATAATGCACTTTACTCAACACTTGCTTTAGCTTTGATGAAAAAATAGTTTTGCGTTTGTTCATGTACAACCTACAGTTTAACAACAACAACTCACAACTTTCAATACTTAAAGGAGGCTTATAAGAAAGATGGGGACAAATTTCTTGGCGGGGCCTATTGTGTTAGGACAAGAAATAACGTTTTTAACTTAAAAGAGTGAAGGTTCATACTTGATATAATGAAGAGATTTTTTTACAATGAGTTTGGTAAATCACTGGCACAGGTTGCCCAGGAGGTTGTAGAAGCCCTGTCCCTGGAAACATTCAGGGTCAGGTTGGACGGGGCTCTGAGCAACCTGATGTAGTTGAAAATGTCCCTGTTCGTTGCAGGAGGGTTGGAACCAGAAAGCTTTTAAAGGTCCCTTTCAGTCCAGAACATTCTATAATTCTATGAATTTATTTGATTCTTGTTTTTCCCTCATTTATATCACTATAACTCAAAACACTTAGCTAAGGATGTAATACCTTTTGAGGCAACCAAACATATAAAAACGACTTATGACCACCCTAATAAGAAGTGGCAGAGTCTGGCTTGTCCCAACACTGTGTGCAGTTGTCCAAGCAATGCTGCATCCAATACAACTGCTATTCAGGGCTTTTCATAAAAATCATTAAAATAAAAACAAATACCAGGGGGTGGAACATGAGCCAGAGGCTGTGATGCTGCTCTAGATGGTCAGAATTGACAGGAGGGACCTGTATCATTCCTATGGGACAGCTAAAAAGGGGCTGAATGGCAGGTGATGAACTTTCTCTCAAATATATTTGCCATGTGACCATATAATATGGCCTTCCTCCCAGTGCACATCTTGCAGCTCTATTTCTAGCTGTGATTTGCAGGCAGTCCATTTTTTGCTCATGTAAGAACAACAGAATTATTATTTCAAAGTGTATGTCACATAAAAAAAGAAACAAATGTATATTTACATTTATCTTGCTTTGCATTTATGGATAAAAGTCCTACAGACCCTCCCCTCTAGCAGACAGCTGCAGGTATGCACAGGAACCTGGCAAAAAAAAAGTTTTATCAACTACAAAGGTGTGCTGTAGCAGCATCTGTTTCATTGCAGGGCACTGATGCTGTGGCAATGAGTGTGTCCCAACAGTATGCAGAGACAGAGATGCTCAGAAAAATGAGGGACGGCAACCAAACAGCATTTAGGGACTTCCAGAAGTGTTTGCACTGATCAGATGCTACTGCTCAGGCGATATCCCACAGGAATACAGGAGTCCACAGACAACAGGTCATATTTCACATAAGAAATTATTTCAACCTTCCTCCAGCCCTGTCAAAGCAAGAAGGAATAGAGGGGATAGAATTACAAGTGACCCCAATAAAGTTTGATCTTGGCTGGGAAAACCATGGTAAGCAGTAATAAGGGCTGATGTCAGAAGGCCACCTGTGAGCTACAGGGATGGGATTTTCAGGGGCAGAGCTGCAGCTCACTGCATTGCAGAGGCTCCAGGCAGCTCCCACCAGCCTGTCCTGCTCCAAGGGCTCTCCAGTTCTGTTCAGATCATTTCCCTGTGCTGTCTAATTACAAGGTCTTTCTGACTCCTTACACACTCCCAAACTGCAGGTTCATTATCTGAGCCCTCTCTTTACCCAAATTCTCTGCTCTGAGGAGTCCCACACGAACACACAGGAAACATTCACAGTTGCACCAGAGCTCTTTTTATACTTGAGCCAACAAGCACCCTGTAAAAAAGTCCCACAAAATCTAGTTATAACTGGGAAGCTGTGAAATAGGTGTAACATGAAGAGAAAGGAAAGGAACTGATTTCATGAGTACATTAGCAGGGTGAAACACCAAACATAGAACCCTCCAAGGCAATGACATTTGGAGTCTAAATCAAGATGATATCCACAAAGAGACAACAGAGAAATCTTGCTGTTCCTGTGATTGCTGAGGCTGCTATTAGGACTCCTGCCATTCAGCAAAGCAAATGCTGTTGTCCTTGGGAGCACCAATTCAGGATCCGCTTCAGTGGCTGTAATTTAATAGTAAAGGCATCTGAGGTTGAAAATGGGAACTTGGCAGGCATGCCTGGGAGAAGAGGGCTTTTTGTGCGCGAATCACTAAACCTTCAAATTCCTTCTGCAGCTCTGCTTCCCTCAGTCATTTTATTTCCAGGAAATGTACAGCCTCAGCATGTCAAAAATGAGAAGCATGGGTAAGCAGCCACTGTTAAAATCACAGAGGTTTATATTGAGCTGCAAAGTCAATTTGAGAAAAATTAGGGAGCCCAAGGAAGCAGAGCTCTTCTTTCTGCCCTATTCATGGATACTCCTCTTGAACTGGGCTCTGGACTACAGGCTGTGCACTCACATACTTGATTATGGATTTAGGCAGCAAACTTCAGGCTTGGGCAGTTTGATGAAACTCATGGCCTCATATCCAGGGCTCACGGAGATGCTGTGGCTCAGATGAGTCCCGGCATGTTTGCATTCCCTGAGCCCTTGGTGAGCACAAGCCAGCACAGGTCAGCTCCACCAGCAAGGCATTGGGCTGTGCAGAGATAGAGCAAAGGCTGTAGCATCTGCAAGTGACTTAACCAGAGTGGGCTACCCACACCAACAAGAGCCAAGAGAGCCACACCATCCAGAGGCAGCACTGCTCTGGATGCTTTATAAGTCACTACTAACTGTCACATGGACAACAGCATCAATCTCTTCTTCACCATCCCCTGATTCATATATGAAATTGGCATATTGGGCATCTTTCCTTAGTGACCCAGCATTTGCCTGTTGACCCTGAATCAGTCACAGACGTGAGGCAGCTTGGCTGGTCATTAATCCCACAGCTAAGGCTAGGGCAGTGAACTTTGGTCCCAGGGAACACCTCCCTCTTACACTCATGCTCTTCCAGTTTCCATTTAAATAAAAGCTCTGGCAAGCCAAGAAAGCACTAATGCTGCTGAGCCTTCCCAGGTCTGCTCTGTCAGGTTGATGGTCATGATACAATTGATACATTTTCAAGAAGACAGTGTGTCCTATTGGTGTTAGCTAGTGTTTAACATATTAGGATGATGTATTTTGCTAGGATGAGAAGTGAGATGAAGCCTTAACAGTTAGGTCTAATGCCCATGGCATTTTTACACACTTACTTGAATGCAAGATGTGGCCATAGCTGAGATACATCATGGGCAACCACATGAATACATAGAGTGGCTGCTGCTGAATTTTGCTGTGATAGAATGAAATCTTTACAATAAGGATAGAGGTTTAAGTGGCCATGTCCATATAAACCTCAAGTCCACCCCAGAATACCTGCTGGGGTGGCAGGAGCCAGGCTAGACTAGTCTCCAGCTGTGTGGGCCAGAGCCTTGAGCAGAGCCTAGCTGATAAAGGACAGGGACGAAGTCTCCAGCCAAAACTGTTTCATTCTCCATAAGCAAAATGTGCCAAAATATCTTTTTTTAAAAACTCACATTTTCCAAAGAACCTTGTCTTCACTAAAAAAAAAAAAAAAAAAAAGATCCAAAACTGGCTCTGTGACTCATGCTACTACATATACAAAAAATGCAAATACATCCCCCTTTCTCCCAGTTCTCTTTCTGTGCAATCCGTGGAGAGGAGGCAGGGTTCTGCAGACACAAGCCGCTATTCAGTTTATAGAACATCTAAAATAAAAACTAAGTACCTTCTGGAAGGGCTCTGTAACACAAGGGTGCCAACGGCTAATGCTGAATCACACTCTGCTGAGCTTTAGGGAAAAGAAAAGAAAACACAAGTGACTCTGAGTACTACTGCAACTGTAACCGATATTCTATTTGAATTAAACATTTCATTTACTCTGTCACAGTGACTGTGACCTTTTCAACTGCAGTTTAGCTCTAAATGACTGATGTTCTTCACATTACACATACGAAGCTCAGCAGACTTGTTCTGTCAAAGAATGAAAATAGCTCTGTGGGTATTTTGTCTCCCTGTTTCACAGAGATATAACAGTGAATGCAATAAAAAGTAATGGTGTGGAAGAGATCATGCTGCTGCTTTCCAAGGGTCATGTACATATGGCTGATGAGAAGCCTTGGCATTTCCACTGTCTACTGAATTAAAAAACGGTGATGGGCAGCAGCCACCTGAAAACATGATGCACAGGTCTCGTGTCTCCAGAGTCAACGTGACCTCGGTAGAAAACTCAGGTTATATTTCTAGAGGAGAACTTTCAGAATAAATGTGCTCTGAGTTGGGTGAACTCTTGAAACCCTAGGTTTTCTTCACCGTCTAGGGTCTGGTACTTACAGGTGGATTGAAATGATTTTACGGGGATAATGGCCCACCCACCCCCCCAGTCTCAGCTGCACCCAACCCCTGGTCAGAAGGATGCACTGCCAGAACTTGGAGTTTCAAGGTGCTTGCCCAGTCTCTGTGTAGCTGATGCTGGTGATTTTATTTCTTTCTTCTCAGAGAACTGCATCATCTCTCTCCAGAAAAGAGAAAGAGCACAATGCTTTTAAGTATCTCTGCATCCGTGAATGCAGAGGACTTATTTGGGTGTAAAGGTAATAAACCTCATTTTCTTTTCTTGTTTTTCAGATCAAGTCCTTTTCAAAGCATCTTAAGAAAAGAAATAAGGCCCCTCTCTGGATGCTCTAAGTCCCTGCAGCACAAGAAGTAACACCAGATGCCACAGAAAGACACAGACAGCTTGGAGCACCTGGGAAGTAAGACCTGGCAGCTGGAAGAAAGGGCACAAAAGCTGTCACTAGCTAGTTACTTCAGGATGCCATGGGGTAACCTGTAGTTACTTGTGTCACTCTCCTGATCACAGCCAGCAAAAGGCAGAGCTGAATGCAGCTGGATGGCTTGGGGCTAGAATTCAGCATAAGGAAGGAGATAATGTGGAGGCAGAAACAGCTGAGTAGGGATGAGAAGGGACAATACAATCTCTTTTAGCTGCTCTGCTGGCTTTAAGTGCTTGTTGAACTATAGCCTGATTTTAACACACAGAGATACACCAGAGATTGATTGCTGTCCAGGAATGAGTGGCCTGGGAGTGTGCACAGACCAGTGTCAGGTGTGCATGGAGCCATGTAATCAGCAACAGAAAACTACTGTAGGGTTCTTTGCAACTTTGTGAGATCCCAGCTTGACACAGGAGAAAATACCACTTCTGACAAGTGTCCACTCAGTTTTCCAGTCAAGGGCTCTGCAGTGTCTGCAAAATGAAGCAACTGGAGAATACTACAGGAAGAAGGACCAGAATACCATTGGGGATGGTATATCTAATAAGATAGGCACAGTCAGTTCAGTCTCAGTGCAGAAAGAAAACTGAGGACACTGAGGAAACTCAGGTTTGGAGAAGTCACACAGTTACAATAGCAGATTGGTATAATGGGTACAAACAGTATTGAGTCAATCTTAATGGGCCCCAGCCAGTACTTTGACAGACTGGTCTTTTTTAGTGGACTTTATGGACTAGTCCTTTGAAGCAAGCACACAAATTCCTCATCATACACGGGAGGAAGGAGTTTCCGAAGGGAGAGCCAATCTGCCTAATATATGTACCTAAATTCATAACCCATTTGGCTAATTGCTCATAACTGACACAAACTCACAGCTACTGTGGCTGTTGGCCTCTGAACAAAGGCTTGTACCAACACTGACAGTAGCCTGGGAATGGAGAACAGCAACACGTAATACCACAAAGGTCATGTCTGATGGCCAAGGCAAGCCCCACCAACAGGTGGAAGGGTATTAGCAGTCAGCTCTGCTTTGTCATGTTTACTTGTGCTAGCAGTGTGCAGAGAGGATGCCCACCCACAGTTAATTCATCTGTATATGCTGACTGCAAAAACTATATATGCTGCAGGTGAATAATGCTTTATATTAAAACAAAATGTGAGGCGAGAGCCAGACTTACCTCCCACACACATATCTTTTGATATCAATATATGTGACCCACTCTTTAGCTGCTCCTATAAGAAACCAAGCAATATTTCATGAAAACCTATCCAGGGTCTTATTTGTCTTCAGGGAAAAAAATGTTAAGCCATGCATCCTTCCTTTTTTCTTTTTTTTTATAATTCAAGCTTTATCTCAGAGTACTGCATTCTGCCCAAAGCTTTTCGCACACTCCTAAATAACATACAGATATGTGGATTCAGTGAACAATTATTCTTTGTGCTTTCCTATCCAATTCCTTTCTTTATTTGCAGAAGCAGTTTTCTGTTAGGAAATACAAGGATAGTTAACTGTACCAATAACCCTTCTTCTGTGCAATGCAAGACTTTCTATCCTTGTTCTTGTCTCTTTATAACTTATTCCCCTGCACCAAGAAACACAAAACATTCTGTACCCTGTTTGTAGCTCTCACTGATCTGCTGTTTTCCAATATTGTGGGTGCTGTTTTCTTTCCCAAGGAAAAAAAAAAGTTTTTCTTACTTTATCACCATTATCGTAAAAACTGCCAGGCACTCCATTGTGGACTCTAAAACCAACAGCTTGTAGATGTGCAGTAAGAACTTGCAATGGTTAGTTATAAGGTGATTATCCATAGCAATTGTCAGCTTGGTTTAGAGCCCAATTATTAGGCCAGCAGACTGTTTATTTTGTGTATATTTGCAGAATTTTGTTAGGTTTTGCCAGTAGATAATTGCTGCTGATTAGTACTCTCTTATGTTGTCTAAAGAAAGATCAGGTGTGGGCCACTCGCTACAGATACATTGATTGCCATAAAAAACTCAGCATGGGTTTCAGTTATTTATCATTGTTTCCCCATGTTTAGAGGAGACGAAATAGCTTTTGACAAATGAGGGCTCTCCTATGGCTAAAAGATAGTTCAGTATTTCTCCAGCTGTATTTAATTTAGTTAGCCCTATTGCACGTGTCAATTATGCTTTCAAATTTTAGACTTTGCCATCACAATTAGCATATTGCCTGGCACTTTGCAGAACTGTAGGGGGAACTGGATCTGGATCCCTGCTCAAAAGAAGGTTCCAATCCAAGGACTACAGTGGGAGGAACCAAACAGTGTGACACTGGTAAGCAGGGCAGAGAGATGCATGGAAAGATGAGACTGGATGTGGCACTTAGTGCCATTGGCTGGTAACCACGGTGGTGTTGGATCAAGGGTTGGACTTGATGATTTTGAAGATCTTTTCCAACCTGGTTGATTCTGTGATTCTATGATGTTCTGAATGGAGAGGGAGCAGTGTGAGTGTTTCCAGTGTCAGCACCGGTTTGCCTGACTGACTGGGTTGTGGACCCGTGCTGGTCTGATGGAATGTCCTTCCTGGCTGAAACAAGTGCACTGGGTAAGGTGGAAATGGGGAATGAGGCTGAACCAGCCACTGCTGGAGTAGCACACACGTCATGAGAACATGGGCCATCTGGTGTACCCAGTGCCTGTATGAAATGCACAGCCTCCCTCCTTAAACCAAAAGAAGCTTAATGCCATAAACCAGTGGGTGGAGGCTTTTAGGTCAATCCCAAACACTAATACAAGCTGGGCAGAGAATGGATTGAGAGCAGCCCTGAGAAAAAGAACTTGGGGTTTTGGTTGATGAGAAGCTCAATATGACCCAGCAATGTGCACTTGCAGCTCAGAAAGTCAAGTGTGTCCTGGGCTGCATCAAAAGCAGAGTGGCCAGCAGGTCAAGGGAGGAGATTCTCCCCTCTGCTCCACTCTAATGAGACCCCACATAGAGTACTGTGTCCAGCTCTGGGGACTCCAAATAAGAAGGACATGAACCCATTGGAGTGAGTACAGATGAGGGCCATGAAGATGATCAGAGGGATAGAACACGTCTTCTCTGAAGACAGGCTGAGAGAGTTGGAACTGTTCAGCCTGGAGAAGAGAAGGCTCCAGGATGAGCTTATAGCATCATTCTAATGCCTAAAGGGGACTACAGAAAAGCTGGAGAGTGACTTTTGACAAGGGTGTGTAGCGATAGGACAAAGGGTGACAGCTTCAAACTGACCGAAGGAAGGTATAGGTTAGATATAAGGAAGAAATTCTTTACTAAGGGAATGGTAAGGCAGTTGAACAGGTTGTCTGCAGGAGTTGTTGATGTCACATCCCTGGAAATGTTCAAGGCCATATTGGATGGGGCTTTGAGCAAACTAGTCTAGTGGAAGGTGTTCCTGTTCATGGCAGCAGAGTGGAACAAGATTAGCTTTAAGGTCCCTTCCTACCAAACCATTCTATGACTCCATGAAGTCGGGGAGATTTGGCACCCCAGCCACTGCTCTGGTTACTAAAAACGCTCAAACAAAACCCAAGACTGCCACGGCCCTGCTCGGCTCACGTTCGGCTGAAGAAGACCCGTTTCCTTTCCATCACCGTTTAGCATCAGCCCACACTCCGCCGTCTCCTCGCTCTCTCGGCAGCTGCCCCGTGCTTGGGAAACGGGGCCCGTCAGACAAACAGCCAGGTCTGGAGCGGGAAGCGAGTGGAAGAGGAATTAGCTGAGAGATTTGCCACGAAAGATGTCCCACTGTTTCCCCCCTGATGTCCGGACTGTGCCGTGCCGGGGAGCCCGCCCCGGTTCCACTCGGCGACACGAGGTGGCAGCAGCCGCTCGCGTTTGGGCAGCGCCGGGCGCTCCTGCGGGGCCGGCCGTGCCTCTGTCATTTGTTTTGTAAAGGTGTTCTCCGCCTCATTTTCCAGCCATTTTGTGAAAATCAATGTTCCGATAAAGAGGGGAGAAACAGGCCTTTTCCACTCGGTCTGCGTTTAACCGTTTTGTACACTGGGAACAGAGCTGGGTCATATTCCAAGCTCGGTTAGAGCTCTACTCAAGCCAGTCATGTCATTTGAATGTGACGTAGAGAGCAAATTAAAATCCCACTCTGGAAAACTGCTCAGCTTCAACCTGCAGTTTTCGGGGGCTTGCTGCTTGTCAAATGCCATGTGCAAGGTAAATGTGACTGAAACTCAGGGACGTGTTCCTGCTGTGAGTGCTCAGAGAGCGCCCGCGCTCCCAGGGGAGGCAGCGAGGAGCTGCAGGAGCTGATCCTACCCCCATCTCCTTCCTTGTGCCAGCTGGAGAGGTACGGCTGGTTTAATCTTTTTATTTAAATTCTACTTTTCTAATACTTCTAACTGAATTGCCGTGTCAGAGAACACCCACATCCACTGACTTCAGTGGAATTCAGCCCATGTTTTTAAACCACTGTCCAATTGCAATATCGCATTTCATTGAGGACCTCTTTTGTAATTGGAAGGGCATGTGAAAATATATTGTATTATACAGCTACTTCCAGCACAAACAGCTCAACCCGTCTTGTAGAGTTTGAATAAATCTTTAGATCAAGTTCACCTCCTGAATGACCCATAGATCAGTGCTGAGCTCTGCTGTGGTAGTCAATTATTTATTCATGATGTTTTCTCCATTCTCATGACAAAAGAAAGATTTAAAGAGCCATTATGGTGTTTATGGAAGTGTTAACCAATTAAAAGCTCAAGGTTGCATGCTATTTCTTCTGAACAACAAAGTAAAAAAAAATCAGGAGAATGATTGATACAGTTAATATATTTATTGGCATTAGTACATTCTCTTTTATTGCTGGGATCAGGGTGACATCATTCATCATAAAGACAGCATAATTGTCTCTGAATGTTATAAAAGGTGAAATTCATTCTCCTGGAAATTAAAGAGAACATTGCAAAGCTTCAGTAAAAAGAAAAAAAAAAAAAGGACTGAATGATACAGATGATAAAATGTACTGGCTTTAAATTTCTGTCCATAAACCTGGAATAAAGCTACTGAGAATTAGTCTGAGATGAACATTGTAATGCAATAACCTGAAATTAGTTTAGGCGTTCCTCTAATCTCATTTTTCATGGTGTAGGACTATTCATCATAAAATCTGTTTTCCTTCATTGGCAGTATTTCAGCTGTCTACTCACTGAAAACAGTAAAGGAGTGAAGACACCAAATGAAATATATGTTATTTGTTCTGGCAGAATTATTTCTCAGCAAAGCAAAGTAGATGGAGCAGCATCTTCTACCTAGTCTTTGCTCCCCACACTCAGAACTACTCTGATCCCTTACTCTCCTTTTTCATATGCAAGTTTGCCTTTAGGAACAGGCTTTGACACCCTGACAAAGTGTCTCTCTCATGGGATTTTAACTTTGCTTAGATTTTGCTTTTATCTCCCTGGGTAATTTCTTATCTACAAAGAGACTCTGAAGACCTCTGTGCTATTCCTTTGAAGATCAACTCTGCCACTCTTGCCTGCATCAAGTAAATCTCATCCTGTGAGTCTGGATGAGGTCCTCTTCCAGTCTGATGCTGCCTAAGAAATGGGATGCAAAAAGAATGAGGACAGGGGAAAAAAAGGCTGAAGGTTCTTACTCAGGACTTTACAGGCTCCACTAAAGCTATGTGTTCCTCCTTGCCTGAGCAAACCTTTCCAGACCTGTCTCATGCTTTCAGTATGAGAGTGTCATCCATACAAGGTACCCATGGGGGCAGAAGCTCCCATTGCAAGATGGCCAGCATAGTTTTTCGTGTGGACGTTTTCAAGGTGGACATTCCCAGTGACTTAAAACTAGCCTTCTGAATTATGCAGTAGCAGTATATGCCTGGCTTAATCCAAATATATTTAAAATTAGCCTTTAGTCTTATGCAATTCCCGATGCTCCCAAAAATGAAATTGTCAGTGCAAACCAGACCAACTAAGCAGTATTAATTAACACCAGGAGAAAATCACAAAGTATTCTCTTTGATCATTACTTGAAGATGTTTTGTACTTACCTTTAATTTACTCTCCTGATTTGAAATAGCAAGTTATAGGTTATGGCTCTTTGTTAGAATAATAATTAAAACAAGCTAGTCTGTGCATATACATTTTTTATCCAAAGGACACTAATCAGTGCCTAGGTTAAGGGACTAATTGAGGTTAAATCTTCAAGGGAGCAGCCCTCATATCCTCCAGGAGGCAAAAATTTCTATTAAACATGACAGTGTCAACCCAAATCTGTACTTCTCATTGTCTTCTCTTTCTTCAAAAGAATCTCTAAGTCTGCTTCCAAGTTCTCATCTCAAAGGGTACAGCTTTTTAAACACTTGTGTGAGGATTTCTTTGCTCTGTACTTGTTCAGAAAGTCACCAAAAAGGTTCAAACTAAAGGGGGTTCTCAGTTGACACTCACTGCAGGCTGCCCTGATGGGACAGACCAGATGGAGGAGGCAGGGGTGCTGCCCCGTCATGTATCCAGCCCCTGAACTAGACATGGCAAGAGGAATGGGATGCCACTGGTATTTCCCTCAGGAAATTCCCTTCACTGGTTGTTGGATCTCCACTCTTTGGACTTAATGTGGTGCCAGGCAGGCCAACTCTACTGCACAGTCCCCCAACACTGAGCGGATAGGGTATCACAGCCCCACTCCAGCCTGCTCCTGGCTTTATCTTTACAAGTAAGTGAGAAGTGTAAGAGGAGTGTCACCATGAATGCATGGAGAAGGCCACAACATTTTACTCTCTTATGTAGAAAGTAAACAAAGGGGGCAGTCTGCCATTAAAGCCACAGGCAATCTGCAGTGAGCAAAAAGGAACTCGCACTATGTCTGGCCTATACTGTAGCCAAAATTTGGAGATGTGGAGAAAAAGTACATGCAGTCCCAAAAAAATTAGCTAATCTGGGGTCAAGTCTTTCCCCTTCTGAGAAAATCTGGGGTAATTGCATTACCCGGTGGAGCTATTCTAGGTTTTAGCACACACAGTCCCTGACTAAACATGGACTCTGCAGCTGTCCTTGGTGGGATAATGATTACAAGAGCTAATCTTCATGTTTCAAGAAGCATTGCTGACAGAATTCAGGGAGAAATGCCTTCTCTCTCTCCAGCAGTAGCCAGAGCATTTCATAGCTATCCAGATGCATTATGAGAACTTTATGTCTTTCTCTAAAACAAATGGTGGAAAGCATTGTCAGAGAAAGCGCAGATGGATTGTGTTTCTGCCAGCCGTGTATCACTATGGTTAGCTGAAGATTAAATTTCTCTTTTGTATTTAGGAAATCTTGCCTTTATTTTCTTACTAATAGCAGCTGGAGGAAAAACACCATAAATCTGTTTATTATGCATTCACCACATGACTACTCAGTATTTCTTATAAGCAGCTCTAGTTCTGCTGCCATTTAAATAAAGGATTGAACTCAGTGTTAGTTAACAAAGTCGAGGTCTGCCTGATGGTCCTCCTCCTCCTCCATCAGTGATCACATCGCAGAAGCACAGGGCAAGAGGAGACAAGGTTACAAATATTGGCACAGTTTCATATTGACTATTTTACTGCCTTGGTGTCTGTGCTCAATTCTTTGCTAACTCCTAAAGATTTACATCCCAATCCATCCAAATCACTGTGCAGGGCTAGGTTAACCTTGACAAAGCTGTATCCTTCAGTACTGAATTTAAAGTTAGAAAAATTGAGTTTCTTCTTCTATAGCTTAGCAATTTCTTTTCCAAATCTGCCACATTTAATAGCAACACATAGCAAAGTTTCCTCCAGTAGACATTAGCAAGAGGAAGGTGGACAAATAAAGTGAACTCAGCCATTGAAAGTACTGTGGCTTCACTCAGAAAAGAACTGATAAAGATGTTTAAGGCATGCAGAACGGAGAAACTCAGGTACAGATGCACTGCATCTGACTCTGAAATGATCATGTTCTTTCTGTTAAAAGTTGAAAACAAAGTAGTTGGTAAGGTTTCTATGTTTACTGCTAGGCAGAAGATATATATCCTCAGTAGCTTTCATTATAGATAATTTATTATCCATCATTTCAAGCCACATGCCAGCTGCCGATTATTCAAGTTCTGTAATTGTTTCAGTTCCTTAACACTTACCAGCAATTGATCTCAAATAACAATAACCATTTCATCACCACTTATTACCAAAGAAATAGATAAATGACAATTTCAGGAAACTTTCTCTTCCAGGAGGTCCTAAGAAGTGCTGTGTCATAGGATGTAAGTGTTTAAAAATTTAGTCCTTGTGACAACGACTATTAAATTCTATTTCCGTGTGCGCATTTGCAGACAATGCACATTTCTGTAATAAGCAACATCTCTGTCAAGAGCCTCTAGGTGCTGCCACAGCACAAATAAACAGGGACCTAGTGCTGCATTTGATTCATTGTTCAAAAGAGAAAGTAACCTCTATTTTAAGGAAACTGGTATTCTAGCAGGGTTTTAAACAGATACTGAGAAGCAGTATTTTCCCCTTGCAATTCTTTGGACAACAGTTTAATTGCAACAATTTCTAAAAAAAAAAAAATCCATGCATCAACATCCCTTCTGAAAAGAAAAACCTCTTAAATACATGGTATGTAGAAATGTCAGTGTATTTTTTAAAAATTATAAAAGGGTTGGGAAAAAAAAAGATTAACATTCAACTTCAATTTGAAGCTATTCTTTATTTCCTCACCTACCAAATCTCATCTTCACTTAGAGATTTGGTCTTCTTTAATGCCTGCCGAGAAGTCTCCCTCTCTCCCCCAGAATTTCAAAAGATGATCAGCTACAAGGACTGGAAGCTGATGGAAATCATTTCAGTCTAGACATTGAGGCAGGTTTAATGCAGTTTGTTTAAAAAATATTTTCCAGTGGTGGTTTTCATTTGCAGACCAAAGACTTAAAAAAAAAAAAAAAGGAAATCATGCTCACCAGCAGCTCTCAAGGATTTTACTTTAGTGCCCCATCCCTCAAACGGGATAAAGTATCACAGTTTCAAAGAAATCCTGATTTACACTGAGGAGCAGGTCTGACAGCACTGCTCAGAGGGCACTCAGGGGATGCCACTCATCATTCAGACACAGCTGTTCTCCAGTGGCTGAGTACCCATCCCTGTGATCTGTGGTAAGACTTGTTCCCATTGTCTCATAGATAAGCACACAGAAAATCTGTAGAAATTGTTTTTGTATTAAAAAACCCAACTTCATTTACATATCTATCAGTCATAAATAAAACTGCAGCAGCAAATCTTCGGAGATGCTAAGTCCGAGTGACTTACATCATGCCAGCTTCAGTTTCCAGCCTGACACAGTGTCACCACACCCTGCTCTGAGTCCAGCACTGTCACTTCCAGAGAGGTGGCCAAGAAGGAACTGGCAGTTTCGCATGGGAAAGGGCAGTTGCCAGGACAGCTCCTCACAAGCACTGTTATTATTTATGGTTTGGTGAGGGGGAGAGGGGCTCCTTGTTTCTAATTTGAATTTGTCTGCCTCCTGGTAAAACCCCTCTCTGTGAGATTTAAGAGTCTTTTGGAGATTGCTTAGAGGACTGGTGTAAATTTGGCCTCAAACAGCAATGAACTTCAGCAGGTACTGGTGTGCCTCCCTGGATAACAACTTAAATTCTTCCTCTCCACATCAGAGCTCCTGTGTCTGAAGGGACAAGGAATTTGGTTAGCAACTAATGCCATGATTTGGCAAAGAAAAGCTTGGCAGGACAGAAGACTTATTTCCTGATATTAACTTATGAGAAAGGTACTTGGTTCTCTTAGGTCTATTAATACAAGGAATATCATTATTAGATGAAATTATTCTTATATTTATTTTAAAAAAACAAACCCCAAGTTTCTCCCACCTTTCACTCCTAGACTGAGAAAAACCTATTGTAACTCCTCACTAATCTTTATCAGCCTAACCATGATGTGTCCATGCAGAAGATAAATGCTGTTATTATTTAAAATTCCTAGCAGCAGCTTCCAAAATGCTGACAAGTCACTAATCCCAAGAAAATGTATAGTAGTTAATTAAAAGTGAAACGTGCAGAAATCATCTAGTAGATTGCAATCAACAAGATTCACTGAATGAACACTTTGTTCCTTGCTGCTGAGACAGGTTCTTCTCCAACCCTTCCTCCTCCTCTCAGAGGGATGTTGGGATAAAGATGAGTGCAAAATAAAACAAATGAACAAATGCGGCTTCAGCCCCAGAAGCAATTAAATCATCTTTCAGAACCAACTTGGAGATACACATTTCTGCCTTTTTCAAAGCTGTCCTGCTGGCCAGGGAGGGAATTTGCTCATTTTATTTAACCTTGAGTTGAAAACTTAATGAACTGAAGAAACTCCCAATAAGCAAAGGGAACTGAGGATGCACCTTGAGGCATGATGGGGTGCCCCACACCATGTAGTATGGAACTGGGAACACCCAACTCAGCAAGCCATCTCTGCCAGAGACCCTCTGTGAGCCATGGAGAAGGAGAAGCCTCTCAAGGAGGTCCATTTCCCCAGCACCAGGCAGGAATGCCTGGGTGTATTAAGACATCTCTGTACATCAAAGATGGTGTTAAAATGGTCTCTGCATGGTTGCTGTAGTGATGCCAGGGCAGCTCTACTGCTGGTGCAAGGGGTCACCAGCTCTTGTAAACACAGGGAGACATTCCCTCTGCCTTATTAGCACTGGCTGGTACCACAGGGAGCAGCTCACAAAGAGAGGGTAGGGCCAGAAGGAAAATGGCCAGAAGTGAAGCTACCATTTCTGCTTCATGTCCCCAGAAATGTTCCCAGAAAAGTGCAAAGCTCTAGTGGGCAAAGTCAGCCCAGAGAATACCCAAAGTTCTCACCAGCAAGTCAGACTTCTATGGACTCTGGTAAAAAACATCATTTCTTAAGAGTGATGTCTGTCAGCTGGATGTCTCCATGTATCTCTCTATGGAACCTCCCTTGACCTGCTGGTCATGTTCCTTTTGATGTAGCCCAGTATATGGTTGGCTTTCTGGGAGGCAAGTGCACATTGCTGGGTCATATTGAGCTTCTTATCAACCAACACTCCCAAGTTCTTCTCCTCAGGGCTGCTCTCAATCTATTCGCTGCCCAGCCTGTATTTGTGCTTGGGATTGCCCTGACCCAGGCACAGGACCTTGCACCTGGACTTGTTGAACATCATGAGGTTTGAACAGGCCCACCTTTCAAGCCTCTCCAGGTCCCTCTGGGTGGCATCCCTTCCCTCCAGACCATGGGCTGCACCACACAGCCTGGTGATGGTGGCAAACTTTCTGAGCGTGCACTGGATCCCACTGCCTATGTCATCAACAAAGATATTGAACAAAACCAGTCCCAATGCCAACCCCTGAGGAACACCACTTGTCACTGGTCTCCAGTCAGTACACCTGCTAGATGTAGCAAAGTTAAAAATGAACAGTGAATGGGCAAACAGTGTACTCATAAGACCTTCATTTTTAAATTTCCCTTATGGGGATCCTCTGACAGCCACAGCTAGACATGTTGTTTGGTCTTAGGTTTTGAAAGGGAATGGAGTTTTAATATCCATTAACCAGGACCATAAAGATGTGTCTCATTAGCTGGTCATGGTTTTATGTCAGTTCCAACCAATGGAGGCAAGAGCACCACTGAATTGTGCAGACCAGCCCAGCACTGTGCCTGTCTGCTTTTAGTGCTGGGATCTTTTTCACACAGCATACCTAGCATGGAAAACATAAGTTTTCTGAGATCCATTTTATTGTTTTAAACAAGGTCATTAGAAACAGAAGATGCTGTCCATCACACCTGGTTTGCTTCAGGGAAGTAAATTTCAATGCACTTTTTGGATAAAGTAAGGACAGCATTTATTAATTCAGCTGAACCTCTTCAGCACAAGCTGAATTGCCCAAGATGCCATAAATTTCAGGGAATGGGGAACTAAAGCACTGAAGTTATTGTGTTTCCATTGGATACTGCAGCTGAAACTATGCTTCATAATCCTCCTAGCCATACTCAACATCTTCCCCAGCAAAAGGGTTTTATATTTCTAACTATAGAGGGAAGACAGCAGGGTTTCCATCATATTTAAATTTAGTGCCTTTTCTTCTGGAAAAAAAAAAATTGTGTGATTTCCAGGTACATTCACAACTTAGATTTAAATAATTTTCATTAGAATATATAACATATATTGTTAAAGAATTATATAATTGTAAAATATTTCATTCTTAGTCAGTTTATTGGTACTCTGTAAGGAAAAATATTCTGGTTTCACTGTTCAGCTTCAAATCAACTTTCCTGTATTTATATAAAACAAATAACTAGTGTGTAGGAGAGGAAAAGCATTCATGGGGTGGAGCAAAGGCTTTTTCAGGTACTACAATTTCATTTCTCCATTTTTCTGTTATTATTCTATTATGATTTCTCTTCCATCAGTAGCACTCTCTGATCTGTATGCACCTTCTTCCTCAAGTAGTTTGTGTCCAAATGAAGATAAAATGCACTGGAAAATTCAGAAATGAATCTTTATTTCTGTGGAATTTTTTGGGGGGAGAAAGGTTTGTTCTATTTAGATACAGACACCTCTCTGAGCACAGACATAAAATCACCTCCTTTGACATTTATAATTTTTTTTATTTGGTTTTATGGAAGACTAACTAAGGCACAAATAAATTTGTGACCTGCAGTTCTGAAGTTCTTTCTCCATCAAGATGGACAAAAAGGAGTCCTGGCAGGTAGGGAATTGAAGAGCAAGACCAGCATATTGTTACTGACAAAGAATATCTGTAGAATAGGAGGCATCCACAGAGAACTGTGCTGCACTGGTGAAGGCAAAAAAGTTGAATGTAACAAAATGTGCAGAGGACATTAATATCCATGGAGATGAGTGGTATGCTTAGACTGACATCTGAAAAAGACAGTTTTGACAGACAGATTAGATGAATTAGAGTAGGATGACTTAAGTATATATGGGAATTTCTTAACCTTCCTTTTTCACTTCCACTATTTTTCAGTAATCACATTTTTCCATTACACAACATTTACAATCCCAACTCCAGTTGAACAAGGCTTTCACCAGGCTTCCATAAACAGTTTTTAGAAGACAGAAAGACTTAACTTCAGGTATGGGAATGCCAGAAATCGTGTCCTTCCTCTTGGGCTGAGTGCTGGACTTTCATCTAACAAAAGATAATACATACTTACCACAGTGAAATGACAGAATCACAGAATCACAGAATCTGCTGAACTGGGAGGGACCCTCAAGGATCATTAAGTCCAACTCCTGGCCCTGCACAAGACCCTCCCCAGGAGTCACACCATGTGTCCAAGAGCATTGTCCAAACACTTCTTGAACTGTGTCAGGCTTGGTGCTGTGACCACTTCCCTGGGGAGCCTGTTCCAGTGCCCTGGGTGAAGAATCTCTCTCTAATATCTAATCTAAACCTCCCCTAACACAACTTCAGGCGATTCTCTTGGGTTTTGTCACTGTTCACCATAGAGAGGAGATCAGTGGCTGCCCCTCTTCTCCCCCTCATGAGGAAATTGTAGACTATGATGAGGTCTCCCCTCAATCTCCTCTTCTCCAGGCTGAACAGACCAAGTGACCTCATCCTCTTCTCATATGACAGAATTTGCCTTGTCTCAGTGAAGAGGCAAGATCTCGCTCTTAACCTAGAGTCAAATCTAGAATGAACTCCCAAAAATGTCTTCATTTCTAAGTAGGACTTCTGAAATTTAGGAATCAGAGATGTGTTCACTGTGACAGGTGTTCGTTGCACTTGTTACTTTCCTCAGGTCCCCAGGCATCCACAGGTCTACTTTGCAAGAAATGCTGTTGAATTCCTACATGTATTTTTCTTAAATCTGATGGCACAGAAGTCCTTTCTGTATAGCTCTGGAGAAAGATGAGGCTACAATAGCTGGAAATCATTGCAATTCTGAAGTCTAGACAGGATGCCACACATCCAGCTATAGAGGACAGAGATCCTGGGTGCCGAGTGGGCAGCAGCACAGCTCTCCTCCTGCCCACCTGCCACTGCCAGCTCTGCTGGTAGCTCCACGCTTGCTGGGACCACCCTCCTTGTTCCTTGCCTGGGCTGCGATTGTCTCCCACTAAATTTACAGAGATGTCTTGCTGTCCATACGAACATCACCAGGATTTCAGCCTCTAGCTTTCTTGCGTTGCCTTCTGCATCTCAAATGGGCTCTTGCCACTCTTCCTGAGCCCCAGTTCCCAACACTTACATTTGAAATTAAGTTTCTGACTTTGTGCTTTCCTGAAGTCATTCATCTAACCTGCTGTGTGTTCTTACAGCCCAACAGGGTTGGGAAGATGGCTGTACCCTTCATGAGACTGCTCAATGTTTGGTGCCGGGAAGAACAGACCAGGCACTACCCAGTACCTTCCCAGGTACAAGTTATTCCAGCTTCCCCTGCTGAGCTGTTAAAACTCCCCTCAACGCTCACAATTTCTTTCATATCCCCAGATACAGCCAGCTCACAAATATGCAGCACTATGAAAATTAAATCAAATTTAATAGCTAACTAAATATCACCATGGGCATTTTCTGATTGCATTGCACTGGAAGGGGGACAGCTGCAGCTATGTGCCATGTAATCTTCTGTGCTGGAAGGCAGCAACAACTCTTTGAACAGATATCAATGACAGATCTAAAACTTGGCTTTACACAGTCTAGATGTCAAAGACTTTTTTCTGTTTAGATTAATGTAAGAGTGGAGAAAGTCCTCTATCTTCATCTTGCTGATCCTAAACACCTCTCTTTGGATGTGGTGAAGGAGTGGATAGATACTTTTTAAAAGTAGTACAAGCTTTTAGAAGTGTTGAAAGCCTAAGTGATTTATGCTTTTAGATGTCTGCAATATCTTTAAATTCTTTGCCTCCTGCAATGTTGAACTTTGGGGCTTTTTTTTACATATGACTTGTCCATAGAGTGTCTTGTTTTTTCTCTGTCTGTAATGAATCTAGATACAGCCTGCAAATAAACCATTATCTGCAAGAGTTCTATCCATTCAGCACAGGAGCTCTAGGAGGAAACACAGAAAGCATTTAAAATAATGAACAAGTTGTAAAAATTAATGTTTTTTATTTGATCATTTGAGCAGATTATCTGGAAAATTCCATTTTGCATCAGTAATGAAATGAGATGTGAAGAACTGTCTTTTGTTAACAGATGGATTTGATAATCTGAGAGGTCTTTTCTAACCTAAATGATTCTATGTAAACTCCCACTCACATCTAATAGAGGCTCATAAAACTAAAGAACAACTGGCCTGTTGCAGATTGGTTGCATGGGATGATAAAGATTGAATGTTCAAAGTAAAACAAAGATCCCAGTCTAACAAATTTCCTATACTTCTTCACTCCAGAAAAAAAACCAAAACAACAAACCAAAAAAAGATAAAGAGCTTTAAAGATTATATATTACAGTGCTGGCTTATCTTCTGTGGACACAGAACACAGAGGGATTTCAATGTTCTCCCAAGACTGAGTAAGTACCAGCTGCACATGTGGACCTCTCCCATGTAGAGCCTGACTGTCTGCTGCCTTATGCAGGAGGTGGGAGACCTTGAGCTATCTGTCTCTTGGTCTCATCACTACTGTCTTGAAATAACCCATTGCTTCAACTCCATTACTCAAAGCTCTCCTTCCTGCACTTTGTTTTTAATCGTACTCTTCAAGGAAAGGCATTAAGTGAAGAAAGGAAGCCACAAGGTTCAGAGCACATCTGACTCTCTGCAAAAAATAGAAGTGGGTGAGGTCAAGAATCGTGGAATCATAGAAGGTTGGAAAAGGAATCTTCAAGGCTGGAAAAGACCTCCAAGATCATTGTGTCTGACTTGGACCAAACACCACCATGTCAACTAAGACACAGCACTAAGTGCCATGTCCAGTCATCTCTTGAACACCTCCAGGGTTGGTGACTCTGCCACCTCCTTGGGCAGTCCATTCCACTGCTTGACAACCCTCTCAATGAAGAAATTCTTCCTGAGGCAGACGAAGAGAGCAAAGAGGATGGTACATGAGGAGCTACGAGGATGTTGTTTGACTAGAAAATCTAAACAATTTCAAAATGGTTTTGCCAGCAAATAAGATGTTGGATCAGCCTGCAGAATCTTTGTGTACATCCTTACCGGAGCATCCTCATCCGTCTTGAGCATTCCTGAGAATTTTCCTTTGGAAGTCCCTTTTCATTGTGTCTCTAGCTCAGGCTTCTCATGGTCCTGTCACCTCTTCTCAGACCTTCTCCAACTTCCCTTTACCTTGCCTAGATTAAAATGTATGTGTTCCATTGTTCTTTCAGATTCTGGACATGTAAGATAAAGTTTTCGCACATTGCTTCTTCATTCCTTCTCTTCTGCTAGGATTTTTCCATGGCCTTAATGCCATCTCACTCAATGTGAGGAGCTCTGCCATTTTCCTGTACTGCATCTTTTCTACTGTTCTATAGTGCTTGCACTTGAACGAATTATCCAGGTTGAGACTCTCCATTTTTTGTGTCAATCTTTCCAACCTAAATCTGGAGACAGTGACCTGTGAGGAAACTGCTGATTCCATGTTCACTAAGCCTACACATTTTAGCTCATGGGGTTTTTTCAGTCAAGGGCATTGAGATCTGTGGTTCCCGGCTAACATCAGTGTGCAAAAAAAAAAAAATCTCCCTGAAGATTAGATGCCACAGAAAAACTCTGCTCATAATTTTATTTCATTTTGGAGGGCAACTCTACTAGTGTAGATAGTCATGCCACACCATGAATGCTTTTTTATTATATTAATAGTCTAATACCAATAATGTACTTTTAGGTATAAACCTGGCTCACAGTGTTATAGAAAAAAAACGTCATAAACTCACCAGAACTCAATTTTAACACAGACAGATTTTCCAAAGTGTCACACTGGGCATTCAGGGCACGTGTATGGTCTTGTGGTGTCTTTTTATGCAACTAGCACAAATATTCTGTTTGCCAAATAGGACCCTAATGTGCAAACTGAAGTTTAATGGCTACACTGCAGTGGAACAGCACAAGTTGCTGCATTTTAATTGCCTCTTATTTAGGAAATGGCACAACATAATGAAGTGCTTGGATTCTGGCCATGACTCCAGTCTCCTGTGTGGCTCTGCCCTCAAAGCTGGATACTGGATCTCAGAAACCCTTTCTTGCTTTTTATCTTTTAAAATGACTTGTAGCTACCATTTTAGGACAGCAGTGCTTTCAGGAGCAAATTTTCTGATGTTTGTGTACACCACCTGCAAACAGTTTCTGTGCACATTTCATAAAACTGCTGATTATTTACCCATAGTTGAAAAGGTATCCTTTACCTTTCTCCTTTCTCTTCCACACTTCTTACTCTATGATGTATTTTGCATGTGTGTGTCCTTTCATTGCAGATATTTTGCATTATGCCTTGCTGAGGTTTCACAAAGAGAAGAGCATCTGTCCCCACATGCCAGACAGGTTCCTGTTCTTACAGAGTGCTCAGCTCCTGGGACAGCTGTCAGGTAGTGCTTATCCCTTTGCTGTCTTTTCATATAGAAGACTCCTTCTCTGCAAATCAAAGTGTCTCCTCTTGCCCTCTGCAACCCTGCAGGGACTGGAGACATTTCCTTTCTGATACTGAAACCTCTCTTCCCAAACCTTGTATGATGGGAGTTGTGCACTTGAGCCTGTACCACAAAAAGAAGTAGTTGCAGACCTGAGACAAACCTGAGTTATTAATTGAACCTCCCGGTGGCCATGGGAAGCAAGAGGTTATTAGCTTAACTGAGGGATGGGGAAATTGAGGCATTCTCCCAAGGTCACACTGCGGAAGAGATTGATGAATAATCTTGTAGCCCAGACCTCAGCTCTCATTTTCAGACCATTTTTGCCTCTTAAGATATGCAATATAGCAGCATCGGAATTATGGTGTAGAATTCTATTAATAGTCAGTAGTCAAAAATATGGCACATCTAGCAATAACAGCTGGGGGAAAATTTAATAACTTCCTTTTTAATGTATTTCCTTCTGTTCCACAGTGTTTGATATTAATTAAAAGAGACCCCTGAGCAGTGCAGAACAGCAAAAACCTCAATCAGTCATAGCTGAGAATATGCTAAAATTTGGTGTGTTAAACTTTCAGGCATGGCTTTTGGTTTAGGTTGAGGGTGTGCTCTGCTTTTTGTTGGCATGGTTTTAAAATTCACATTTCCTGGCAAATCAACTGAGTCACCTGAGGGGTCTCAAATCCAATCAAAGAGTAAGTGATTTCTTCAAGATTTGATGCCTTGTTACTTTTTAATTCCCTATCAAATAATTTATATGGAGCTGTACCTATATTATAGTTCACTGGTGCAGTTAATTTCATAGGTTTTTGGCAAAGTAAACCTCCAGTGAAAATATTTTCATTAATAACTAACATAAGAAAGACCATAGTATTTTACCATTGTAATAAATTGTAAGTTAATTTGAGATGTTTGCTGAAGTGAAAATAATATTATTTCAGATCCCAGGCCCACGGGGCAGGTCATCTGCTGTGGGACTATACAAGGTATATACAAGGGACTGTATAAAGACAGTTGGTCAGGAAAATGCAGCATCTCCTGTATCATGGTCAACTTTGGACTCACAACTGATTCAGAGCTATAGCCTACTTTGAGGACCTCTAGATGAGCAAACTTTCAGGTGGATCATCAACTCATTGGCAGGCTGACCTTCCTTTTCTAATTTGTGATCCAAACTGAACCAAAGGCTTCTCTAAACCAAACTAGTCCTTCTCTCCATCTGTTACGAGCCGCCCCAGGAAAAGAGGAGGGGGGGTAACTCAGGTTTTTATCAATAATTCCCTTGGGGTGGATTAAAGTGAAACGACACTAAATAATCGGTGTCTGAAAACAAAGTTTATTTTAACAATTTTGTATCAACAGGTATGCTAGCGTTTTGGGTGTTGTCATACAACAATGCAACACAGAGATAACTTTTGGGGGGGGAGAAACTGTTTAGGGGAGAGGAAAAACAGGGTGAGAGTAAGGGAAAAGAGAAGCTGAGAGTGTAAAAGAAATGGACATAGTCACCGCCCACTGGATCCAGCGATGCTTGAGAGCGATGGTCTTGATTCACAAGCGGTGGGGGAGAAGGAGAACCCCCAAATCCCAAAGTCACCAGTTAGTTTATATACCCTCAGCATGCTTTTGCACCTCCCTGGGATGAGGAGTTGTTTGCCTTTTTAGGGCTTAGCACTGGAGGGAGGGATGGGCCCAATTGCCTACCTGAGGTATCTTCTTGCCTTTTTAGGGCTTAGCCCATCTGAGGTATCTTCTTGCCTTTTTAGGGCTTAGCACTGGAGGGATGGGCCCAACTATCCATCTGAGGTATCTCCTTGCCTTTTTAGGGCAAAAGTCAAAGCCTGCAAACTCCTGGAATGCATAAATCATTAACCATTTCAATCTCTGACACCATCCTGCCCCTCTCACTATTCAGCATGGCCCAGTTTCACAGATTCAGTGTGCCCAGAAAGTTTGTAAATGTGTGGTGATTATTAGAGATCTGTGACTCAGACCTGGCCTGTGCCTAAGAAGGCAGCACCACCAACACAATCTCTCATGACACTCTTGCCTTCTCCTCCTCACTGGCTTCTGATAACCTTTGGCCTTCAGGCAGCATTCATGCGGTTATGGTGATGAGGTTCACAGAGGTATTACCTAAGGACCTCCTGCATCAAGGGGCTGTACATACAACCCACATCAACAGCCCATATCTGCTTCTCCATACTGATCCTTTAGAATTAGGGAAGATATGCACCTTTTTAGGAGTGGCAATTATCAGAGACAGGAGTCTAGGAGGAGAGTTTAAAACCTCTATCACTATTCCAAACATACAGAGATACAGGGAAAACAGCTGAAGTGATGCCTGAATTCCAAACTCCTCCTGATTTCAAGTGAGATCCAGACATGTATTTCATACAAGTGTAGATCTGTGGCAGAAGGAAGCAGAACTTATAAAACTCACAGTATATCCAACTTATGATCCAATACATAAGTTTCTATGGCATTGCTGAAATGATACCTCTATAGGTGAAAATGCATTATTTGGACAAGTGTTGGTGAGACAGCTAAGGGAACTTCATGCCAGCTCCAAGACCTAACACAGGAGCACAGTGACAGGTGGACAGCAAACTCACAGGGTACCACAGCCAGTACCCCTTCCAGCTTTGTGTGGACCTTCCCTAATCACCTCTTATCAGGAACAATCTTCCTACAGAAGCAGTTCAGTGCCATGACACATATATTCGTTTCTATATATATACCTACATTCATACATATACATGTGTACATAACAAATAGCACATCAGTTATAGTTTTGTACATCTCAAATCAGTAATCTCACCCCATTGCATTATGTTCTCACTCCAAGCCATATAGCTGCCAAAAGTAAAAAAATCATAGGTTTTAATTTTCTTATATTCTTAGACATACAATGACAGACTTCACACAGGCACACTCAAAAGAAATACAAGACCACAAACATTTTAAATAGGCAGCTAATATAACAGAGTATTTACTCTGGAGGTCAATATAGATTTTAATAGGAAAATTATATCCACCCCCAAATATACATGATGGAAGCAAAAAAAATTGAAGTACCACAATTTACACAAGCAGGAGATATTCAGATATAATGGTATTTGTATTGCTGACTAGGTGATACTTGGTTCCTGGGGTTGGATCCCTTGTGATTAACAATTTCAGAACATTTCCCTTACATTAAAAATTCTAAGTTGCTTAAAGAAGACTAGGATGACACATGATTCTATAATTAAGTAGGCATTAGACTCTCATCAGCAGAAGTGAGCAACTCTGCATTCCACAGACCAAAGAGGAACATGGTAACCTACATTTTCTCCTTCCTGACAGCAGGAGCTGGTGAGAAATTTTTGGTAACAGACCCTAGCAGAGTGGAAGGGTGCTCAGCTGTGTTTGAGGGAGACTCCAGACCAGCAAAAACAAGCTCTGTCCAGCATGGCACAGGGGAAGGGTATCTTTTGACAGAAACATATCTTGTGGCTCTTGAGGTGCAGAAATTACGTTTTTAACAACAAAATCTCAACACAGTAAGATCCTGATCCAAATTCCGATGAAATTACACATTCCTGCTGACTTCTGGAAATTACAAAATTTAAAAATTCTAGCCAAATTCTCCAAAACTGAATAACTGTGTTATTTAATAACAGTATCTACAGCCTGTCAAAGAGTTAAAATGCCTGTCCACAGTTTCAGTAACACTTTACCCCAAAAACACAAGGTCAAAATCACTTCTCTGTGGCTAAGGTGTTCTCCTGGCAATGTGATTGAGAAGCCTTTCTCAGATGTTGGGCTCCCAGTAGTCCCATTGACACTGTAAAGGGAATTTTGTCCTCTGGAAGGTCAGAGGAAGACCCCACATTATCAGCTGTGAGTCAATTACTGAAATCTAACTGTCTCCCATTTCTGCATAATTTTTTAGGCATAATTTAAATTTGATAGAAGAAGGGAAGATGTCCCATTTCTATCAGTTCCTCCAGTAATACAGTTCTCCAAACATATTAGGCCTCTGAGAAAGAGATTAGCTTGAGAGATTAATAGTTTTTGGAGAAAGAAAGCCTCTTTTCTCCAGACAATATCATCAGTAACTTAGTCTACTAATTGAATCTCTTCTTTCTTCCCAAGCAGACCAGATGCGCCAATCCATTTCCAAGACCAACCTGATCCACAAACATGAAGGATGAACTAAAAGAGAGGTAGTGTTTTTTCTAGTAATTTGAATTTTGCACACACTATTGTTCATGAAAGTTCAAGTGAACTAAAGAGTGATCACTTAAATCCCAAAGCTCAGCAGGTGTGGACATAACCAATAATGAGAACTAACTACACTGTGATACCAAACCCAGCTGGTTTATAGACCTGAAACAGCCTGGACTGTAGCAAAGCACCACTCCTCAAATGCAGCTTTATTTCCATTTACACACATTTCTGAGATGATAAATGAGGCCAGAAGAGAAGACAGGAGAACCATGGAAGTTGTGCTTCACCCTGGAATGGCAGCTGAAGACCAAGTGAGATACCCAAGAAAGCTAAAATGTGTGTGTTCAGGCAAGACATTGACATCCTTCAGGTTTCAGTGGATGATCATGGGCTATTTTTCTGCACTCCTTCACAATCCACGTTCCACTGCTGAAGGCAAAATCCTGTTCCTTTTTTTTTTTACCTCTACATCATTTCTCAATATCTTCCATTAAATTAATTGAGAAAAGAAATTACAGGGGTGGTAAGATGCATTGCCAAAATTACTCATCTTTGAGGTCTACTGTGAATTATTTGTTCTTGTATCTCATTTGAGTTCTATGACTCTTTCAGCAGCCAAATGTGCCCAGCAGTTAAAAAATCAATAGACTCCTACTGAGGAGTAAGTGTGTTCCCATCTTCTGCACTGATTTGTTCTGTAACCTCTGACAGGACCACTTTACTTTTTGGCTCCCACTTTGATTGTTAAACTGTATGCAATAATAGCCCAGAGAGTGCAGTGGCAATTCTTGATGTTGGGGAGCAGAGTCTCCTCTCCTCTGATCAATGTCCAGCAGCAGCAGATTGGAGATATTTGCCTCCTTTGATCATCCTGCCCTTGCCCACCTTGGCCAACACTTTTTCTGGAGAGCACCATGAGACCCACAGGGCAGCACAATGCTACCAAGGATCAAACTCTGGTGCAAGTCTTGCTGTGAGACCCCTTTCCCCTGCCAAGACCCAGTGAAACTGTGAGCTGAACAGGAATTTGCCAGCACAAAACTCGCTACAGAGCTAACCAGGAGCTATGTTTACATTATCACTCTAAGGTAGAGCCAAATCTGTAAGTTTATTGGTAACTGCAAGTCTTGCTGGCTTTATCATCAGGGTATTTCTGAGAACTGCGATAGCTGTGTTAAAAACCAGGATCATTTACATGGATCCCTATGCAAGATCATAAACCAGATTTCTCCCAGACTTAATACTGCTTTATAATCTCTAACAGTTAGCACCCATACTGTTTGGGTTGCAAGAGACCTAATTAGTCACCCTTATAGCTTCCACCAGCAGTAGGGTAAGAGCAGCAGTTTTAATTAAAAGTTTATATGCAAACATATCTCACAATTTCTGTGTGACAAATGATTCTCCTCACCCTGTGGTTTCCCTGCTGCTGGTCAGAACAAAATTCTTGCCTTTGCAGAATTGAACCTTTTTGTCAAAACACAGGAAGACTGCAGTGATTCTCACACCTTTATCTTGGACTTCTGTATAAGAGGTAAATTTCTTTCTGTTATCCCTACCATTTTATCTGTTTAGAGCTTAATTCCACAGATGATACAGTTTGTAATTGTTTTAAAACAAAGACTATTTTCTTCTGCATTTGTACAACAGATATCTCAACACTAATATACTGGAAAAAAATAATAAATCTTTGAAGTATTCTCTTTTTAAGTAATTTTATGGCATTATGACTATAGTGAAATAAAATGTCCAAAGCAATAATTGTACAAGTTATGTTAATGGCCAAAAAAATGAGAAATTATACGAGTAAATACATGTCTAATTTAAATGGTCTGGATGTGTCTGCTGAGTGGCTATTTCTTTCTTTTTTTTCTCCTCATATTAGCTTCCAGTTCTGATTCTTCCCTTTCCATGCAACCCTCTGAAATGGACTTTTCTCACTTTGTGGATACCTAAACCAGGCTGTTGCTACAATTGCTGATGTAAATTCTTTTCATAAACTGAAAGAAAGGTTTGAAGTGATTTTTTTTTTTTTCAAATCAGCATATTGCAGTAGATCAGTTCAATATCATCTGTTCTTTGTGTCATTATGTTCAATGCAAATTCATTACCACATAGTCTTGGATCAGCACAGATGAAGTCTACTTAGTACAGTTTTCTGCATTCAGGCACAGTGCTTCAAATACGTGCAGACATTAGTGTAGTTTTTTCAATGCAGAATTATTTAACTGCAGACAGCTGTGACATCCAAAAACTGCATACACAATCCTCTGTAGTGTTGCATCTCCATTGATTAAAAGATTCCACATCAGTATACACAAGCTAGTGTTTGTATATGTTCAGAGCTCTGCACTTGCACCTATACGTATACCAAGATATCAAAAAAAGGAGATATAGATTTGTTGCATTTCTCACTCTAGAGATTGAAAGTTAAGCCCATATGGGCAGTGCTTTTTCCTCTTAGAAGGAAAAAGAAATATCACATTTACTCTTCTCGGTACATCAAAATCAGAAAAAAGGAATATGATCAAGAAAATGTTGGTCTATTCTTAGCTCTCAGCACATATTCAAAGCTCAGAACTCTGGCAGTTTTTGGTATGGCAAAGAATTCCCAGTGTGAATCTCTCCTGATAGTTAAGGTCCTCCCCTTACTCTTCCAAACTATATCAAATTTTCCATTGTCTTATTTTCCAATTCGCTTGTTGTTCACCTGTAACAGTCTTGTTGTGTAAGTTGTTTTTGCCCGAGTAACAATGATGAATGAGATTGTAATTGTTAGATGTTTCCTAAATTATTTGTTTTATTAACTTTCCCAGAATTTTTTTCTAACTTTTCCATTGCCTTTGACCTTGTGCATGTGATCAAATTACTTCTGTATTTATTCAGCTCTTCAGCCTCTTAATTGGTGTATGCTATGTTTGAACTTAAAAAATCTTAAATGATTCTCTGAAAAGCCCTCTTGTCTTCCACAAGTGTTATTTCATTTGCAGCATATAACCACATGCAGTTACTGAACTAGTAGCAGTTTCATTAATCCTTGCAATTAAGCTGTTTCCTTCTGCATCCACATCCTTCTCCTCAAAAGTCCATGAAATCACTATGTTTGTCCAACTGTCGGCGGTGCCCTTAAAACTTGCTACTTAGACTGAAGAAAATAATATTTTTTCTGATCTGTTCACTGTTAATTTATCAGCAATTTTTAAAACAAAAATCTTAAAAAAAGTACATTTATTTTAATGGCTTAAATACACATTTAAAGTCAGAGTCCATGAAACATGTGGAATACACTAACCACCTTAGATAGCTGGATGGACATGGAAAACAGCCATAACAGACCAGCAATTTACCAGATTAATAATATTCCTCTGTATATGAGGAACACCAGTTAATACAGAAGCAAAAGTGAAAAGGCAGAGAATCAGACAATGCCCCTGACTGTCAAATGCAAATAGGTCATTAATCCTAAAATACTCATATGGTATTTGCAAAATATTTAGCTAAAAGGCCAGCTATTGTGTTCCCAGTCTGCTTTTATTATTCTTGGGAGAATGTACCACTATATCAGCAATAAGGAAAAAGACACACAGTTTTGGGATTTGTCCATGGAAAGAGAGAAAAGCAGCAAGATGTTACAAAAGGGCCACTACAGGCTGCAGATGTTTGGCGCTGCCAGATTTAAAGACCGAGCTCCAGAAGCACCCGCCAGGAATAAAAGCCATGAACAAGTGTAGTTTTGCCAGAAAGAAAGTCAACAGGCTTCAACTTACACCAGCAAAATGCTCCCAAAAGATTATTTCCCTTGCAGTTTGATAGAACTACAGTGCTTTATGCAATGATGTAATGTAATAATGTTACATTTTTCTCCTTTTTCGATGCAAGTGATTTGTTTAGGAGTGGAACATGTGTAGAAGTTGAGATACAGAGAACCAAGGGGCACATGTTTACTGTGAGGGGTGATCAAGGGTTACAGCCCAGAAGAGCACACAGCCCTCCAGCTCCACAGCTGGTTGAGAGCCACATGGTGCAGAGCTCAGTCCTGAGAGAGGCTGTGTGTGCCCTTGAATAACCTGTCTTGGAAACTCTAGACAAACAGCATGTCATTCCAAGGCACTTGCTGAAATCTGTTCTAATAACTGAGAGCCTCAAGGTGCAGTTGTCCCTCACTTCTTATTTATTCTCGTTTGCAATTTCTCTTCACTCTTGTTTTAATTTCAGAATGATTTTCTGCTGAATCTGTATGGATGGGCAGAGTGCTCTAAAATAGATAAATGTGAGATGAGAGTTAGAAATATCAAACACTGCTGGTCTCCGTGTCCTAATGTAGATGAGTGCTTAGCTTTAAAATTGTTGGTGAATTCTTAATAGTTCCTCTTCACTGTGCCAAACTGTCCTTTTTACCAACTGGTTGACAACAAAGTGATGTTTCCCCTCCATATAACTTAAGACAGTAGATTTGCAGCATTTTGGAGGTGCCATACCTCAAGATACTGTCACGCCCTTCCTTCTAGCAATAGAGATACTATTAAACCAGAGTCAGTTAGTTTTTCCCTCTTTAAAGCTAAATGGAAGAGGAGTAGTACAAAACTGGTAGAGCTGAAAGATAGCATTGTACATTGGGTATCCTGTAAATGTGGGTTTGTGTCAGGAATTATTTTCTTAACCAGGTACTGAGGGCAAAAAGCCATTATTCTCTCCATGTATGATATGTCACAGTAAAAAATCATCTGTAGCAGACTGAAGATGGAGCTGGAATTAGATTCAGTGTTTGCATATGTTAGTAGTTAATGGAAGAAGCCCAGAGGTCCAGTCCTGCAGAACCGAGTCATGTGAGTAAATCCTGTCAGAGGCAGCTTTGGTGCTGGTGGGGTCCATCTTGCACAGGCCCAGTGGAAGTGCTCCACTGTGGAGTCCTTACCCTGCGGGAATGGTCCATGGCTTGGCTGCATGTAGCTCACAGATTGTCAGCCTAAATGAGATCACTGCTATGTAAGCATTAAGGACAACGGCCACCTGCTATTACAATGTACATATAATAAATTGTTTTTATATGAAAATGTGACATCTGCCCGCTCTAATGGAGAAGCTTAGACTTGAATGCCATTCAAAACCTCCTTCAAATAACAGAAAGACAATCAAGTATATTCTTCGATTGGAAAACCTGAATACTTAGTTTTGTCTTTGCTCCTTGAGGTGTTGTCATAGCCCAAATTTACAAATATATGCGGTAAGTGAAGCATTAAGATTTCTTTCCTTTTTAAGCATAAAAACAGTTTTGGTCAGAATCAGACCAAGGGCAGACACATTTTTTGGTGTGAGGAGGACACTACTGGCAGGCAGGAAGGAATCCCACTGCAGACATCCCACTGCTGCCTATCACCACTTATGCTCTCAGAGGATATCACCTCTCTGATCTGCTGGAAGAGCTGCTTGCATAACTGCACCCCTCCCCCCCCCTCCCCCCGATTTTGTCAAAATTCCAAGTAAAATGCACAGACTGGGTTTTTCTATCTGAGGACTTAACTGGATGACAGAGTTTTCACATGCTGAATGCACATCAGTTGGACTGGAGGGGCAGTAACTTCCAAAGCGGGAGGGTACCTGGCCACTCATGACAAGTGGAGGGGTTCAGACTCAGTGGTGTGTGTTGGCCCTGAGCAGAGCAGGACACTGCCCTTGCTGTGAGAGCTGGGCGCAGCTGAGCTTGTACTCAAGCTTGTACTTGGAGCATGAGGCCGAGATCATCTGGGTTCTGCCCAGAAGTGTAACCGCGGAATGGGAAGTCAAAGAGCTGCATCATTTGGCCTCTGTGTCCAAATGTGGTGCTGAGCTGTGAGAAACAGACATAACAAGAGTCTTGGAGATTGCTTTGGCATCTTCTGTGTGCAGTTGCCTTGCAGCATGTTTTACAGCCTGCACATCTCCTGACAACCTTGTCTATTCATTGGCTACTCTGCCATAACATATTTACTTCTTGCAGATGATTAGCACATCTTGGAAGTACTTTTCTATGGTTGTCTCTTGCACATGCCTCTAAGCCTAATAAAGTTCTGTGTTTTTGTTGAGTGCATTGCTGTCTGCTTAGCTGTGAAAAACAGAAATGAAAAGCAGAGAAGCTGCTGTGTCTTCGCCAAAAGGTTTCATTTAAGTATTAAAAAATCAGCAAGCAACCAACATGTCATGTTCCCAGTCAGAAAACAGAGAGTTTTCCATGTAAGTGGTTGTTTAATGTTGTGAATAAATCAATCTTCCCAATATATTTCATCTAATTAACAAGGTTCAATATACCTTATGTGAATTACCTGTTTTCTCACATCAAGTGTTTAAAGAAGTGAACAAAATTAGCACTGTAAACACTGTAAAGTATCAGTGGGAAAAAGTCCATCTTCACTGTCCATTAACAACATGTTTTAGAAGGTGTCACTGAGATAATATGAGCCCCACTATATCCTTCCTTCATCCTAGGCCTGTGTTGCTCTCATGGATACCTTCAACCCATGTAAGTCAGCTTACACTGTTTGGTGATCACTTCGTGTAAAAGCACAGCTGTGTATTGTTCAGCAGATTGCATCAAGCCACATCATCTACATGACACTTTTGAAACCTGCATTCAAATAAATTTGAGAAGCTGACCACCTTGTTTCTTAGGTGACTGCCAAATTCTGAAAGTGCTGAAAGTGGTGGTCAATTATCTGTGCACCTTCCTTAAAGAGCGAGATTGGTATCCTGTGTGTAGGAAGATGTTCTGTCCAAACAAATGAGGGACTATTAAGACCAGTACCACCTGGAGGAGGCCCTGGGGTACTAGAGGTGGTTGGGGCAAATTGTTTTCAGTCATTTCTAATTTCTTCATGGAGAAGTTCTGGAGCTATTGCTGTATATCTCCTCTCTGCAGAGGGACTTGATCTCCACTGTATCACAGTAGTACTCTTTCAGAAATGCCAGCATGAAGCATGAAAATACAGTATGAACCACAATATCCATTGTCTTTCATATCTGTCTCTGTTTCTTCTCTGCCACCAACCCCCCACCACTGCATATCTCTGCAATGCTCTGCTGTTGTTTGAGCCACTCTTTCTCTCTAAAAAATGTCAACACATCATAACCACACCATGTGGTGTTAGGAGAATGTCCTCTAGTGTATCCAAGTACTTTATCACCTCTACACATGAACAAAATTAAGCATCATCCTGGGCAAATAAAAGTTTTATGGTAACATAACATCAGCTGAGGAAATTTCAAGGCAGTACTTCAGCACTGCTCCTGTGTAGAGTGCTCGAAGTTGTGGGGGTACTGCCAGCAAGCCCAGTGCTGATACACACACATACAAACCAAGCCCTGTGGACACAGCAGCCAAAGCTTTTGACATTCCAGGAGACGTGTGTGCACAGAATTTGATCTGCCTTCTCAAAAAGCAGAGGATGGACGTTGGCATCCTGTGGCACAGAAAGGGTGGTCATTTAGTGTTTGTCGGCAGTCATATCCCTCAAAGGCAGACCGTCCAGGACTGAAAAAAAAATCAGATGAGCTGAAGGAGCCCTTTGAGGAGAGAGAGGGAGAGTGGGAGGAGATATCTTCACTGGGACAGGTGTTGAATGTGGTACTGAAGATGTAGAAGTGTTAAACATATTTAAACACTACAACATTTAGTAAAAGACAGAGTAGTTCTAAAGATGTCTGATCTAAGTAGTAGGTTTTTATCCCATCTATAGAAGATGGAAAACACCTTCCACTTTATTTGAACGTAAAATCCTTTGCAGAGACAAAAGCTGCATTACACTGTAAAGCATTTACAGAGATACTTCTAATACTTTAATTGCAGCATACAGAAGGAGATGCAATATTACCCTCACTGAGCGGTACTCCTCTAGCTTTCTTTGAAGCCGGTGGTAGGCTACTACTGCCATCAGTCAGAAACAAATTGGGCTTTGAATATGTACCCATTTAAGTAAATTGCTTGTTAGCTTCTCCCATTAAATCTTCAGTTGAATGTACCATTGCCAGGCTGAGGTAAAACCCACATTCATTTTGAGAGGCAACATAGAAGTCTAACATTGCAGAATATGGACTGTTTTGTCTTCTTTGCTTCCTTCAGCCACTCCATAGAGGGAAAGGTAGGCAAGGCAAAACCAGCCAGAACACACCTCTGGCTGGTATGAAGTCATAGTCTCTGGTAGCCCAGTGTTGTCATTGCTGGGCACAAACCGTTTGCAGTGTCTCAGAACAGAGGCTTGCGTGCCTTGCTCACCTAAATTTGTCTTCCCCTGTCTGGACCTTTGTTTTTACAAAACAAGTTTTGGTTTTCTTGTTTTCAGCCAGGTTGTTTTTGACACACAATCCAATTACCAGATCATAAGGTGCAGCTTTCTTGGAACTCTACAAGAGTCTGGAGACCTTCAAGTGAATCTCAGAACTGTGGGATTCTGTAGGAATTCCAAGTGCCAGACTGCCTGCCTTTTCCTTGTTGACCTCTCAGAGAAATAACTGAGAAGACAACAGTTTCTAATAGATTTTGTTGCTGGAGAATACAATATGGTCTTTCCCCAGCACATTTACCAAAATGAATATAAAAGTTGCTCATTCCACAAAACTCTTAAAAAGCCCTGCATGCAATAAAAGGGTTAATAACTCAGCTTCTCCTGTGCCTATAGACATTAGCTTTTATGGCTAAATGTTAAATTTTACAGTTACATATATTTTATATGCACTGATTTTTATTGCCGAGCCAGTTCTGCATTTATGAATCATCCTCATATCCTTTAGCTATTTGAATCCAGGAATGAAAGTTAAAATGCTGCTTAGTACTAACAGTGTTGATTTGTTGGGTTTTTGTTTGGTTGATTGGTTTTGGTTGGTTTTTTTTGTTTGTTTGTTTTTAAATCAACTTACAAAGCACAATTAAAAATTCTTATTTTCAGGAAAGAAAGTTTAAACTAATGAACATCTGAAGTGACATATATCTCAAAGAAATCAGTATAGACAGTTAAAGAACTAAAAATTCTACAAAATTTAACGTATGAAGAATAACTCAAGAATGAGACAAAGACCCTTTCCTATTCGTACATACTTCTTAAACACTTTTTTTAAAAAACAAACTCTTCTCTCCAAAAGATAAGTAAACCTGCAAATTTTAATATAAACATCACTTACCCCTACACCCTCACTAAAATATTTCTGTAATTTCCAAAAATGCCATGTGTTCTGCTACCAAACTGGACCAAGAAGCTTGTGGAGCTTATCCACAATGTTGTCCTCAGAATCATTTATGGAATATATATTTCATCCACAGGGTCTACATCTTGAAACACAGTTTATTATTCTGGGCTCATGGCAACATTCAGCACTTTGGGTTCAAAAGCTGCTGACAGTTCATTTCCATTGCTCAGTTTCTGCATTTCTGGGAGTCCTGGAGAGCCGGCGGGAAGCACACCTTCAGCTAAAGATATGGGGAAAAGATTTTTATTAGCAGAAGATACCTATCAAACTAAATTACACCATGACTCTTTCAGGACAGACAAATTCATTTGGGTGGAAATGTAAAAGTAATTGTCATAAAAATAGACACTTCTCACACCATTTTCAAGTGATATAGCATTCCTGCTAGCTACAGGGCAGCCAACCTAATCCTTCACTAGAGAAGCAACCACTGGATGTATATTTATTAGTTACCCAAAAAATCTGAAAAAGAAGAAAAATAATTAGGAACAAAAAGTTAACAATCTGAGAGCTGAAATGCAGCATCAAATGCAAGAGTGTGAATTAACACAGACTTAATGCTGTAAAGGTTCATCTCTGAACCAAGCCCAGCAAGTCCCTTCAGCACAATTCTAACTATAAACACATCAGACGAGACCCATCAGGGTACGACTGCCGAGAGCCATTATAGTGTGGCAATGAACACAGTACCAGCACCTTGCAGGGTTGCACCCTATATGCCCATTTTATATGTCCTGGAGTGTAAAATTTAACTGCATATACCTTCCAAATATACAGTATATACAAGCAGAGAGACACAAGTATGCAGATCCAGAAGTCTGCTTCTCTTCTTATTGTTGTAATTGAAATGTTTGAATAGCCACAACTGAGAGAGTTTAAATGATATCATTTTTGTTAAAAGGACCTCCAGTTCACACATCTTCATAAATCCTTTGAAAATTAATTCTTCAGCCTCTATGTAAGTTTTTTCCCTAAACAGGTACCTTTTGCATCATTCTCTATTTTTTTTTTGTCTTAGCAATAACTATCACATATTGCCTATCATGAAAAGTCATTAAAGGAAAATTAAATGCCACAGAAAATGCCACAGATTTTCTAAGGCTTATTACATGCCTTTAATTTCTTTATAAATTTGTGTTGACTTAGGTGTAGGCAAGAGTTCTGTTGCAGGAATGAAAGTTGCCAACTACTATGAGTGTCTCAGAAACTTTCAGGGATGAGGTACAAGAGTTAGGAGACCTAAAGTATGAATAAGTTCCAGCATTCCCAGATGTTTCCTATAAAGGCAAAATGAAACCGTAATGTGATCTCAATATAGTCAAGACCAATTTCCATTTTAACTCTATCAAATGATCAGTGGATCATGATAAGTGATCCTGATAATTCTGTCTGTCTGATATTTTCCCATGAAGTTCTTGCTTTCAGTGGCTTATATTTTGCCAAACATAATCATTTGTAACACATTTTCTTTATGTACTCTAGCTGGTTATGTTTTTGTTTTGATTCTTAGATTTTGGTACAGCCAGTTCAGCTGTTTCTGAGAATAAGAGGGGGAAAGGGTCAATAACTTTGCAAGAGCTTGAACTAATATTTCACATGTTCATTATGTTTACACATAGCAATAGGGAAATGCAACTTGGCAAAATTTGTGCTGTGCCCATGAAAAACCTCTAATTTGGGCAAATACTGAGTTTCTTATATATATATATAACAAATATATAGAAAATATTTCTAAATATAATGCATATATATATATAACATATTTGCAGTAACAATGATAAGCAGAACTTAATGGATGTTTGATGAAAATAATACTGGGCATCCCATCTGCACTGACCACGCTTCATTCCCCCTGTAACAACATATAAACACCAATTATAGCAAACATACCATCAGGAAAAGATTCTTAACTCTGGGTGAATTTTCACTTCAGAGATCACCCTTGACTAGGGAAAACAAACAGTTAAACTGGGGGCAGAGGAAGAACCTTAGCTCTAAGAAATCTACTTCTCTGAGTTTCTGCTGCTCCAGAGCATTCTCGCCTTGATCCCCTCCTGTTGTCCTGACCTGCTGGGTTTTGCCAGCTCACAGCACTACTGGGAGGTCCACAGAGGGCCACTGTACAACTGCAAAAGCCAAATTCATTATTCCTCTGTTAGAAAGAGCAGGCTCAGTACCATATGATTCCAACAGAAATTAGTCTATGTTGCTAAACTACTACCTTAACACCCCAAATGCACTATATGCCTATCTGTAAAAATCAGAGTAAGATTCACCTCAAGAACCATGAACAGAACCCACAGCTGACAATCTATATTACTGCCCTATGACTGATACACCGATCTCCGCACAGACAGCTGGTCTGTGTAAGTGTTACCAGCTGCTTCTTGAATTCATCTAGTGGAAGTCTGGGCTGTGTTACTAAATGTCTTTAGATCAGTGATTTTGACTGTCCTTTGTGGACCTACTAAATGGAATTAGATGTGGTAAATTAATTTAATTAATTTTTTTAAGAAATTTTGAAAGTGTTAGAAGACTACACTCTCTGCAAGACTTAGTATTTCAAGATAGGAAATACAAATATTAAGGTTGTTCCTTATAAACTGTCACTTGGGAACAGATGTGCTGAACTGGTGAGTTCTAACTGTCATCCCTCTTATCTTTAAGTGTCTCCCTGCAAGTCGGGTTGATCTGGATGACACGGGCAATAACAACTATCACCTGAAAGCCTGTAACTGCATGAACATATGATAGTTGTCTGGACTGACCACCACCCTCATGGAGAAGGATCACTGGAGATTAGCAAATGATTGCAAGAAGAACAGTGGAAACTCATCTAATTTAGGTCTTTCAGAGCACAAGATTCAGGTCCTGTCCCTTTCAAGGAATCATAGGAAGGTTGAGATTGGAAGGGACACATCAAGAGGAGGTCACCTGGTCCAACCCCTCTGACCAAGCAGGGCCACCCAGAGCCAGTTGCCCAGAACCATGTCCAGGTGGGTTTTTTTTAATATCTCCAAGATGAGACTCCACAACCTCACAGTGAAGAAGTGTTTCTCCACATTCAGAGGGAACCTCTTGTGTTGCAGTTTGTGCCCATTGGCTCCAGTCTTGTCACTGGGCACTGTTGAAAAGAACTTGGCTCTGTCCTCCGTGTACCCTCTGTTCAGCTACTTAGATACATTGATAAGATCCCACAATCTCTTCTCCAGGCTTTCTCTTCTCCAGACTAACCAGTCCCAGCTCTCTCAGGCTTTCCTCATAGGAGAGATGCTTCAGACCCTTCAACACCTTCATGGTCCTTTATTGGACTCTCTCCAGTATGTCTGTATTTCTTGTACTGGGCAGTGCAGCACGCCCCATGCGTGGCCTCACCAGGGTTGAGTAGAAGGGAAGGATCACATCCTTGGCCTGCTGGCAGCACTAAGAAGAATAATTTTGAGACTGTATCCTAATCAGGGTAAGCAAATTATAGGTGTGATTTCTGAGGACTATATAGTCCTGATTTTGCTTTTTCCTATATTCTCTATTCTTCATTTTCCCATCCTAACTTTGTAAGTATCTTTCTGAAAGTACAATTAATAAAATATATGTACTGGAAATACAATCCCAGTTTTGGATTTAACTCTTAACAATTCTATAACTCCAAGTCATAAACTATATGTAAATATTTCATTATACACATTTAATTGGACTAGGAATGTGCTTTTCTCTGATGTAGATTTATGAAATTGATTGCAAAAAGGGATAGGGATGATACTTGACTTTCCTATTTTATGAAAAGTATAAAGCATTGTCAGTACTTTAATATATTGAATATTATTAATGTTTAACTAGTGTCTATAAATTTTTTACTAGAACTTTTCTTTGAATAATTGTTTCAAATTAAATTTAATTTTTTTTTTAATATGACAATGCTATGGACATTTCAATTTCTCATAACGTTCTTGAAAGGGAAGACAAGAGAAAAGAGATACACTGGAGATTTAGTATTCACTGACATAGCGGAAGCATTACTGAAGAAACCTGTCTTTCAAAAGGTCATTGTTAGCTTCTTTCTTTCACATGGAGTAGATTAAAAAAAAAAAAAAAGCAACAACCGAAACCCACCCAGCAATACAGAATAAATGGCATAAGTGCCCACCTTATTGCCTGGTGGAGAGTTCCCTTTATGAACGCCATCAGTAGAGACACAACCTTCTTACACACCACAAGGCTCCAAAGGCGAGCTGCCTCTGGCCACCATATGTCAGGCAGATGGAAAGGAAACGGTGTGTTGGAAGAGGAGCCTCGGCAAGTGCCCTGTTGCATATTCAGAGCTGCTGACGGGGCCCTCAGCATTTGTTGTGCCAGAGTTTGCTGCCTGAAATGCCTTTGCTGCAGCACGTGCCCAGTGCTGAGCTGCCTGGCGTTTCAACTTGAGCTGTCCGTGATGGGGAGGTCCTGAGATGCTCACTTGATCTGAGGGGCTGAAACCTGGAGCTGGGCTAGCACAGGAACTCCTTCATCAGCTGCTTTTTTTGGTAGCTTTTTACCCTAGCTGGCCTCTGCTTAGCTCACAAGTACTAAGATAAGCTCATCAATTATCTTAAATGTGTGAAGTGATAGCCAGAATACTTGGATCTGGCATTAGTGACTTCTTGTAACTTCAACATTTTTCTCACTCTTGCTGCTGGGTAGAATTGAGCTTTCCTTAACACTTCAGCTTTCTTGAAGTCAAAACATCACCTGATAATGATTTTTGCTAGTAGGAGATGGACAAAATTTAAGTTAAAGGTTAAGATAATAGCACGATTAGCGGGGATGCCACAGTTCAAGTCAGCCTCTATCCACTGCTAAATCCAGCCCCTCCCTTATTTAACTGAGGCAGCTGCAGTGTGGTTTCAGAGCACACACTGGTGCTGCCAGCTGCAGGGATATGCAGGTACCTGAACTACTTTTACATAAAAAGTGTAAGTTGAAGAAACTATACTGCTGCATTATATGACTGCTCCACATGGATTAATTTTACTTAAGACTGCTGATGCAAAACACAGCACTATTGCAATCAGTTTGCTTCCAGGACTCAGCCTCTCTCATTTGCAGCTCACTTTGGATGGCTTTTCTACCACACCAGAGTATGGTCCTGGAGACCAATGTTTACAGAGCACAGTCCCTTGCTCTAATCTCTTATGTGTGAAGGATGTATTAATAGGTTGGAGCTTTGTCTCTGAGGGACAGAGTTGGGGACCTGCTGCTTGGTAACTGGAGAGGGACCTTACCCAGCCCTCCTCCCTACCCTGAAACCAATCCCAAGGGAGCCCAGCCCATTATGGGGGTGAAACTTAGTTCCAAAAATGTGTGCTTCTGAAATATTGTGTGATTGTTGTGGTTTTTTGTGGTTTGTTATGTGTTAAATCACAAAAAGCTGTCCGGGTTGCAGTGTGTCCCATCAATCAGCACACCACGCAGTGTCTATATTAAACATCCTACCAAGCCTCACAGGGAGCATGAAATTTCCAGTGACAGAAGAAAATATTCAGTAGGCTTTCTTAAACAATTTATATGTTAAGGGACTGAAAGGTCAGTCCCTTAACAGGGAGCAGAAATTGTATTTTATCTTCCTTGCATATATATTGCTTTATGATTAGGTTAAAAATGTTACAAATACAGATGCGAGTGAAATATATGACTATTCATAGGCAGAGATGGGAAAACAAGAGGGTTATACTGTTCATTTCAGCCCCTGAATAACAGATTTAGAGAATGATTGTGCATTGCTAAGGAGAGCTGCTTTTCTGTCTCTTACAGGTATATTCAATCTCTTGCCTTGCCATACCTGCAAAGCTTGAGTAAAATTACTAGTAAAACACATATTTTATCAATTCTTGGCCACCTCCAGTGCAAAAATGCATGAAGAGCTAGCTCATCCTTCAACTGGCAATATTAGGCAAGTGCAAATCAGTTACATTTCCATCCTACTGACTGCAAAGTGGTTTGATCTTGTCTTCAAACACTTCCAGGGATGGGTGGTGCCTCAGTAGACCTGGTATATCTGATTGGGTAATTAGTGCTGAAAAATCTGAAGTTCATGTTTCCTGTTTTATGAGGCAGATGTATGCTGGCCTTTCTGGAAAAAGAATTCATCAAAGTGAAGGGGAAAGACCAGCTTCAGACCTTCTCTGCAGGCACTGTGCCTTGCCTCAGCTGAATCAAGGAAGAATTTTTTAGCAATGAAGTTTAAGTTGAATTTAAGAATAGTTTTCATTTCAGCAAAAAGAAATGAAAAAGAATAAAGAATTTTTAATGCACAGGACAGGCAACTGGGCACAAGGCATTTCTGGGCTTTTTGCCCAGATTTGTCATTAACTTCTTGATTATGTCTTGTGGGTCTATTTAATGTTTTTAAGACAAAACAAAAAAAAAGACAATCTGAGCGTTAAGAAAATGGGGAGGTTTGATTCATGGCAGTACGGTCTGTAGGGTCATATTGCAGGCTGGGTTAAGAGACCTTCACTGTATTTCAGGCCTTCTCTATATCCATTTTGCTATTTTTCTTCATTATGTTCTGGCCGTAATTCTGTGTTCTTCAGGGCAAATGCTCTAACTGGCTGTATGGGTACAGCTAAAATAGCTGTGCAGGACAGAGGCAACTGTGCTAGCTTTAAATTTCGTGCCTCATTAAAGAGGACATTCCTACAGGCAAAGTCACCAGGCTTCTCTGACATGCCATGCTGAACTAGTGGAGATCCCTTTGATGCTTGAATTAGCTTAAAGCCATGATGCAATATGCAGCATAGACTTATCCTCGTATGGAAATTTCCTTCAGGTACAAACAGAGCATCCACCTCATACTGCAGAGGAACACAGCAAGGGCTGCTCACACTTTATTGATACTTGTCACAAGTCTGACTTCCGCGTGAATTTGGGTGAATGGACCCTGTAGATAAAAACATGTCTGCACACAGAAGCTGTTACCAGAAAACAGCAAGAGGAAAAGTGAACGCAGAGAGGTAGTGTGTGAAAGTCTCACAAAAGGTGATGAGCTCTGGAGACTTGTTCTAGTTGAATCCAAGATAGTTGATAAATTCAGAACAGCAGGAGCCTGTGGAGTGTGTCCAAGGCTATCACTATGCAAGAGCATCACCACTAGATTTTATAACTCACACCACAGCCAAGGAGGGGGCAGCTGCCATATGCAGCCACAGACCACAGTCTACAGGGCTTGTACAGGGCAGGAAGGGACTTCGGAACACCTTCCTAAAACCCACTGGTGCACTGGTATGACCTCTGCTTCTCAATAAACACCCAGGGTTGGCCTCCTTGCTGCTGCTCTAGCTGAGTAAAATGAACAACTGAGAGGGGTAACTGAATGGACAGTACACATAGTTACATGCTGTTACCATTAACAGCTTTATTCCATTATTAATAATAGCTTAACTCACAAAATGTATCCTAATAAATGTTGGTAGCAGTCAGCATCTCCCTCTGACTGGTTCCCGTCTGGAAAATTTACCTTCTTTTCCCCCATACTTGGAGACAAAGAGGCAATGCAAAGAAGATTCCATATAGTCTTTGTAGGGGACTGGGGAGGTGGGAGTGATGCTGTGAGGAGGGAGGCAGGAGAGAGGAAGGCTTTTACAGGGGTGTAGAAGGACAGGCTGGCAACACACCCCAGGTATCCTTAGCCCACTGACCTGACCTAGAGGCCACTCATGACATGTAGGTACTGATAAAAATATAATACATAAATTAACAATAATGATGACGTTAAATTACCAACCTCCTTAGACAGATGGTGCAACAGGTTGTTCTGCCTCTTTCATGTGGTGAGTAAAGCAGTCACAAGTAGTCATGTAAAGATTACTAAGAATTCCTGTCCACAGCTGACTTTTTGCAGAGACTAATTTTTGAATGCTGTTTAATTTTTGGAAACAGAACACCTCAGTCACAGAATTTTTATCTCATTAATAGTGCTAATAGGCTCATGAATGGGCAATAAAATCTTTGCCTTTATGTTCTGCAGCCCTGTTGCTAAGAGCTATATACAGTAACAAACTGTTCACATAAAATTTCACATTTTCTTCACAAAAACCCCAACAGGAAGAAAAAAAATCTGCTGACATCGACAAAGAATTTGAGAAAGCTCCTATGGTTTTTGCCATTCCAGGCTGCCAGTTTATAGTCTGGGAACATTATCACAGCTTCATTTCCACAACAAAAAGGCCCCATTCTTTTCTTAAAGATTTGACCGTTCATCCTGTCCTTGGTGTTTTGCATCAGAAATGCACTTCTGTTGTCAGCCCTTCTATTAGCACTCACTTATCGAGGGTGCCAAAGAAAAGTCTAAGAAAAGGACAAGTGTCTAACAGGTTACTATAGTTTCTTTTGTGCTCTCAAAATTTGTAGGCTTCAGGCGTTTAAAAATGTAATTAACATTTGTGCATATGATAAATTTAAAAAATGGGTGAACTTTTCACACTTGAATGTTAACAATTTCCATTGTCTGTTACCAATAAATTTCAATGACTGATTATTTTTACTCTGCAGATTTTTGTCAGGGTTTAATTCTGCTGGGATGTACTAAGCAGAGGACACCAAGTTTGGTGGGAGTGTTGATCTATTGGAGGGTAGGAAGGCTCTACACAGGTGTCTGGACAGGCTGGATCAATGGGCTGAGACCAACGATATGAGGTTCAACAAGGCTGAGTACTGGGTCCTGCACTTTGGCCACAACAACCCCCTGCAGCACTACAGACTTGGGGCAGAGAAGCTGAAAAGCTGTCCAGCAGAAAAGGACCTGGTGCTGGTCAACAGTGGCTGAATATAAGCCAGCCCAGGTGGCCAAGGAAGCCAATGGCATCCTGGCTTGTATAAGAAACAGTGTGGCCAGCGGGACCAGGGCAGTGATTGTCCCACTGTGCTCAGCACTGGTGAGGCTGCACCTTGAATCTTGTGTCCAAGTTTCGGGCCCGTCACATTCTGGGGGCTGGAATGTGTCCAGAGAAGGGCAATGGAGCTGGTGAAGGGTCTGGAGCACAATTTCTGTGAGGAGCAGCTGAGGGAGCTGGGGGTGTTTAGCTTGGAGAAAAGGAGGCTCAGGGGGACCTTACTATCTCTTCAACTACCTGAAAGGAGGCTGTAGCTAGATGGGCATCAGACTTTTCTCCCAGGCAACGAATGACAGGACAAGAGGACATAGCCTCAAGCTGTGCCGGGGGAGATTCAGGCTGGATCAGGAGCAATTTCTTCATGAAAAGGGCTGTTAAACATTGGAATGGACTACCCAGGGAAGTGGTGGAGTCACCATTCCTGGTGGTGTTCAAGAAACGACTGGACATGGCACTTAGTGCCATGGTCTAATTGTTAAGGTGGTGATTGGTCAAAGTTTGGCCTTGATGCTCTCAGACACCTTTTTCAACCTGAATGATTCTATGACTGCGAGTTTACAGACACAGAACAGGAAAACAGCCATTTAAATGTTCAATGTAAAATAGAAGGTATTTTCCCTCCAAAGGTGAGAGAAAAGAATTTCAATTATTGAAGGCTGATAGGTGGGAGGTGTCTTGCTAATATTGTATATTACATACTGCTCATTCTTTTTTTCTTTCACTTCCATTTTATATGGTCATTTAATCACAAACTATGAAAATGTATGAATAATCCGCTTCTGCTACATCAACTTAACACAGACCCATAAGCAAATCCAATATGATCTTGGCAATATCTGAAGGTGCAGCAAAATTAATGCAGTCGAAAATGGAGAGATCATGCAGCCAGAGATCTCACGTAACAGTGTTCTTCCATTGAAGTATGCCAGTTAAATTCCAGAACAGACTAATTGTTAATGGAAATTATTGGCTTATGGTTACTTGTTGTCCCTCAAGGAGTCCAGAAGGTTTTAGTGTTGCCTTGTTTAAAGCATACTGCTGTCTATTCTACAAAACTGTGTATCACAGCAGATATACAATTGACAGACTGGTTGGCAAACTCAGCAGCAAATCCAGTAACTACGACATTAGCCTCTGGTGGCAGCATTTGCAGGTCAGAGTGAGGTGACATGGCATCAGGAAATCTGCACTGTGCATATTCCATGGTAATAACCTGAACTTTTTCCAGTGCTGCCAGGATGATACCTAAGAAAGGTGCTAGTTCACACAGTCCCTAAAAATGCAGCTGAAGCTTAGTCCCCAGGAGGATATTACACCTAGCTGAGCAATTAGAATTAGAAAGAGACATAATTAAGTCAGTACTGCTGAATTTTATTGATGTGTCTCCTTAAAGATTGGTGCCCAAGAGAAAAAAAATCCTGCAGTATGTAATTTGAAAGTAAACACCTCAGCATTTTAATAACTGCAAAAGCCATTTTTTCTGGAATGCCATGAACATTATTGCTGAAGGCCTATCCTATAAACAATACATAAAAAGACAAAGACATTACTTGTCACACTGCTTATTTCAGGCTAAAATGCTGGTTACACATGTTCTCATTGCCCTATTTTAATGTTCCCAGCTGGCTTCTGCAGGGAAGTGTTTACTTTTTCTCATGAATGAATAAGACTACGCCTTCATCTAACACTATTAACATAGAGAATACAGAAAAATTCTCCCTATTACCTTTTTGCTCCCCATTTCTCCCTGGAGACAGAAGCATACTAATTGCAGATCACTAGCACTAATATGAGACGTTCTGAAGGCAATGTAAATAAATCAATGTTTAATCAAAGGCACATAGTAAATTCAGTTCAGAAGCCTCATCCCATTGCATCAATCTGTGGCCTCTCTAGTGTCTAGTATGTCTGCTGGTGGTAGTTGTGAGCACCATAACAGCATTAAAGGCATTCATCTGGCTGCTCATGTCAGAGATAGGATGAAAAAACAGGATCTAGAATATTTACTCCTCCTCAAATGAAGCCTGGGGAAAAAAGGACAATGAAATGAAGACCCAGGGAGTCAAAAAAAATGGGGGAAAGGGAGGAACAGGGTGCAGTGGTTTGTAAGTAAATTCAGATATGTTCTTGGGTAGACAGATTATCCAAGGCATTCAAAAGGATTACGGATTAAGGCTCATGAAGCAGGTGAAATGATTCAGATTGGAAGAAGACATGGTTAGAGAAGAGAAGGTGAAGATGAGTTTAGCAAATTCATTTCAGATTCAGCAAAAGGATGATTAGAAATGAGGGCAGAAATGGACAAGTATTTTAGCAATAAAGATAAACGGTCATGATTAGGCTTGCTAATGTCACATAGAATAAAATTCCATTTAACAAGTGAGTAGATGGACAGACAGAGAGACTGAAGAATCAAAGGTAACAGGAAGGCTACAAGGCAAGGAGGACAGTAAAATTCTGAACAAACAGAAAAAGAAGAAAAGAAAACCCTTGGGACAGCTAAAAAAGTCTTATTTGAAGAGAGTTTGAAATGGCAAGGTAACACCAAAGAAGCTATATCGGAGACAAAACTTCACAACAGGAGGAAAAAAAAGTTGTAAGCAACAGAAGCTGTTGGGGAGGATGAGGCAGTCAAAATAGAGACTATAAAGATAAAAGGAGGAGGACTAAGGGTGAAAATCTGAAGTGTGTCAACAGGTAGTGGAGAGAGAGTGGGAGGACCTACTGAAAGAACAGTGTTTGATGTAAAAGTAGAAAGCAGAGGGCACAGGCTCACCAAAGGATAAGATGGAAAGGAAGAAGATGTGGGGAATTGCCAGTGGTCCTGAACACTGGGATATGAACTGAAAGAAGCTCTCTGGTTTGGCTGGGAAAGAACATCGGTGAAGGGAGTCTCAGCAGATACTGAAACTAGATAATATAGGAAGTCTGATAAATACTAGGCAGAAATGAATACTTGGTAGTCTAACTGTGTGTGAGAAAAGCGACTGTAAGATCCAGAAGTCTCTAAAGATATAGAGCCATATATTAAACTGATGCTACAGTTAACCTTGTTTCCTGAAGCAGAGACAAGAGATTAATTTCTGTGGAAGCTATCCAGACACTAAAAGTGCAATTGAACTAGACAAAATATCATAAAATCTGCCTCAGTTATGGGGCAATCTAACCATTAGCGTTGGGGTGAAAATGTTTTGGAGAATGATTACGGTTGAATAATAGATTTGTTGCCGTATGAATTGCAGAATAAACTCTATGGGGACCCCCATTTTCAGGCTTTCTTTTTCTGAGAAGACTACAGGACTATGGGGGCCATACCAGCCTTGAGGCTGAAGCATCCATGCATGCTGCTTTTGTTTGGTAACCAGAAGATTGACTTACCTGGTATGGTCTGGATGGAGAAATTGTGCCTAGATGATTAGTTTAGGAAATCAGGACAGATCTTTCATGGTTTTCCAGTTATTAAATAATCACGGCAAAGGAGGCCATCTCCCAGTTACCAAGCTACTTGTGGTTTACCAAACAATTGATGTTGCTCAGAAGGGCTGCTGATGAGATAGACTCTATTTACACATTGGCACCGACTATTTATGCCTTGGTTCCATGGAGAGGTGTGACAACGATGTAATGTGCAGCACTGGTACTTGGGTGCTGTACCTGTACTGCCATGAAGGCTACAGGCCCCTGACAAATTCTGTAAGTTTGCCTCAGACATGAAATTGGGGATCACCCCAGTGCCAGCATAGTGTGCAGCTGCTGTTTGTCACGTCCTCACATGGTCGGCAGTGGAGCATTGGCAGTGCTAACAGCACTTCAATAGCAGAATAAGTTGTTGACCCACTGTAAGCCACTGACTAAGGCTGTCATGTCTTAATCTGAAATATAAAAATTACTTTACGTATCCAGCATTGAAAATGCTAGAGCACTCTCCCTAAAGCCAACAAGAAATATATCCTTGCTGATCACACCTAACTCCCATGCAGCAGGAAAAGATAAAGAAATTGTAAAAAGAGTGTTCTAAATGTATTGTTCTCCTTTGTTTGGGTAGAAGAGTACCAAATAATAAATGGTATGTGCCACAGCCCGAGGGAAAAGGGTATAGGGGCACAGCACTACACAAAGGGTTCAGACACAGCTGACAGGTCTGGGTGCAATGCCGATTTATTGAGAGAACACAGGGACTTATACAGGGTAAATCTGAGGGGAGGATTCATAACTGGGGAGGAGCATGGGACTGACAACTCAGGGTAAGACAGGATTGGGAGACAAGGGAAAGGTGGGTGTAACTTCTGGGTATCCAGGGGAAGGGAGCAATGGTAGCTCACTCTGCCCTGCGGCAAACCCCAACCAATCAGTGACAGAGGAGCGGGAAAGCAGGGGAGAACAAGGTGGTAAACAACTTTTGGCGGGAAAATCTGAGGGACAAAGGGGAATAATATTGGGGTACATTAAACTTGATATAAAACCAATGATGAACTGGGGAATAACATGAGAGTCCATGAGATAACAAGTCAGTCCGGTAAAATAGCAGTCCATTCAGGCTCTGTAAATGTCTCTCCATGCCTGATATTTTTCCCAATTGGATTTCTCATTCTCCTCAGGCATGAGAATAAACCATGTATTTTTAAAAAGTCCACCTTACTGCTTAAGTATGCCTTACCATAATTAAGTTCATTTAACAGGGCAATGACTTACCTCCTCTACCTAACCTCTTGCAGATTGATCTTGGTAAAGATGTGTGGTAGTTTGGGCTAGGCCTTCCTTGGTGACCAGCTTGTAACCAAGGAAGGGTCTAGATTTACCCAGTATTCCCTACGATTTTTACGTAAACCAGACTATAAGAAGAAAGGAGGGAATGCCTTCACTCTCTTTCCTTCCGGCGGCTTGGAGGTGCAGGTTCCCTGCTGTTGAGTCTGCCGTGTTGGGGAGCGAGGCCTGGTAAGGCCTTGTCGACCTTGGGAGGCGGAGGTTGCCGGCGATCGTCCCGGAGCGACTCTCGGTTGTCCAAACGAGAGTGGTGGGATATTTCTTTGCTAACTCTTTAGTTACTAGATCTCGGGCTACTGATTGGGATATATATATATATATTTTATTTTGATTTTGTTCCCTTTCCCTTCCCCCTTCCCTTTCCCTTGTGAAATTGTATGTATTTTAATTGTATATAATTGTAATATAAGTGTAAATATATTTATATATATCACTTTAGCTGTCTCTCTCTCGTTTCGGGTTTTCTTGGTTGTTTTTCTCCCTCTTCTCCCTGAGGTTTGGGGGGGGAGGGGGAACTCTTGTGGTAAGGTTTGGAGACTTGGCAGGGAGCCAGCTTCAAACCATATCAAGATGTTAAACAAAAAATACATTTTTAAGAAGCAGTCAGTCTTCAAATCGCTGAAAACAAAAGATTGAATTTTATCTGCTTTGAAAATAAATTTTTTTTGCAGCACAAAATCAGCAACACAGTAGTCAGCTTTCTATTTTAAAACAACATGGTAGGAGGAGGCTTTCAGGTTGCTTCTTCTCTTTTTTTCAAAGATTACATATTCTTTATGGTTTAAGTAAAGACTGCCTAGCCTCCTTAAGAAGCTGGGTTGACAAAAACTTCAGAGAATCTATACATATCTATACATTAATACATCTGATGATTAATAGTGTATGAATTTCTCACAACTCAGATCAACTCATATCTAATAAGAGGCAAGAACTTCTGTAAAATTCCTAGTGAGAAGGAGACCCAGAACCTCTTTCCAGAAGAAAAATTAGTTTCTCTCATTTGCACTAGTCTGTCCTAGGGGGAAATATAGAAAGATATAATGTCCCTACTCTTGTTTCCCATCTAGATGTTGACAGAACTTTTAACTCACTTTTGAAATCCTCACTCTGAGAAGCATAAAGGAATTATAAGAGGATGATAAAATCAGGCAGATGAGATTTGGCACAAAATGCTTTAAAACTAAAGGCAGGTATGACTGATAAAAAGACATGGCATCCTGAGATCCATCAGAAATTTAGAGAGAAGAAAATGTATTGCATACAACTCACAAACCTGTAGTTTTTCCCATGATTCAGAATCCAGTCATCTTAGCAGAAAAATATCGTGGGCACCACAAACCCAGGACAAATCCAGGTTGGATTTTAATCCCTGGAATTCCTTAATAATGGATGGCTGTTTAGCAGAAAATCAGCTGTGGTCCAATTGCAAGTCCTTGTGAGTTTATTCCTGCATGGAAAAGCCAACATAGCATTTTACCATGTGGTTGTGGCTCTCTGGGAGCTAAGAACCAGACGACTACAAGGCTGCAAGATCTTCATATTCAAAATATTACTAAGGCACTGTACTGATGGTGCAGGGTAACTTGCAGTTTTGAAACATTCATTGTATTTGTTCTATGAATCATCATCAGATTTTGCTCTTCCTTATGCTAGCAACCTTTAACTAGCAGCTAAGTGAAAAAATTCTGTATGTGGTCATTTTACAAATGAGAAGAAATAAAACCAGGGAGAACAAATGGAACTCAGGATTTTGGGATTTACATTTCATTTATTTTAAAACTAGAATTCTACTTAAGTCTAATTATACACTTTAAAAAAAAAATAGGATATACTTATTTTTACATCCTAATCTTTGTGAAAGCTACAAATTTGTACTTCATGCATATAGTTTCTTTTCTATTACTGACCCTTTCTTCAAACTGACATGACCTGACTGGGGTTAGGATCTGTCCCAGGGAGATTTCAGCCTGCAAGGTGGCCTTGGAGCTCCCCTCCCCACCCTCCACCTGAGTACTGGAGATGTGACCCCAGTGCAATTCTCCACAGAGAAGAGGAAAGAGGACAAAGAGAGGGTAGCCTGAGACACACTGATAGACAGACACTACAACACTCCTAGCATGCCTTGAGGACAGGAGGAAGGACCAAGCAGAGCAGTGCAGAGCTGGGCAAAGGACCAGGACTGTGGATACCATGTGGATACTGGCATCTAATGATCCTGATGCTGTTGCTTAGTGGATAAACTTAGTATCACTTGTCCCGCTTTGCCTTGTTTGTGATGTTGTCGATCACAACCGAATCACTTGTGCCAGTTCTGTTTTGCTGACAGAGGCCTCCAGCAGAAGGATGGCAAATGCCAGACAAAGGCTTTCTGCAAGGCTAGTTTAAGTGGCTTTCCAAAAAATTCTCCCTCAGGGTTGTACAGCTCAGCAGACCCAGCTGGCTAGTGGTGTGGGGGTTTCGCTCCATCCTTAGCTGGTAACAGAAATACTATATACTCACTAAGCTTGGGATCCAGAGCTAATGGAGCTGAGGTTCATCGCAGGGAATGGCTGCACTTGATTATCGGCATCACAGAGCTTGGGACCAAGGTAATTTATTCCCAAGAAGACTCAGGAAAGAGCCAGAAGAGTGCAATGGGCAAAGCATGGGTGTGTGCACAGGACATTATGACAGGGGATGGGTGAGGTTTGCCAAGGTTTCAGCAGGGGGAGAGTTGGCATGTGAAGACACTGTGTGGTTGAAAAAAATCTCACTGTAATGTTGTACAGCCCCCCACTGACCAAAGAAGTTTTAAAACCAACTTTGTCTTACTATGCAAGGATTTAAGCATAGGCTCTGACACTAATCCCTAACATTATCATAATCTTCAGTATTTAATACCTTCCATTTTATTTCAACTCTACAGGAATTCTCTGAACTTCTTTCATCAGGAATGGCTGAAACAGTCCAGAGACCCCTGGCACCAGTCTGGCATGTGTAATGTATATTGGAACTGCTTCTTTACTTCACTCTATCAGTATTATTCCAATGTAAAAGTGATATAATAGAGAACCAAATCTCCAGCCTTTGTTTTTGAATTGCCAAACCTTAGCTCGAGTACCGAAGAAAATAAATCAGTGTATCTGTTACATATTTCTTGTCTTTCTTATTTCCAGAGGCCAAATCATTTGTATAATTGCCCTATCGAGCAGAAAAGACCATGTGTTTTCAGCTTTTGTGATATTTGTTGTTTCTTGGATCAGAAGATTACACTGTAATCTCAATAACAAAATAAACTCTGAACAATAATAATATCCAAATGTTATAGCTGTGTGAAGAAAAACATCCTCAGTGAAGACTTTGAAAAGAAATAGGAGGTGATGGAGAGGTTAATTTGGACGTAATTCTTAAGGTTATTTGACTTGTGACTGGGAGTAGCACTACTGAAGAAAAAGCACTGAATCTCTCTGACAGGATTTTAACTCAATCACTAGCAAAGGTCCTGTCAACAAGCCTTTAGCAGAGGTCCACAATTCCCAGGAAGCATGGCCAGTAGAGCAGGTGGTGTGGGTGTTGCACACGTGTAGTCTTTAGCAGCACAGCCCAGAAGGGTGCTAAATTGTTGCTCTGTCCTCTGCTCTCCCATCACCACTTCTCTTTGCCCAAAAGAAGACCCATAAAGCTGATTTCATGCCTTCCCTCCAGCCCCAAACTTCACAGTTTTCTCCTGTTTTCTAAAAGGATATGTAAGTATAACCTTAAATATGAATTTGTTTCCCAGATCTAAGTTCTATGAAAAACATGTAGATGCTTAGTGAAAACATTATTTCTCTTCATTCTTATTCATGCTGCAAAATAAGAGCACACACAAGTGTAACGGCCACGCTCTCCCCCTCTGAACAAACATACGCTGATACTTGGGTGGTTGTGTTTAAACTGGTAAGTGAGCTGGAAGTACAAACTGCTGGCACAAAGAAGGTGTCAGAGCCAGGTATACATTTCTCGCAGTTGTTATATTTTTCCTGGCAGACATGAAATTTACTGTTTGAAAAGACACTTCCTGTTTGAAATTGTTACTGGGTTTGAGAAAAATAATACATTTCAAGATTTCTTTGTACATCGTAAGGAAACACAAAAAACAATTGTAAGGTTACAAACAACATTGAAAAGATTCTCTGCCAGTCACCTTTAAAAATGCAGTTTTCTGTAAAAGGACTCTGCTGCATTTTTTTTCCTATCGAATCCCTTATGTCTCAGGTCTTCCCAGTGCTATGTGGGAAGAGATATCTTAGCAGTGTAATATCATGTCTGGGACAAAATTATTCTGTGATGTGATATATTACTGCAGTACAGTTTTAGGAATCATCTGAGCTGGAGTCAGATATTAGTTTATATTCAACAATCATCTAAAAAGGTATGTTGTTATAGACTTCTAGGAAAACAAAAGGAAAAAAAAACAAGATACAAAAAAATACCACCAGAAATAAAATGTAGAGATATATACTTTTTCATAAAGATACACTAAAAAAATATGTTAAAGGGCCCAAAAATATGGAAGTTCTCTTCTGTACTTACATGTCTTTTCTGGCAGATGTTCAAATCAAGATCTAGATGAAGAAAATAAAGCTGCTATAAGAAAAGTCCTTTTCTACATTGAACTATCTTCCTCAGCTATAAAATTTTCATGGCCTGTCATGCAGATCTCTTTTTAAAATGTACGTCTGTATCCAGTGCTATCAGTGGTAATGTCTCCTTAAACTTTCCAGAGGGACTTTTATGTGGTCATCCACGGTGCATTTATCTTCACATTTTTTCATCTAAAAGTTGGCCATCTAGTTCAAACCTGTTGTCCAGGAAAAATCTGCAGGCAGTGGAGGGAGACAAGTGTCTTCATGCAGCAAAGATACATACCTCAAGAAGTGTGTTCAGCACTAATAAGAGGAACTGCTTTCTGGATGTACCTGTGTCAGCCCACCAACTGTGAAGACAGCTAGCTTAGAGAAGCTCAGCCTCTACATGACTGAATATGGGTGAGATAAAGCTCCCCACAAATGTGCTGTTGCACTGTACTGGGGCTGCTGTAAAGCTTGGATTTACTCCATCTTTGTTTAGGTACACTTCTAAGGCATCTATGGGAGGAGTCATTTGCCTTAGGGACCTGCTATAAAGACTGGAGAATGACAGGCACATCCTGAGAGTAAGCCATACCCCAGGGCTGCACAGAAGAATGTGAGAAGAACACTCAAATTCTATTCAGGGCACCAAAGATCTGCTGAGAGACTGCAGCAGGAACCAAGTGTGACCCTGTTCCATTTCAGGCAACCTGGACAAGCGGTTAACATAATGCAGGATGAATCCCAGCTTAAACCCCATTAAACTGGATTTGCATGTGCACTGTACAGCACTAACTGTAATGTCATACTTTACTGTAAGATAAATACCTAAGGCAAATCCATAGTAGCCTAAAATAGTAGCTCTTAGAGTTTTTTATAGCAGAGCAAGCCAGCTGTTGACTTTATGGAGGTGATAAACTGTTTTAAAAACCATAGTACAATAGGATTTCAGCTGTTTGAACAGATTCTGCTAAGTCATTTGTATATGTCCAAGGAGAAAATCTGCTCTTAATGACTATACTTCTACTTATTTTTAAGTGGCAGCTTAAAAACATCAGCCAGCACGAAGTGTTGGAGCCAAGTGATCTCCTGCTATGTTAATTTCAGTGCAGAGCCATTTTAGCTTTGGTTTTTGACATTCAGATGTCTGTGCACCATCTACTTCTGCTTGCAGTAGTGTGGTACATGGAGATATGCACAGATCTTGAGTCAGACCAAAGCTGCTGAAGTGTTTCTGGCCCAAAGCTTGTCCTGGAAAGCATCAAAGTCGAGAGTCCAAACAAGTATCCAAACTAGCATATCACAAGCCTGGCTAACCCTGTGACTTCAAGTTGGTACGGTTTAGCTAGCACTCTTGTCAACCACACAAACTCTGCTCATCTGTAACACTACTCCCAGGGGTAAGCAGACTCAGATGAATGCAGAAATACCCTTTTTTTCACCAATCTTCCCTAGTCCAAGTCCTACTCCTGAAGTGCAGCTCCTTGGTTATTTCTGCTATTGCCCGTTTAACTGCTGTTACCTCAGTCCTGTTGGATCATGGCACAGTAAAGTCAACACTGGTGCTAAACTAGGCTGGACTCCGGCATACAAAGACCCAAGGCCAGATTAGTCCAACCCTTCAGCTTAATTCTACAATCCTCATTAGTTAAAACCAGATACTCACCTTCTTCTTCTCATTCTCCTTTGATTGCATTAAAGAACTAGCAAAAGAAAATCTCACGACTCTTCTTGAGAAACAGGATGGCGCCAGACAAATGCTGCCTCTCAAGGACTTGGCCTCGCTTCCCCCCCACGAGAGCAGGACTGGCTGCAGGGCACTGCTGCCTCGAGCTTCGCTGGAAAGAGAAGAGAGTGAACCTCCTCTTTCCTTCTTATTTTATACTCTTGCTTACGTGAAAAATCGTATGGAACACTGAGAATATAGGGTACTTCCCTGGTTACAAGCAGGTCTCCAGGAAGGCCCACACTGAAACTATCATATAGTGACATCAATTTTATCCCAAAAGGAATATTTTTATACTAAAGGCAAATGGTACTTGTTTGTTCCTATAGAAGAAAAACTTAATTTTAAAAAAATATAATGTGTTGACTAGGTGAACTTCTCTGCTGTGCAGAAAGATTGTGTAAGGTTTATGCAAACCTTATTCTGAGTATACATAAAGACCTCAGAATAGGATGTGAGGAGGTGTGTATACATATATGGCTTTCATTCTCAAAACACTATACTGATAAAGGCAAGGAAAAAACTGAGATTGTTGTGCCCCAGTTAGCTTGTTAAATGTTCACACTAATAGATATAGTTACTAACTGAAAAAACAGCTCTTGATATTGATGCTGTTATATATTAGTTAGAGATGAGCAGGAGGTTAGACTGAAACTAGAACACAGGTAGGTAAGTAGGTAGGTGATTATATACTAGCATTTTTTTCCAAATCTCAACCAAAGTCAGTTTGTCTCTTTCTTGGAATAGAGGGATCCACAAGATGGGAAAAATAGTTATTTATTACAAGGTAAGCAATTCAGATGGGTTTAGAAGCTTTAGTTTTCCAGTGGCTTGAAGCAGGAATTTGGAGTCTGGCATAATACAAGCATAATTCTACTGATCTGTGTTTGGCTTTATCTGTAAAATGCTGCCCACAGCAGAGCAAGCTGGTAGCATGAATTTGAAAGGAAATGAGGCTTATTTAATTAAGTTCTCTGTCAATCCTTCCCTAATAACTATTGAACCAGATGGTCAGTTAAAAAAAAAAAGGTAAGGGAACTGAAGTCTTGCAGCCTGAAGTTCCTGAAAGCTTTCAGAAAAGCAGGAAATGCAAAAAGAAGGAAGAATTAAATATTGCAAACCTGGTGGAGAAGACAAGTGAGCTCAAGTTGCCTGTTGTGTTTGGCCTGCCAGCAGTATTTAGATGTGAAATTACTGCTTCAAGCTTTTTTTGATATAACTATTACAAAGGAGCATGAAAGCTCTTCCAGCAAATGAAAACTGATGCTAAAATACCTATACTACCATCCAAGGAATAAGTATTCTGGTACATCCAAGGAACTAGCATCCTGGCAGCCCAGAATCAGCCACACAGTACACACCTTCTTTTGCCCTGCCTATGGGACAAAACTGAGGACAAACCAGGGGAAGAAAAAAGGCTTACAGGAAATGAGGAAGGAATATTTTGAGAAAATATTAGCTAGGGGCTAAGAGCTAGTGGTCTCCCAGGCGAAGGTGGAGGGAACATGTAGTAACAGAGGCACAGATTGATAGGAAATGAGATTTAAGTATTTCTGCAGCTATTGTGGTTTCCTGCTTATTAAAAATAATCACCATGGTGCCATACGTAAGCATTTTCTCTGAACTGAGCTTTTGCAAATATACATCTATTCATGTATGTGTTTAGATCTGATTAACCCCGCTTTATCTCAACATCAGGTACATAAAGATATTTCTGGTGGCAACAGGAAGGGCACTCTAGGGAAAGGGAAGAACAGTAAAAAATGAAAATTCTCTTTTTCACTTCTAACTGTAAGATGAAATTTGGGGTTGCAGTATTTGGATTTGAAATTGATACTTGCAGCTTTTTTGATATAACCATTACAGTGAGCATGAAAGGTCTTCCATCAAATTAAAATTGATTCTAAAATACCTACAGTATCACCAGAGTTGGGAATTCCTTTATCTTTCGCGTCACCTCAAAAGAAAGCAAGCTTGAAAAATGTCCTGCGTGATGAGATGAGATTTCAGACACACAAGGAAGGGAGACCAGTATGGCAATGCCATTTTATTTTACCGCAGCCTTTATTACAGTGCATCATATCTTACTTTCTCCTATTGCATTCATGTTGCTGCTATTTCCATTAGACAATATATATCCTATATTAAAATTTGTTTTCTGTATTAAAATTTGTTATCACAGTATCACAGAATAAAACATCGAACAGTAATAGATGTCAGTAGAAAATGCTGGAAGCCCTGTAGTGAAGAACTGTGAGGCAGACAATCTGGAGAGGAACCTACATATAGGAGAAAATATTCCCTTGTTTTCATAATGCAGTAGTAGTGGCTTTATGCAATGATATACAGGGTTTATACTGCTGCAGAAAAAAAATCTGTCTAAATGGGGGGATATTACCTACATAAATATCATGTTTTTCATATAGCTTACTTAGCCCTTGACCTGAGTCTGACCATGAGTGCCATGGGTCAGTCCTCCATTAGATGCTTCATGTTTTCTTTTATTAATTTTATAAATATTGCCTTCTAATTGTATGGGAGGTTGCACTGCAAGCTTTTGCTAATGGCTACACTTGGTAGCCTATTACAGACTAGGGGCAGGCTACATTCTCATCTCCTTCTCAATCTTGCCCATTTATTGAGTTTATTTAAGGTTAGAAGGCCAAGTTTACAAACTTAGACAAGGACAACTTAAGCAAGATAAATTCCACCAGAAACTTAAAATCCCAAAGATGTAAATAAGACTTTATCTAATTATACTTCCGGATAGTGGCTGGAGGCATGAAAAAACCTTTCTGCTTCCTGGCACCCTGAGTCTCCAGTAGGCTAATGGTATTTATTTTCCTCTTTTATCACTTCTCCTACAGTACACCTTGCCTAAGCACCACTCAGACCCAGCCTCTCTGTCTTTTGATCCCAGTTTGATTGCTTTGCTCCTTTGCTGACTGGATTTTCACATCTTATGGAGAGCTGTCATTGAGAAAGTCTTTCAGAACTAGGCCCATCATAGTATAATTTAGGAACAAATATAAGCATCCCCCTCACAGTATGAATATAGAAAAAAATTACAACTCAGAAAAATTACTGATTTTTTTTAGCGAAATGATAACAAAATAGCTTAAACACATTTTAGCTATCTGTATTTGAAATAGAAATGTTCTTCCTGAATAGAGATTATCTGTAAAGATTTAGGAAATAAAATCACAGGTTTCAGGAATGTCAAATAGGAAACAATCTGCCAGTCATGTTATAGTACTTTCATCTCTAACTAACCAAGATTTATATTAAAAACAGTACAGGAGTTCTTTTGACTCTTAAATTTCTGATCCTTGCGTCATAGTTTTCTCATGTTTAGAAATTTTAAATTCTAGACTCAGTTTTCCTGTGCAAAAGTCATACATTTTTGTCCTTGAGTCATTACTGCCAGTTGGCTGAAGTGAACTTTCACTTTCTCTGGCATTTACCTCTCTTGCAAAAAGGAAACCTGATTGTATTCCTCACTACTTTCTTTTCATTAATTTAAACACACTGATCCTTTTTATTCTTTTTATAGAAACAGGTTCCCTGTTCTCCTGATTCTCTCGTTACTGCCACCTCCCAGTGCTGCAAGTGTCTGTGTTTCTAGGAATCAAGAACTGTAGAGGTGTCATGAGGGCACAAGTACAAGATCATCCAAACTACGAAACTGTCAGTTCCAAGCACGACTTTAGCCCACACTGTCCAGTATTCCTCTGGACAGCATATGGTTTGAAGGACAGAGTGAATCAAGGGCATTCCCAGGAGATGCTTTGAGGTGGATCTTGGACTTTTCTTTTAGGTGAGGCAGTTGGGAAGGGGGTTGTATGCCCCTTTAGGCTTATGAGCCATTTATTTTCCTATATAGATATAGCCACAGAATTTCAGACATTAATGACACTTCATTCAGATGCTGGAGATCCTCTGACACAGTTGATGATTGTATTTTCTGTTTTCATGGACATATCACATGTATGATGTGACCTTTTGTTGTTGTGGCCCTTAGAATCTGCTTTGGTTTACATGTCATTTATTCATAGCTAAACCAATTTCTGATCACTCATTTCAAAGTACTCTTCAATGACTACATTTTCAATAACATCACAACACAAATAAGTCTGTTACCCATTTCTGCTGGGTTCTGTGGCTGTTTGGTGCGTGTTCTTTATAATACCAGGCTCAGAAATATCTTGTGGCACTAAACCTGCATTATATGGGAAAACTGTTGTTTAAACATGTCTTAAAATGGCCTTTGGTGATCTCTTTGCAAACACATGCTTCTTCTTCCCAACACCCCCCACGGTAGTGTTATCTCAGGAATGTCCTGGGAAGGTGTCCTGAGGTGGTTTTCATTGGTCCTTGTTAACCCCTTCCTGTGATTGGGTGTTCCTGTAAGCCCCTTGAGACTTCTAATTGGTTACTCTGTGAATCCTCCTAAACCCTATAAATGTAACATCCCCAACAATAAACCCTCTCTTGCCTTCTCTCCATGCCCAGTGTCCTGTCTCCCTGCTGGCCATGGGGCCACGTGCGGGGGGGGAGGGGGGAGCACCTCTCCCCTCCAGGCTCAGGGCAGAAGAGACCCCTGAAGAAACCCCTGGAGTTCCCTTTCCCCATCCTTCAAGACGTCGGAATGGTTCCTCAGATGGAAATGGAACTAGAGCTGGGCCGCCCCACATCGTGGGTGGGGAAAGGGATCCAGAATATCTAGATTTTAAAACATTTGTTCTCCAGTCTATACCAGAATGACAAACACTACAGTGAATTGCATCTATCTCTGAATTGAAACCTGAGGGGAAATCTCTGGCAAACTGCATTCACTCCCTTCAGGAAACTTTCTGTCTCTTTTTAAGAATCAATCATCAAAAGAGATAGTAAAACTAATTTTTGTCTCTTCGTATTCCCTCTTAAAGGGGATACACATTTATAGGCTTTAGTATTTACCTATCTGTTCCACTCCAACCTGCCTTTAATATTTCTTCTGAAAATGTGATTTCAAGTTACTTTTTTCTGAACACTTTATGCTTTACAAAGATGACTGCTATTCACTATTCACATTGTTCCTATCTAGTTTCATATTCTGCACTGGTTGTTGTAATTTCTTTCTTTTGTAAAAACCCCTTGTAATTACCGTACAGATACTTCAATTGTTTCTACTGTTTATATCCAGTTTCTCATACAGATGAGCCACAGTCCTTGTTACACCTTTTTTTAAGTAATATAAATACATCCTTTTAGCTAAGAATGTTTTCCTACCCTTCAAGTTATTCCTTATTTTTGTTTGTGTACTTTTTAATCAAATTTTAATTTCTTTCTGCTAAAACTAGATGTCTTTCTCACTCCTTGTAATTCCTCTCACCTCATCACTCACATAACAGATTCCCAAGAGGCCAATATCCCTGGTGTTCAGTACTTTTATCACAGAAGTTTTCTAAGAAATGGATATCCTAAAATCTCTTTTTTTCACAGAGACAATCCTTGGCTGCATTGTATTACTATGACTATGTCACAGAATTATAGGAAAGGCAAACTGTAGGAGTTGCTGCAGATCATCAAATCCAACCAGATCACCAGATTCACCCATGCTGCTCAAGACAGGGTGTGGAAGCAGCACCAGAAGTATCAAAGGTGAGAGAAGAGCAATAGGAATGACCTAAGAATAGGAATGGAGCACCTCTGTCTGGAGGCCATCTCCATCCACATGGACGACAAGAAGGTGATCAGAAGTAGTCAGCATCGATTCACTAGAGGTAAATCTACAATGAAACAACTACCTGGATGGATGAGAGGAGAACAGTGGATATTGTCTACCTCGACTTGAGCAAGACTTTCAACACTCTTTCTCACAACATTCTCATAGACAAACTCAGGAAGTGTGGACTGGACGAGTGGTCAGTGAGGTGACTTGAGAACTGGATGAATGGCAGACCCCAGAGGGTTGTGGCACAGGGTCTAGTCGGAGGCCTGTCACTAGTGGTGTTCCCCAAGTTCAATACTGAGCCCAGTATTAACTTATTCGTCAGTGACTTCGATGAAAGAGCCTCTGTGATGGACCAAACTGATTGGATGGGCTGGTTGAGCCCGGCAATCTATTGTTTCTCTGATAAGACTGGTGACAAACAAAGTGTTTTTGTGCCAGATAAAGGAAAAGATTGATAAGAAGCAGATCCTTCAGAGGTGGAGTAATGCTTTTCATCATGCATCTGTATCTGACAGTGTAAAACTCCCCCACACTGGAGGTATAGGAGCATTCTCACTGAAGTCTGAATATATATAACCAGTTGAACCCTTTGTTGTGTGGGCACATACCTCCAAGAGATCAAGACTGAGACCATCACTCTGACCATGGACATTGAAATTGCATCAATCAAGTCTCATCACTGGATTGATAGGTGGTGATATTTTAACTCTCCACTATCTACACTTGTCCCTTCTGTCTCTTTCTCTTTTCCTTATGTATTTTCTTCATGATATAGTTTATGTTTTTATAGAAAAAAACTAAAATGGCTACACACCTCCTATCTGTTGCAATGAAATTTTTTAAAAATAAATCTGCTGAATATATACACCTGTCTGTTCAGTGTCCTTTCACTCTAATTCGCCCCAAGGGATCTATTAACAAGAACCTCAGTTACTCTGTCTTGGAAGGAGGTTGTAACAGCCTCTTCAGCAAGTTTGCTGACAAGACAAAGCTGGGGGGAGTGGCCCATACCCCAGAGGGCTGTGCATTGACTGTATTGAAGGCATCTAGACATTATCAGTTCATCATGATCCTAACAGAGAGATAGCAGCTTCTTAGGACACCCCCATCAGAGACAAAGAAGAGTGAGTAAATGGTGACAACTCATGGAGGTGAGATGTGGGATAGGAAGGAGAAACTCATTACCGAGATGCCCTAAAGGATAGAAAAAGGCATGTGTAAAAATCAGCTTTAGCTCCCAACCTAAGAGACCAGGAGACAAGATGAGGTCTCAATAGCCTGTGTCCTTGTCCTTCAACAGGGCTCCTGGGCAGTCTGCCTATATTCAAGTATCCTGATGCATGCATGCTGGACTGACTACCTGGATATGTATGTCCTCGTGCTCCTCTGTGGGAGTGTGAGAGATCATGTGTGAAATCAGCAATGTTTTGAAGTGAATCACCTTCCAGTCCCATTTTCGGGGGACAGCAAGAGTGTGGTTGATCTGTGAGGGGAGACAAGCCAGGAACTGAGGGTGACCACACAGAGGCCTATCTTCACATGCCACATACTCCAGCTCTCTCACCAAAGGGTTTAGTAGTCCTCTGCAGCCTAGTGACAACTCCCTGGCACGAGGCAGGGCTCAGCCTTTATAAAGTGCTTCAGATGTGACCTCACCAGTGTTAAACAGAGGTAAAATGGAGAAGGTAAATGAAGGCTAAATGCGTAGAGGGCAAATGGAAAGAGATAATCCACTTCCCAAGCATCTCTCCCTAGACTGCCATTACCATCCCTAATCTGTTCCAGGTCATTTGTCCACAGAAGCATGACAAGCAGAGGGAACTTTTCTTGTTCATCAGTCTACAAATGTACATCAAACCACATCATGGTCACTTTTCAAGATGGTCATAAGAACCCATATGTCTATGGCTTCTTTATGACCTTGGTATATGAAAATCTCTTAACATCTTCCACTTACATGCTTACAGGCACTGCTGGCTTATTCTATATGTAGCTGTTATTTACTGATCACATTTATTGATCATCTATTAATTCTACATGAAGTATTTATATATGCACCCTTCGCATAAAGTATGATTCATTTATCTACAAAAATTTATTGTTTGTGAGGTTATATTATATCAAACATCTTTATTATTAACAAAATGAAATTACAGTATCCTGTAAAAATAATTCATGATTATGAAGACAGAGATACTATGCTGACATGTTTAATAGTACTAGAAATTGGATAGTATGGCTATTATACTGCATATATAATATATAGGTTTTTATGGCTGAACATCATTTGGCTTCATTCTTTATTTAATAGCTATTTTCATCCACCATATTGCTCTGACTTCTATAATTCTCTATAAATCAAGTCACCCACTTAAACGATGTAATTAATTGTCCTACTTGATCAAAGAAACAAATATAGCCATACCTGTATGTAACAGTAAAATATACAGGAGAAAATTTCAACAGATAGACAGTCCCAGATAATTTGTACTGAAATATATTTAAAAGACCACTTTGAAGTGTAAAGCAATTGCAAACAGGAATTGTGAAATGTAAGAACACACAAAGGAAAAGAGCACCGCTAAGAAAAAAAGCCAAGTTCAGTGAAAAAAATGCCTTTTTAGTCCTTAAAGATTTTAAGACCTGATACTCATCAGATATGAAATACTGTATTTCTACTAACTTCCAGTACTTGATTTAATGGCGTGCTGATTTATACCACTGGGCAACCTTGCTCAACATCCATTAATGTTACAAAGTTTGATTCAGAATCTCTATTCTACAATTTTTCCCAAGACTTCAGCCTTGCCTACAAGGTTGCCTTGTAGTAAGAATGTTCATTATAGTTATGTTACACTAATGGGAATGTTTCATCCATGTTCAGTGTGCTGATTTTTCTTCACCATGACACATTGATTGCTTCTGTACAGAGAATGGAATTTATTTTGAATGATAAGATCAACTTGAGAAAGAAGATTGCTGCTGTCTTCGCTCCTGTTTCAAACATCATGCGTTGGGGGACAGCTTCTAGGAAGACTTGGAAGACGCTTAACAGAAGCTAGTTAGGTTGGAAGTCCATGTGATTCAGAGTATGAAATCAAAATTTTAAAGTGTCAGGATTTGTTTCCAGACATAACTTATAATATAATTTTATCAAAGTATAATCCTGATATAATTTTTCATATTCTTTCAAAAGAGTCTTCTGTTCTGTAACAACAGTGTCTGAGAGCAGGGTACAACTTGTACGTTCTGTCTTCGATATGTCACCAGTGTATGACTGCACCTTTGGGGGTCAGCCACAGATGCCAATGGTGGCTTCCAAAACAGCAGTTAAATATTAACCCGGGGATTAGCTCAGTTGGTTAGAGTCTGGTGCCAGTAACACCAAGGTTGTGGGTTCAGTCCCTGTATGGGCCATTCACTTAAAAGTTGGACTCGAGGATCCTTGTGAGACCTTTCCACCTTGGAATAATCTGTAACTCCTATATTGTCACTGTAGTGTCACAGATGGACAACAGTGGGAGCAGCTGTCGGAGCAGATTCATTCTGTGCTACGCTGTTTCCAGACCTGTGAAACACGCTGACAGGTACATTTGGTACTGTAGCTGTAATATAACCAGAAGGAAGATCACGCCATGGTTATTGCCTGCACCACTAGTTACCAGTTTGATGCTGGAATGCAGGAAAGCATAATTTGGAAAGCCTACAAGTACATACACTTGCCAAAGAAAGAGATTTGTCTTCTTTGACAAATTTAACTCAAAAGACTTTTGCCTACCAACACAGCACAACTATGATATAAGCAGAGTAGATATGTAAAACAATAGTTTTGATGTAAATACAGCTTTTATGTCAACACACACAAAAAAATAGTCATGTTAATTGACATCACAGGAGCCTGAGAAGTCAGATAAATGGAAGGTAAAACCAAATTGCCTAATGACAACTGGATGAACAATCTATACTTAACACTATACTTAACATTCTCATGAATTCTAAAACTTTCTAATCCAGCTAATTGCTACAGTGTGACAAAGTCTAGTTAATCTGTATTTTATCTTCTGGAGATGTACTAGCCTCAGATCCACTGTTGAAGAAGCTTTAATGATTATTTAATGAATTTAATTATGTACTCTTTTTTAAAAAAGTTCTCTGTTTAGAGAAGCGTATGGTGGGCTATAATGGGTAAGAAATGATGAAAATCCTTGTGCATTGTATTTTGGGAATGTTTTCAGACGTTATCAATAAGAGATAATTTTCATATACATCAGCAATACATGCCATTCTGATTCAACAGATCAGATAAAATTTTCCTAACAGCATTTTAGTATTGAACTACTCCCAGGGCAAGTACTACATGCTGACAGAGATCTAATGTATACTTTCATTTCTGCAAAGTTTACATTACTGTAAGACTGTTCTCTATTAAAATGTTGTAGAGCATCAGCACTCAGCTTTATAGCTGGTGGATTTGACTGAAGATCCATTTAAAAATCAATGTTTCTTCTGTATTTCTGACACCTGCCTTCAGACTCTGCCTTCCCTGCAGAGCTGTCCTTGTGCTCTTTTTTCCTGGACCATTTACTACCTGCCAGTTTCCTGTGCAGTTCCACCCTCCCAATCAACTTTAGAAGTTAAAAATCACCACAAATTGTGGGGCTAGCAGGTTGGCAGGAGAAACACAGGAATGTGTAGGACGAGTGTAACAATAAAGAAGAAAGACTGCAACTGAGCAGCAAGTTGAAATATTTAGGCCCAAGAAAGCTTTACAGGTGTTTATTGCTAAAATTTGAAACCTCTTAAGGTCCAGTATGCCAGAAAAACTTCATCTGATCGGCTGCAATTATTAAAAAAAAAAAAAAAAAAAAAAGCCTTTCCAGAAAATTAATATTACAAATGTTTGAACACATAGTTCAGTTTACTGGAAACAAAATGTGTTAGGAAGAAAAAGGAAGGATGCTTTTAAAGTTTTCCTCTTGCATAACAATAAGCTTAAATCTTTTTAAAATTGCTCAGCAGAAGTGGGTTGATACGTAACAGAGTCAAAAAGGCCAGTATAAGGATGTTAAATCTATAGATAGTTGGAAATTCCTATACCATTTCCTGGTAGCTGGGAAAAACTAACCTTCATTTTAGGAAACAAAATTATAGAAATCTTGAAAACTCCAATATAAACAAAGTTTATTTGTACTGATTATATGGTGCATAATTTACTATGTCAGATTCTAACAACATTCCATCTTTCCAGGATTAGCAAATGTCAAGAGCTGAATTTCCATTGTAATTTCAGAAATCCAAACATTTTTGCCTCAGTTACGTCTCTTTGTGTTTCTCTGTCATGGTTTAACCCCAGCTGGCAACAAAGCACCATGCCAAGTGCCACTTGCTCATTCCCAGCCCCAGAGGGATAGGGAGAAGAATAAAAAAAAGTAAAACATATGGTTTGAGATAAGAACAGTGTAATTAATAACTGAAACAAAAGAATGTATAATAATGACAATAATTATAATAACTATAATTGTAATGAGAGAGAGAAGAATAAAACCCAAGAAAAACAAGCGATGTACAGTACAGTTGCTCACAACCACTGACTGATGCCCAGCCTGTCTCTGAGCAATGACTGTTGACTCTTGGGCAACTCTCCCAGTCTATATACTGGGCATGACATTCTGGGGTATGAAATATTCCTTTGGTCAGTTCAGGTCAGCCATGCTGGCCATGCTCCTTCCCAGCTTTTTGTGCATCTCCTCATTGGTAGAGTATGGGAAACTGAAAAAGCCTTGATTTAGAGTAAGTACTAAATAGCAACAACTAAAACATTGGTGTGTTATCAACATAATCTCAAAAAAATTCAAAACACCTCACTGTACCAGCTAATAGGAAGAGAATTAACTGTATGCCAGACAAAACCAGGACATCCTCAAATGAAATATAGCGGTAGGAAACATCTTTGACTTGCCATGAAAAGAATTCCCAGCAAATATAAAACCTTTCTGCTTGAAGCTACTGGTAAAAGGATGTATTGTGAACCAAAAGCCAAGTGGTAAGAAAGGAATGTTTTCAATTATTCACATCTTTCACCTCCTGCTCTTCCATACGGCTGCAGCAGAGCTGACTTGCTGTAAAACAGAGGCTGAAATTGTTCTTCAGAGAAGGCCCAACATATTGGACAAACTTTGGATTATCTACTGTGAATTGATGATGTTTTTAGAATACACAGGTTTTATTCAAATTAGAGGTAATGGTATTTTTTCTTCTACTTCACATGATAGAAGTGTGACTGTGACTGTTCTGAATTTCTTGTTTGATGGCTCAAAAAAGCAAATTATCTGGCAACCATGTTGCCAGTACTTTGAAGTGATTGGGCAAAACAGCTTAGATTGGAAGGAACTGGAAGATGCGTGTGTGACTTACAAGAGGATCTGTGTCTCAGATTCCAAGGGAGAATGTTTGCCAGGCAAAAACAATTACTTCAGTTATTCAAAAGGAAATACAACATATTGCCCTTTCTCCTAAGTTATTTATATGTGAACTAATTTGTTCTGCACTTGAAAATTATGGTTTCATTGTCTGATAGATACACTTGACCAAAGCTGGAAGCAAAAAGAGGTGTTTTGCCTCAGTTTCTTTCTAAATGTCACTGCATAATGTGATCTGCTATATGATAGCAAGAGTGTACATCATAGTCACAAACTTGCTTTTTCAAGTACCATCTGGAATGCATGTGCCTGAGCACAGCCCAAGGAGAAAATCAGCAAAGTACAGAGTGCTGCATACAAATCAGTGCTTGTGGCAGTTCTTGAGAAAAAAAAAAACTGGGGCAGGAAGATGAGTTACATTGCCTGTCTCAGGCCAGGGCATTCAGGGCTCATTCCAATCTGAGTGAAAAAAAAACAAACAAAACTGTAAACAAGCATTAGTAATGGAGAATCTTTTTTTTTCTTCTTTTAGAAAATGGCCTTCATGAGGACCAAAGTGCAAAAGATTGAAAAATATTTGACTTAATCTAAATATTCGAAGGAGCCATGCAATTATTTAATATTAATATTATTAATGAGAGCTCATTTTTGTTGTTTGAAATTGATAGGCCAGTGGGTAGAACTCAACGGACATGAGTTCCAACACACACTGATCTTCTTTATTTACTGTACTATAATTGCTTTAATTCTTAGCAGGATACCTGAAAATTATGCTGAAGTTTAAATATCAACTTGTTCATGAAGTGCATTCATCTCCATAGTAAAAATGAAACATTTTATATTGGGCAGTTAACCTTAGTTTTAGACCATGCAAATGAATGGCCTTCGTTTTTAATTTTGATGGAAAGAAGCTTTCTTTTTAGACGAAAGCTGGAAAATATTGAACTAATAGACACTGGAAAAAATAAATCATATTACATTAGACTGGCATTTTTTTAGAATACATTCAAGAATAAATTAGAGGACAAGCTTACAGACTGATCTTTGCAGTATTCACATACTGCCATGAGAAACAGATGTGATAACAATTCAAATCCTTTAGATTTAAAATGAGCCAAATTTAGACTATAAACTCTGGGATTTGCATATACTTGTTTCTTTGAAGTATGTACTTTTAAAGTCCTGAATTAACTAAGTATGGAGAGACTGGAAACTAAACTTGGAAAAAACGGCAAACTCTGGCTTGTCATCCGTAAGGGATTGGACCCGTGTATTAGGTTTATGCTTTTAATTATATGGTAGGTTTTACCAAAAACTTAACTATAACTCCTAGTTTTGTTTTCAAAAAGTATGTCTTTTATAGACAGAATTGCTTGCTTAGACAGTATAGAGCATAAGAAAAACAATGAAATCCACTTTTATTATTTTTAAAATGGGCAATTATTAAAGAATTGGTAGTGATAATTAAAGAAAAATAATCGCAATTCCATCTCATCATTAATTTCTGCTATCAGTCAATGGCAATGTGATGCAGGACTTCTAAAGAGACAACTAGCACACCCTGGCCCATAGTAGCTAGAAAGGCAATTTTGGCCAAAACGCACTAATATTCAGTGTCTGCTGAGACAGAGAGAGAAGGATTTTGCATTAAAATGCATGCAACCAAGATAAGCTCTCAACAGGGTAAGAGCCAAAGCAAGGCCTTGCTATAGATGTTTCAGCAGTAATGTGGGTCAGGGTTGGAGAGTTGAGGTTTTTGACTCACACCATTGTACTGTTACTTTACCTGGTGTGTCTTTTCTCCCCAGTGTGAGTGGCTGTTTCCCTATGATGTATCTTTGTTGGTCCATGCTTTTGGTGGACTTGATGCAATCCAGTGTATGAGCACTGTTAAACTAATTGAAGAGTCTCATCAGTGGTCCAACGGCTGATAGCCTGGACACTCCCTGGTTCAATGCCTGGACCTCTAACTCATTTTATATGGAGATACAGGAGAGTGGTGATACAGCAGATGTTTTCTTGCAGAGGAAAAACCCTTGAAACATTACTATACGTAGCAGAAATCCATGTGGGACATACAAAGAATCAATGTTTATTCAGAACAGAGGTTTTAGTGAGACATTATGAACAAAAATGAATGCTGAAATCTCCAAAATTGAATCTATGGGAAGAGAATCAGGAGACTGAGCCCGCATGTTTTTACATATTGTTAGCTGATATTACCATCTACTAAGATACATTATCTGAATGTCACAAATAGCAATGATACTTCTTCTACTCTCTTTAAGCAAATTTTCTTGGCATTCTTTGCATATTACTTTTTGCATATTACCTTTGCAAACTGATGCTCCATTGCACAAGAAGTTTTATTTCAGAGAGAGGTTAGTTTAATCAGGTTTTTGTATTTGGTGCCTCTTTGGGCTAAAGGCTGTTTGTTGTTGATCCAGAATGTTATGTACTCATAGCTTCAGACTTCGTAGTGCCTCAGAGAGACCAGAAACAGCTGTTACCAAAATCCACTTCCTTGTTCTCCCTTTCCCTTGCTTTTACCTAGTCATTAACTCCTGTTTAAGTCCAGCTGTAGCTACACTTCCCCCTCTGTTATGTCCCAGGTGGCCATCATAGATTAGTAAATTAGGATCAAGAAAACCTTTCTAATTACTGCTGCAATTAGTTCAAAGCAAACGGGTGGTGTGCGTGCAGTTGTTCCCCGTGTGCAGTGACCGAACTGCCCCACAGCATGTAGAAAACACCTGCAGCGCCCCCCGCAGCATAGAGACGCTGCGGAGAGCGGAAAGACCTGGTGAGTCACCTTGTTATGAGGAGTAGACTGTAAAAAAAAAAAGTTTGTTTCAGAGGAAAGCGTTTGTTGCGTTTTAAATGGAGCGAACCAAACATCGACTCTCCTTTGAAGACCCAACGACACCCCCGCGCACGCGCCGTGGACTTCGCCCCCCGGGCCCGCTCGCCGCTGTCAATCACGGGCCGCTCGTCACGCCCGCGGCCCCGCCCCGCCGCCCGGGGCACGGCGCATGCGCAGTGCCCGGGCCGGGGCCGGGGGGGAATTTGACCGTAAACATCCTGCGGTTTGAACGGCGCGTTCGCGCGCAGGAAGGGCCGCGCCGCCATCTTGTCTGAGTGAGCGAGCGGGTCGGTCCCGGCTCCGCTTCGCTCGGCCTCGGCTCGGCTCGGCTCCGCTTCGGCTCGGCCACGCTCGGCTCGGGCTCGGCCCCGCTCGGCTCGGGCTCGGCCCGGCGGGAGCAGCAAGCGGCCCCCGGGCCCGGAGCAGGGTAAGGAGCGGCTCCGGCCGCCCCGGTCGCTACCGCCGCCGGAAGGCTCCCGGCGGGGCCCGGCCGCAGCGCGGCTCTCGGGGCACTGCCGGCACGTCCGGGCTCGGGGCCGGCTCTCCGGCGGGGCGGGCGGGGAGAGTCGGCCCGGGGCTCCCCGGGAGAGGGAGCTGCGCGGGGCCGGCGTACGGGGCTCAGCCGGGCCCTGTGCGCGGCCTGGTGGCGGAACGGGCAGGGCCTGGGTCAGCGCGGCTGCGGCCGGGGCCGGGGCGAGGGCTGTGCACCTGGAGCGGGCACACGGCGATCCGCAGGGACCTTCCCGCTTCCTGGGGCCGCCGAGGGGTCTGTGGGGAGGTGCGACGGCCACACCGCTGTAACATCCCAGCCTGTGCTTTCGCAAAAGGGATAGCGAGGCTGCTGCCGTCTGGAGAGGGGAGAGGAGCAAAGTTTGGTCTGCCAGCCTCTTTTTTTTAGTGTAATTTACCTTCTGTCACAGGTGAAGCAGGATATTGAATGTTCTCGCAGTCCTCGCTAGTAACATGAACTACCGTCTGGGCGCTGAGGCTGTTGAGCTGCATATAAAGGCCGCCTTAAAAATGCCGGCGTCTCGAGGAACCAAGAACAAGCTTTTATAGATGTTCTACTATAAATCTTGCTGTAGTTCTTAAAACTTCTCTGATCCTGAATAGAAGGGCTTTTGTTAAATGTAAGACAAGGTGTTGTGTTTCTATCAATAGCAAAGGAGACGTAGGTTCACTGTGACTTACGGGCATGGCACTGCTTCAGTGAAGATGGCTTTTCCTTAAATTTAGATACTTAAAGATAATATTTTAAATTTGGAGAAGTTACCATTTAGGCCCACGTTCTGTGAATATCTGCAATAAGCAGGCTTTCCTTAATCTCTTACTCAGGAAAACTTGTGTCATCAAAAATGGGGGACATTAGTAAGTAAGGCCGGGCTGGCGTTTTATTTTTTGAATATGTTCATTTGTAAATATTTGACATTCTGAGAAACTTGGAAAAGCAAAGCCCACTGATCTAAAGTTTTAACTAGAGAGGAAGGAGGTGTGTTGAGGGGAATAAAAGGAGGAGCACAAAGTTAGTGAGACCTACAATAAACTTAAATTACCACACAATTAAATTAATCATGTCTTAACATCAGGGTTGCTGATATGGGATTTCCCACAGAAATCAGAGTAGTTGCCTCAGTTACTACATCAGTTTAACTTCTTAGTGGTAAAATGTTAAAAAGTTAGTTTACCTTTGGGCTCTTTGGGTGAACGGTTCAGAGGAGCAGAACTGCTGCAAAAGGTGGAGTAACAGAAGGAATTCTGTTCTTCTGTTTAACCTGCGTGCCTTTAAGGAGTGTGTTAATACCTGGTTTCTGCAAGTTTATTAGCTTGACTTGGAACTGGAATTGCCTGGAAAAGGTTGATATAATCAAAGGTCACCTTAAATTAAAAAGATTTCTTTTCCAGTGGTTGAGTGAACATTCTGCATCTAGGGGCAAGGGCAGCATACCTGCTGAGGCTTAGGTATGAATGTGGAATTGGGGGCAGAGTGGAACAGTTTTTGTAAAGTTCAGTAATCTCCAACTCTGTACAGCATTTGTGAGTGATCTGCCTTTTGAATGAGTAACTTTAGTGGGACTCTGGTTGTATCTGATTATGTAGGTGTGTAGTATATTGTAATTGGAGAACAGTGAATGCAGTTCCTGTAACAAAGTGGTGTGGTTTGCGTAATTAGTAGACCTGGTATGGCAACCTCAGCCATAGAATTTAAAAAAAAAAATGTTGATGAAAAAAACAAGACCTGGAGACAAATGGAAAAGACTCTGTGCATTTATCAAAGGTGTATCAAGTTGAACTAGTTCAATTTCATCTTTTTTGATAATTGATTTTGTGGACATAAGAAATTGAGGCGACTCATCACTGAACTTCAGTAAAGCTGCAGGTGCCACAAAGAAATGTATTAAAATTCAGAAAAATGTGGATTAACCAGACAATTATAAAGATGGATGAAGGAAGGAGATCAAATAAAGTAGTGATGAGAAGAGGCATGGAGCTGTAAGGTCTTGTTAGTGCTGTTGGTGATGAATTCTTTCTCAGTGGCACCAGGTGTTCACTGTGCTACTGAAGCCTGCGAGGGAGACAGCACTAGGGAGTGCCCACAGCAGGGGAGTTCAGTCATGTAAGAAGGACTGAAGGACTGTGTAGTGAAGCCTTGCAAGTTAAAATTGGAGAATTCAAAGTACAGTTGCAGGGCCAGCTTGGACTGCTGCAGGTGCAAAGGGTGATCTGACCCTTCCCTGGATCACCCAAGGCTGGCTTAGCAGAGCAGAAACAGTATAGGAGAAAAATGTGCATAGGGGGAAACCAGCAGAGAAGAGAGATTGAAGGACAGCACAAGGACAAATGAATTTAAATGACTGGTTGATTTCTTAACTGTATTATGGAATTTGTCTGCTCACCTGTGTATGACTGTGGTTTTGGAGTAGCCTTACAACAGGAACAAAGGTAGGTAGGTGATAGTAAAAAAGAATTGAAGACTGAACTTTACTTATGGACTGGTGTGTGTATACATAACCTAACCTATGGAGAGCAGCAGACAAGTGGATTTAATGGACTAGGCGTGAACAACGGTCAAATTAAAATACAGCAAATGTTTTGTCTTTCATCTGCAGTGTTATTGTCAACTGTTCATTTATTAAGCATCTTTCTGAGTGCCTTGAAGGGTGGGACTAACTATGCAAGCATGCTTTTTAGAGTTTAGATAGTTAGACATTCTAACATACAGAAGGACTTTAAGACTTAATATGTCGAGGGTTAAGATGAAGTTCATAGTTAGCACCTACCAAATTTTCTTGTTGCTACTTTGAAGGGATCAATTACCAGACTAGAACCAGTATTATATTAATTTTGCTTTACATGTTCACTTACTTTGTGTATAGAAATATAGACTTTTTTGCACTTCTGTAGAAAGAAAAATATTTTTTAAAATGTGCAATTGTTGGCCAATTTAGGCAGAGGAACCTGAGGACAACGGTGGCACACTGAAGCAAATTCAAAGTTAATTAAAGTTTTGAGTATTTTAAAAATCAATTTGGAAAAATCAGGATTTGGCCTTTTGTGAGTACATATTCTTTTTGCCTTAAAGGAGCACAAGCAAGATGCATAACAGAAAAATGCATAACTTCTTAGAGCATGTTTTAAGATCCTGGTTCATATCCAGTCAATTTCAAAAATTGACAGTTGTGTTTTACCTTTCAAGCTTTTTGAGAGCCATCAGGTACCCTTTTGTGGATTTTTATGAGTTACTTTTTCAGGCAACAACATATGTTCTGTGTGTCTGCATGAGCACTCTGCTGCTTGAAGAAACTCTTGGTTCCTGTAACATTCATCCCGCTCCCAACTTCTGCCAGGAAATCGATTTCTCCTTTTGTGCCACTACATGAGCATACTGTACTAGGAATTAAAGATCAGATGAAAAGCCTGAAATACAGAAAAGGAGTATCTGAAAAGAAAGAAGAAAATGTGTAGGAGATGGGAGCAGCCATTGGAGCCTGCTTTCAACAGTTGTGCTGAGGCACTAAAAACTTGGAACTGTAAAGGTGGGCTTTGCACAGGTGCTGTAACACAGATATTCCCATACCATACTGCTGAAATTTTGAAGTGGCAGAGACCCACATTGTGACAGGAAATTAGTACTTTATGGTATTATTATTTGTTAATAACAGTTAAGATTGAAACACACTTTAAAACTGTGTGTAGTGTGATTGTCACTGTTTTTCTTCATATATTTCACTGTGGCAAGGCTTCAGTAATGGATGAAGAGGAACAGATTTAAAGTGATAGATAAATTGTTTCTGTCAAGTTGTCCAAATAGTGTATTTCCCATTTAACAGGAAAACTTAAATCATGTTTTCAGGGTTACAGTTAACTGTATATCTGAACTTCTGTGAAACCCATGCTGCGTATTTTAATAATTCTGCCAAACTCCACTAATCAAAGTACATTCTTTTGCAACTGTTGATGAATATTTTTAGTGGACTAATACAAGTGGGTTTGTTAACTGTACATTTGTGTTTTCCCCTGTTCCTCATGTTCAGGGGTAATTTACAGGCTTACTATGACCAGAGCACTGCATGGTTGTAGCAGCAACTTAAGATACCAAAATGCTGTGCTGCTAAGTTACATCTCTGCATACACAAAAATACTGAGGCCTTTGAAAATGTACAAGAGATTGAATCGTCTCCTGGCCTTTGAGAGAATTTGCTGTCTTTCAAAAAATACTGGGGAAATAAAAAGTAGAATACCTTCCTTTAGATAATGTTTATTGATCAAGGAGACTTCCAAAATTTATTTCATTGTGCTTCCCAGAGAAACTTGCTCATGTCCATGTCTGTGCAGTGCTGTCCTTAGCCCACACACAATCTCAACAAATAAAAATGGCATTTTAACTTTTTGTGAATTTCCACCTTTATTATGACTCAGAGCTATTAACCTCACTCCTTAGAGTAGTTTTAATCCTGTGTACTGAGTTAATTAGAACTGAAGCTGAACATCGCTTTTACTTCATTTAAATCCTTTCCACTGTGTCCATTCTTGGTTATGAATGGAATTGGTGGCCAGTCTGTCTCAAAGAGAGATAACTCAATGATTAGTTCTGTTATCCAAATAACTCTTCTCTTGTTAATGCAGCTGAAATTTAAAGTTTTCATCTTGCACGTTGAATGATACCTGTGAGTGGCGTTACAAGTATGGAATATGATAACACTACAAAGATAATTTTCCCTATCCTTTTATACTCCTTCAAATCTCCTTTATTAAAATAAACCCCCACACAAATGAAAAAAGAAAATAATTGTTGGCCTTGACTTTGAGATGTACAGTTTTTCAGTGTTTACCCAGATGTCTAGAGGTTGGCATTGCTTCCACTGAATGAGTAATGCCAATGCTTCTCTTGCCCCTGTACTTTTCTAGCAATCACAGTTGTGACTTGCTGTGCTTCCTCTGGCAGTCTTTCTGTAGGCATGGAGGAGGTAAAAACTAAAATGCACTCATTATATCCTTTCTGTTCTTCTCTTTCGATTCATTTCCCCTGTTTATAGAAATTGTTGTAAAAACTATTTGTGAGTAATCGTCCACTTCTTTAAAGCAAATTTTTTTTTCCTCAGCTTGTAGTTGAGCTGAATCGTGTGGTTACATCATGCATGAAATTGGCATGTTTAGATCATAAGACATCATGCTGTCCTGCTTCCCAATGGTTTCATGTGTTGGCATCAGCCATGAGGAGGTAGTTACTAGATAAGTAGGTAAAAGGAAGGGGTTTTTTCTGATGAAGGAGAAGGAAAATGGAATCTTTAAGAACTTTGGAATAAAGCGGTCAAGTTTTTCACCATTTTTATCAACACTTGAAAAAAAAATGAAATGGAAAGCAGTCTATTCAGAAATGAAGAGGTGATTGTGCTTCCTGTTTAGGAAAATACAGTGAAGTCCGAAAAGTTTAGGGCTGTGTATTTTATAGCACTGAATGCTTTACTGAAACAATGCAGAATATATACTGCTACAGTATAGTAGTAGCTACTGAATTAAGAGTAGAAAGAAATGGAAGTGGTAGAAAACTACTGTGGACTGAAAACTGAGACGTGTTTCTTTGCATTATGAGAATTTGGTATCATTACCATAAGGTTTAATATATTCAAGGTTATTTTTTCTTGAGGGGTGGTAAACATTTTGAATTGTCTAAGTGTTGTTCTTTCTGCTTTATAATTCCTTTGTAATAAATATATATACCATTACATGAACACCACTTGTAAATGTTGACTTCTTAAATATTTTAATCAAATAGTCTGACCTTAGTGGTTGAAAAGCAAACATGTACACTGCTTCTGAGGATAAAGGAGGTGTTTACAAGGATGTTGCTCATAAAATAAATCTAAAAAAAATATATTTGCCTTTCTCTTTCCAGGTTTGCACTTTGTTTTAGACATCTGGGACCATGTTCTATGCCCACTTTGTCCTGAGCAAGCGTGGGCCGCTGGCCAAAATTTGGCTGGCGGCCCACTGGGATAAGAAGCTGACCAAAGCTCATGTTTTTGAATGTAACCTGGAGAGCAGTGTGGAGAGTATAATTTCCCCAAAGGTATTTATTTTACATTAATGTAATGTTACCTTGTAGTGAAAAGAACTTGTACATAAGATGGTAGTTACTGTTTGGGTCACTGAAGCAAATGAAGTTCTTAACGTTGCTGTTTTAAAGGCTGGAAATGTCTGTTCAAATGTGAAATGCTCTACTGGGAAACTGGAGGAAGTTTTGTTTTTAAATGTTTTTAGTTTTCTTTCCCTCTGCTACTCATGACAATTAAATTGTTCATTTTTGAACTAGTGAGCTAGTGATATGGTTGTGACTTTTGTCACTTAACAGGTGACAAAAATGTCTTATACAAAAAGTAACTATTTGAAAAAAAAAAACTTTCTCTTTTATTTTGGTTGATACAAATGTTAACAGTTCTAAAATGCTACTCTAGATTTTAGAAGGACTGCTAAATGTAAGCAAAAAGTGTATAGTACAGTCACAGAGATACTTACTGTTCCAGAGCAGTGATTTGCTTCATTGTAAGCTCTGGAAAGATTTAGAAAGAAGAAGATAATGTTCATAGACTCACTATTGAGTGTAGCATTCTTTTAGAGAAAGGAGAAATTAATAGGCACTCTTTCCTGTGTTTAACTGTGTGTGACATGTTCATTGGCTGATATATTAGAAAGACATTGTAGTCAATACAGATTTTAAATTCTTACAGTTTGAGATTAAATCCTGTATGACTTAATCTTTCCGTGAGACAATTATTCCATGTACCCTTCAGCACAAGTTTCATGCTCTTTCAGCCTGGAAACTTAAGAAGAGTCCTCCCCTGGAATTTTTTTTCAGTTTTATGTTCCAACAGCAGATACTTGATAACGCAGTAAAGCAGTGAGATTAAAGAGGAAAGGAACTTAAAATTGTTTTAATGTGGCAGTGCTTGTATATAGGAACTGCACATTTTCCACTATTTCTCTCTGACTTTGTTTTAACTGCAGGACAGAAGATGGAGAGATAACAAGTAACCATTTATAATCAGATTTTACTTAACCAAATCATTATTTATGGCTGTCCAACTTTTTGTATTTTTCACTTTTTCCACAATTAAAGTAACAAAATATTAGAAAAACATGTGGTAGAAATGGGGTTTGTCCCTTTTTTCACTAGACAGAGCAGTGTTTGGGAATTCCTGGAGTGAGCTGCTTTTAACTTACTGGTATTTGCCAGGCCATTCATGAGTAATATATAGAGTATCATCTTGGAATGTAGACTTTGCATTCTTTCTTTCTTCATATTTCTGCTGATTTTTATACTTGTTTTTGATATTTGATTTTATTGAAAAAAATCATGTAAAGATGACTGAAATGTCATTAAAGGGAAAAGTAAGGCTACATCTAATTCACTGACTGTGCAATGTGTTTTTAGGTGAAGATGGCACTTCGAACCTCAGGACATCTCTTACTGGGCGTTGTTAGAATCTACCACAGGAAAGCAAAATATCTTCTTGCAGACTGTAATGAGGCTTTCATTAAGATTAAAATGGCTTTTCGTCCAGGTATCTGTCTTTATCTAAGCACTCTGAAAAGTTATGTTGATAAATATATTTATTAAGGAGGCCTACAATTCTGCCTTCTTTTGTCCGTAGAATTACATAAGGTAATAGGAGAGGTTATTTTCTTTGGTGCAGCTTCAGCTGGCTGTGTGACTGAGTTGCCTGCTGAAAAACATCTTCTAACTGAATTCTGAACAAAAACTTTTCCTATTAATGCTGATTCGGTAAAATCTCAGTTATGGTTTTGGCTGTTGTTGGTGGATGATGTTAAATGGAAATTCACTGCATGGTTTTTACCTTCTGGCTGAAAATGGCCTGTGTCTTACTGAATAGAAGCACAGAAGGGGTCTTATTTCCATCAAGGGTGAGGATTGCTTTGCCATGAGTTACAAAAGAAATGTTTAAGTAAGCTGGTTTTTTACCCCTTTTATGTTTTAGTTTCTGAAAATAATGTGAACTGTAATGTGTGCAACATAATTTCCCCGTCTGTTGTTGTTTACCTTAAGATTTTTCGTGGAGATGGGGTTCCATATTTAAATGTGAAAGGACTTTCCATCCAGCAGTTAATTACTTGGCTTACATACAGTTGATAGTTTTCTTTAATTTTAGCTTGGGAAAATTTTTCCAGCTGGAGTGTAGTTGTGGCAGTGATGCTGCTGGATGCTCACAGCTGCTGAATCATATTCTACCCTTTTAAGTTTGTGAGTGCAACGGATTTAAAAGCTGAACTTAAAGGAGACCTTTTGTTTTTTAAAAAGGCAACTCTTGAAAGCCAGTGCAGCAGTAACTTGAGAAAAGTTAAGGTTTATAATGCCTTTATCTTCATTTCCTGATCTTCATGTTGTGATTCAGGCATTGAACTTTATGTAGCTTTCAGTGCCAATTTGTTGACTGTTGCCAGTTTTTTGTTTACTATTGTGTTTAACTTCCCTGGGTGATAAGAACAGATAAATGTGTCTTCATTTCACAAGACAATTTGTTTTTCCAGTTTTCCCACTCCCAACAGCATGCATGTAGAAGGTGAAGCACCTTAAAATCAAGATGTACAAGAAGTTATATGCTGACCTGAAACAAGCTGAGGCACTTGTCTTTGTTCTCAGTTTATCAGCTTTGTGACTTAGGCATTGTCTTGATTTTGTCTGCTCTGAGAATTGTTTACATGTTTCATTTTAAGCAGCCAACAGGTAAAAGTACTGAGTAGCCCTGAAAGGATGGACTAGGGTTTCTTCAGTCCTAACCAAGTACCATGATGAGTAAGCTACAGCCTCATGCTTGTTCCTAGTCTCTCTGGATGGTGGTTCTTTGGTTTTCCATTGTGGAGGGGAGCACAGTGGGCAGAGTGTGTTTCTGAAGTGTCTGTACCTCAGAATTGCCTGTGTTGTGAGTGTGGGTCAGAAGGCAGAGCATAGAGCTCAAATCTTCTGCAAGTTACAAAAGGAATTGAACCTGCATTTCCCATGCACTTTCAAGTGTCCTGAACTCTAAGACTCTGTATGAAGGAGAGGTACCAACTACTGGCACTGGTTTTGTGATGCCCAGTCTGATAGTCATGCTCTGAGAATGCCTGCTGAATAACAGATTAAGCATCTCTGGAGGATAAGAAAAGGTATGTATGTGGTTTAGGTAATCCAGCTCTTTTACATGCAAAATGCTAAGAGTTTGTGTGGCCCAAGTACAGTCAGTACTGTTCTGGGACTTTTGGAGCTAATAGAACTGAATAAATGACCATTAGCAAAGTAGTCATAACTGTCCTGCCACTGCTTTACCCAAACTGAAATGTAGAACTCACCAGCTCATATGGTGCATCATGATAAAAGTATTTTGTAGCAGGTACCTGTAGTGTTGTGATGACGTAGATGCCTGTGTTGGCTGCACAGTTCTGCACAGTGTCACACAAACAATATCGAGTGATTTGAGGCTTTGAGAGTTATACAAACAGTGCAAGGGCTTGAGGGTATATGTTTTGGATTTAGTCTGAATCTCACTACTAACATTATCTAAGGTTTCTTAGCATCAGTTCAACACATTTAAAGACAAGAAGCTCATGCAGGGTGAACAATCCTGAAGACACAGGATAAAATGCTGCCCTTGTAAGGAATGAGGACTCATGTCTGGGTGTTCTTCTCTGCAGGAGTTGTTGATTTGCCTGAGGAAAACCGAGAGGCTGCTTACAATGCTATTACCTTGCCTGAGGAATTTCACGATTTCGACCAACCACTTCCTGATCTGGAGTAAGCATGGGTTTTTTTTATTTCCACACAAATAATATTTGGGTTTAGTTGAGGAGAACCTGGTTTTAAACAGCTAACTCATTACTGAATGTGAAGAAAGAGAGTCTGTAGGTAACTTGTATTCTTAAATCTTTTAATATACTAAACAGGTATGCAACTGTCTTTGTATTGATTTCAAGTTCATAGTACCGTGTAATTTTGACCAGAGTTTAAGCTGTCCTTAGAGAGGCTTTTGAAAAACTCATGTATCTGTTATCATTTTCTTTTTTCCTCTATGCCAGGCACTCTATGTCACATGTGTTCTCAGGTTAGACAAGATTAGTTTTATGGAAATGTTCCTCTGTAGTGGCACTTTTAATTCTTAAAACTTCTTATTGGTAATGGGTTACTTGTAAACACGACAAGTATACAACCTGAATGGTTCTTGATCTTGAAAAAATTGATGTTACTCTTTTGGGTTATTCATAATGGAATTTCTAGAATACAGTTTACTTTTTACTTGTATTATTCAGTGTTCTGTTTAGTTTATGTTCAAATTAGAGTAAATACTAATTTGAAATTGCCTAACAATTCTGTGTTCTTCTAAGAAACATACCTTAATACACCACAAAGAGTGTTAACTTGGTACTGGTTCTAAATATAGCTTTTGATAAACTATATTAATAGCTTTTGGAGTTGAAGGGGAGGAAGTCTTTTCTTGATTATTAATTTGGTCTTTAAAATTAGTAACCCAAATATAGCAAGGAGTAAGAGATGTTCGATGCATTTCCAGAAGCCAACACAATTGAGATGATACGTTTGAGTCATTAATGGTCTTACTGTTCTAAGCAATGTTTTCTATTCACTGCTTATCATCAGTTTTTTCATAATTGACTGAAGTGTAAAATATACTTCTTGTGAGCTAATGTCATATTTCTTTAAGCAACTTTGTGTTGTTATTTTTTTTAATGGAGATTTTTAATAATTGCCTTCTGTTTGTTTAAGTGATATTGATGTGGCCCAGCAGTTCAGTTTGAACCAGAGTAGAGTGGAAGAAATTACAATGAGAGAAGAAGTAGGCAACATCAGTATCCTCCAGGATAATGACTTTGGTAAAGATCTTGTGCATTATTATGTGTTACTAGCTGATTTTGGTAACTATAAGATATGGTTTTGCAATAACTATTGAAACCCACTAAACACAAAACAAATTAGCTCAAACATGCTTTGTTTTTGTACATTTAATTTTTGAGTCAGTTTTTCCAGAAAGTCTGTCCTCTAGTGCTCAGAAAACTTCCAGCTGCCTAGAATAGGCAGAAAGAAAAGCTGAAGATTATTCAGTCAGGTTAATTAGCGAAGTACTATGTCAATTATAATTTTCAAGTGTGTGAGTATGAAGTCAGGTGTTGCTTTAATCATAAGCCTGTTCTCAGTCAGAAACCATTAGGAGATTTCTAAAACTGAAGCAGTCAGTGGCAAGGAGTTTACTGCTTCCAGTGTCTTTTCAAGAACAGTGTTCTAAAATATGAATCAAAGCCTAGAGACAGTTGTACTTGAATGTCTAGTTCCCAGCATACAGTACTGTAATCCATAATTTAGTAATTTTTTTAAAAAATAATGCAGGAATTTATGGTGGTGTTGATTTGGTATTGTTTTGCTCCCTGTATGCCTTGAGGCATAAGGTACAACATTTTTGAATTTCATGGAATTCTCTGGTTTCTGTGTAGATAAAATTTAGTAGGATCTTGCTAATATAAATTCAAATAATTAAAATAAAATGCTTTGAAGAAGAGAGAGTTATTTTTTATAATTGTTTGAACGGTACTTTTACCATGGGATTCCTGGACATAACTTCTTACACCTTGTCATTAACTCTGCAATTAAGATGAAATGAAGTTTGGTTTTACATTTGGCCTTTTGCTGATCAGTTAGCTAAGAATCTTGAACCTTGGTTCTTTAGCATTTATAGCAGTGGAATTGTATTCTTGCAGGTGACTTTGGGATGGATGATCGTGAGATGATGAGAGAAGGTAGTGCATTTGAGGATGACATGCTAGTGAGCACCAGTGCTTCCAATCTCCTGTTGGAACCTGAACAGAGCACCAGTCACCTCAATGAGAAATCTAATCACCTGGAATACGAAGACCAATACAAAGATGATAATTTTGGAGAAGGAAATGATGGTGGAATATTGGGTAAGTTTGAGAAATTTGTTTATCCTCTGTCCTGTCTTCTGCATTCATAAGTTCTTGGGTGGACAGGGGGAAACTGTTTTCCTTGTAGCAAAGATCTCTCTCAAAGTTATGCCTTCAGCAGTAGAATTCTGGTTTGTGAGTCCTACAGCAGTGCAGATGATGTACAGATGATCTGAAGTGTTGGCATAAATGAAGTTCTAAGAAACCCAGTAGGATGCAAATACGTGGCAATTGTATTGTAATAAAGGTTGCCTGTAAGCTCAAAATTTGAGCTGACATGCACCTTGAAAAAGCACTACTGCTTTCTTCTGTGTCAGCATTGGAAGTTTTCTAACCTTTGCCCTGTCTTTATCTGTGTTGTGATAAATTTGTCTGTACTTTATAAATTTGTCAGTACTTTTTTTGTGAATTTGTGGATGCAAAGCTGATTCTTTCATATGGTTGCTTCAGATGACAAACTTCTCAGTAATAACGATGGTGGTATTTTTGATGACCCACCTGCACTCTCAGAAAGTGGAGTAATGATGCCAGAGCAACCTCCCCACGATGATATGGATGATGATGATAATGTATCAAGTGAGTATTAGCTAGAGCTAGATCTAGAATTACTCTTCAACTGATTTGATTTTTATTCTAATTCCTTAAAAGCATGTTAAGCTCAAAAGTATGAAATGAGGTAAATCACTTGAGGTTGTGGAGGAGGGGATGGGCAGGGTAGCACAGTTTCTCCATGCTGTGAAACAGTGCAAGGTACCTGTTCTCGTTGGCAGTGGGTGGCCCAGACAGCCCGGACTCCGTGGATCCGGTTGAACCGTTACCAACTATGACTGATCAGACAACGCTTGTTCCCAATGAAGAGGAAGCTTTTGCTCTGGAGCCTATTGACATAACTGGTGAGTAAGCTATTTGGGAATATTTTACTTGTGTTGTCAGAGATTACCTTAGCTTGATGGAGTGGAAATGAATGTCTAGAACTGCTACTGATTCTGCTTCTCAACTGGAAGAGAAACCAGGGACCAAGTGCTGAATTTCTTTTATTCCAACAGTAACCTTCCAGTACTTTCCAGATAGGTAGCTTCCATGGATGGTCTTGGAGGATATTAGTTTGTAATTTCTGCAGTTGAAATGTGTAATATGTATAATAGCTTTTGGTAAACATGCTAGTTAAAATGCACTGAGTTGAAATAGAACTCATCATGTCTTTAATTCTAATATACTATCTGTAGTGCAGCACAGTTCTTGATATACTGTGTTTGAAAGCCAGGAGTGACTGCTTACACTGAGAATAAGTGCTCTTCTAGTGATTTATAGCTTTAATGAATTTCTGAGTTCAGGAAATGTATCTTTTTGTATTTGAAATTCTACTAAATAGGTGACTTCCTTGTCTTTTTTTTTAATGCAAGAAACTTTCTTACTTTAACTGATACTGTATTTAGCTCGTTGTAAGCAGATCCCTGCTTTAATGAAAAATTAGGATCTGGAAAGAAAGTAGCTTGTCCTGTGTCTTCAGACTGAGCTCCAGGCCCTGATTCCCTGCTTGGCCAATCAGAGAGCCCTGGCACTGCCCTCTCGTGGCAGGCTGGCAGCAGGGGTCCAGCAGATCTGCTGGACCAGCAAAGACAGCTGTTGCCAGAGCTTCATGGTCTGCTGCAGAGTGCCAGGCTGTAAGCAATGTCATCCTAGAGCAGGGTGAGAGGTACAGGTAAAATAACCACCCACATTAACTCCACCAAAGCTCAGGCAGGGCTTAGAGATAAAACTTGGTATAGTATTTTCACTCTGTGATTAGAATTATAGAATGGTTTGGTTTGGAAGGGACCTTGAAGATCATCTAGTTCTAACTGTCCTGCCATGGGCAGGGAGACCTTTCACTAGACCAGATTGCTCAGAGCTCTATCTGACCAGGCCTTGAACACTTCCAGGGGTGGGACATCCACAACTTCTCTGGACAAGCTCTTCCAGTACCTCACCACCCTCACAGTGAAGAATTTCTTCCTAATACCTAATGTAGACCTCCTCTCTGTCAGTTTGAAGCCATTCCCCCTTGTCCTGTCCCTAGATGCTCTTGTAAAAAGTCTCCTCCATCTTTCTTGTAGGCTCCCTTCAAGTGCTGGAAGGCTGCAGTTACATCACGCCGAAGCCTTCTCTTTTTCTGGGCTGAACAATTCCAGTTCTCTCAGCCTTTCCTCATAGGAGAGGTGCTCCATCCCTCTAATCAACATGATGGCCAGGGTTTGCACCAGCCTAACAAGCAAGCCATGGGGGAGGGAGGCATGTGCAGCTGAGGACATCAAGGCTTAGCTAGATTCAGTAAAACTACGAGTCTGCACAAAAGAATTTGTAGGTTACGGGACAGCATTCCTAGTATTTGATCTTTCATGCTGCTTATAACCTTTCAGTCCTTCTCCCAGAGCTGACATTGCCTTAGATGCTTTAGGTAGCTTTATATGTGGGCAAATAAGACCTATAGAGAACCTGCAAGATTCTTCTGTGGTGTGGTATCTGAGCTAACCTTCATTACTTCCTAAAAATCTCAACAGTCAAAGAAACCAAAGCAAAGAGGAAGAGAAAGCTGATTGTGGACAGTGTGAAAGAACTGGATAGCAAGACTATTCGAGCCCAATTAAGTGACTACTCTGATATTGTTACTACTTTGGATTTGGCACCGCCTACTAAGAAACTGATGATGTGGAAAGAAACTGGTGGAGTTGAAAAGCTTTTCTCTCTGCCTGCACAGCCTTTGTGGAATAACAGGCTACTGAAGGTAATGTTTTTGTGCAGGTTCATTTTTAAATGGACTGTATTCAGGACTGTGCCTCACATATAGTAAACATCAGCATATCAATAGTGATATAGTAATATTCATAATTGGAGAAAAACCCACATTAAAACAAGAAAGATAACTATTTTAAGCATTAGTGTTACCAGTTACAGAAGTAAATTTTCTTTTTTAATATTAGTACTGTGGAGAGGAGCTTAAAAAATAGGAAAGTAAGATAGGCCATAATTACTTGACCTGAAATGAAATTGAAGGACACTGAGAACTGCAATAGTGAATAATGTAATCTTTCCTCTATAGCTCTTTACTCGCTGTCTTACACCTCTGGTACCAGAAGACCTAAGAAAGAGGAGGAAAGGTGGAGAAGCTGACAACCTTGATGAGTTCCTTAAAGACTTTGAAAACCCAGAAGTTCCCAGAGAGGAGCAGCAGCATCAACAGCAGCAGCGAGATGTCATTGGTTTGTGTCTTGTCAAAGATGCTCTGCTTCCTTCAGAGCTTATTTTTCTCTTTTTTTGTGCTTTGTATTAAGTCATCAGAGATTATGAATGGAGCAAAGAGCTTTGTGATGGTTGTTTAGCTTGATGTACAGTCTGTGACCGAAGATAACTTATTTTTGCTAGAAGTAGAGGGTGCTTAGGAATTGTTTGATTAAATGTGTATTGGATTGGGTTGTATGCGCATCTGTGCCAATTCTGCTTGTCACTGCAAAAGCTGTGCAGGCTGTTAAGAGTGCTCAGTTCTGAATTAATAGCAGATTAGAGTTTAGTATAGTTTCTAATACATCTAAACCAAGGTTTGTTGTGGAATATAGATGAACCTATTCTTGAAGAACCAAGCCGTTTGCAGGAGTCGATGATGGAAGGCAGCAGAACCAACCTGGACGAATCTGTTATGCCGCCCCCACCACCTCAGACAGGTGTGAAACGCAAAGTGCAGCAAGTAGAGCCAGAGCCAGTGCTACCCGTGAGTAAGATTTCACTATGTTTTTTATGGGGAATGAGAAGTGGGTGGTGTCTTTGAGCAGGAAATAACAGATTCGAGGCCCTAGCTTTCCATGGTCATGTGAGATTCGCTGGAGTAGTAGCAGAACATTTGCCCCTGGGTAGGCATTCTGGTGTTTCTTCTTAAGTGAAAAGCTTACTGAAACATTTAAAATGCATGTAGGATAAAGAAATGACACTATTTCCTCCAGAAAAAATCTTCAAGTAATTAAGTGTATTGTTTACAAAGCTATCAGGTTCTGCTTGGCAAGTGTATATGAACATTTTCCACTGAAGCAAGGATTGTGCTAGCTGCACAAACTTCCTTTTTAAGACAGTCCTATTGTTCCAGGCTTAAGGCTTCAAAGAAAGACTGATTGCCTGGAGGTATTTCCTAACTGAGCTATGAGTAGACTTGGAAACTAGATGTGATACAGTGTGAAAGGAAACAATATTTTGGAGGGGAAAGGAAGGAAAAGGGCAAAATGAAAGGTATATTCTTTTTCTGAATGCTTGTCTGCTGAGAACAGTCCTGGTTTATGCTATGTCTCGTAATTGTGCACGTTTAACCTCACTTTTCATGTTCTTTGGCCAGCAGGTTGTTTGCTGTAGAATGAGACTGTTAGATGTTACATTATCTTATTAAAAAGGGTGGCAGCTGCTGCTCCACTTGGCCATATCATGGGGTGAAATTGGCATCAGCTGTACTGGAGTCAGGGTAGTTGGGGGAGTGAGTGTTGGGAATTCTTCGATCACATGAGCAGGTCAGGCCTCAGTCAACATACCTGTAGTGTTACCTGCTGTTTGACCAAGTCAGAAGTTGCTTAACCATTTTAGAATATGTGTAGAAACAGTTTCAGGTGTCAGTGTAACTTTGCTGGCAAACACTTAACTGCATATAGATTCACAAGGAGAGTACTGTATATTAATTTTATTAAAACTGACTACATAAATCCTGTTAAATGGCTTTTCTGAGGTTTTTCTCTTGATATAAATATTTTCTGAGAATGATAATTGAGCACCAAAGTCACTCATAGATTTTAGGGAACTTTGTGAGATACCTCTGTTTTAGTTCCTTCACATTTATATCACTGAGAACAGCATTTTGATACTTTGAAGATGTCTTATTCTACCTAAGTTAGTGTGTTCATGTAGCACTGAATCTGGTTATGTAGGATTTTAAATTTGAATGTGCCAATCCAAGAAATGGGATTGATGGTTTGGATGGTGGACTAAGTGAAGTTATTGGAAAGCCTTTTTTCTTATAGAGGTATCATAATTTCTGGTTTGAGTAGAATCTAAAGGATTAAAAATACATGTATGGATAGCAAAAAAAATGCTTTTCAGTTTTTAAAAAAGAAAAATTCAGACAAATGGCTAAGATTTAGATACTTGAATTTTATGAAACTGGTCTGTTGCATCGTCATTGTATTGTAAAAGCACAGACAGAATTATCCTTTGGTTTAACTGTATTGTGTACCTTTACAGCATCCACCGTCACAACAGCTGGAAATGCCACCTGTAGAAATGCCTCCAGAGGAGCCCCAAAACATCTGCCAGCTGATACCAGAGCTAGAACTTCTGCCAGAAAAAGAGAAGGAGAAAGAAAAGGAGAAAGAGGAGGAGGAAGAAGAAGAGGTAAGAACTCCGTGTAGGAAGAGTTGATGTCTTTCCCAGAAATGTTTGGCTGTGGATTCAGTAAATGGCATAAGAAAAATCTTTAGCCTATCCTTGGGAAATGATAGCCTTTGGAAATGTAAATTCTTAAAGTATTTCATGACCGTTTTATAATATTTATGGTATTTTCTATTATAAATTGTATATACATTCTGTTTTGAGTTAGAGGGTTCTCCTGTTCTCACACATGGCTGGATGAAACCACTCTATATATTTATGATGCCTTGTACAAGAAGTTTTGAACTTGATGTTGTTGTTCATTTTAAATAGTTTGTGCTGCCTTATGAAAGTAGCTTTTTGCAATAAAACCAGCCATGTCCTAAAATGTGATAATGTGTCTCTTAGCTACAATATTTAATATTCTGTGCTGTCAAGACAAACTTCAATGACATCTCTTATTTTACACCTGCTTGCAGGAAGAAGATGGCACAGGGGGTGATCAGGATCAAGAAGAAAGGAGATGGAACAAGAGGACTCAACAAATGCTCCATGGACTTCAGGTACCCATGATCATTTGCTTTCTTTTGAAGTAGCTTTTGAGTGTGCCCACTGATGCTTTTGACCTGAGTTAAAAAGTTAAGAAAGAGCTTTCTTTGCAGTAGATGTTACAGCTTAAAATATCAGTTATGTCTTAGAGGGGGAAAAATGCATGTAGTTGATTTAATCTATGTAAAATAATTAAATTAAAATTAAATCTATGTTCATATAATTGTAATTTGATTCCAAAGAACATTTGAAGTAAATTTTTTTGCTTAGGTGTTTTTCAACCTTTATGTCCGCACTTGGTGTGCAAGTAAGACTCCCAGAAATTTAAATTTTAAAGTTATTCTGTTTGATTGTGTTTTTAATGAAAGCATAGCACCTCTGACTTTGTGCTGTGTGGCCCTAGGCAAACTCCATCAAGGTCTGGGGCTAAAACCATTTTACAGGATGTTTACTCCTGGCTGTGCTAGTTGGAAAAATTCCACACCATGAGAAGCTGAATCTCTAACAAATGTGGGAATCTGACCTTGTCTGATTTCCAGGATGTGGCTTCAGTCTGCACAGACTCTATCTGTAAGATGGATTCTTGCTTACTGGAACTCAAGAGCTTTTTTCTGATATGATGGTTGAACACCCCTTGTGAGCACTTGAACTGAAGCACAAACCACTGTTCATTTGCTTATAGGCCTCTGTGTGTCCTTCATGTGTTCTTGGACTACCTTTGTCTTTGAACCAAGTTTGTAGCTCCTACCCCTTTGTTCCCTTGAACATTTGGGCAATTCCTGAGAGTCTGCAGTCACTGAAGTGCTTCAGTTTCATCACTCTAAACTGTTTCTGTTTTCCAAAGCCATCCTTGTTTTTTTTGTGAAATTAATAGGCTCTATCTTTCCTTATAAAATGTCATAGTCAGTATTGTATCTCTGAACTTCCAGTATCTCTGAATTTCCAGTACGGTGGCTTTGGGGGAAGAGTTTTCAGTAAACTGAGATTTAGTTCTAGTGTGTATTCTGTTAAGTTTCTCAAAATTAAGATATAATCAAGGAAAAGCTTTACATCTCTGGAAAATGTTAGTAGAGTTCTATCATAGGAATTAATTGCTTATATCTTCAAACAACCTTAATTTCAAAGTCCTAAATATCCCTTATGATATTTTAATACACTTAAATTTAGTTCAGATTACATTGTAAACTAATGTGATTTAAGTCAGTTCTTTTGCACACCTGCAGGAATACTGGTAGTTTAAGCGAGACTGCTTTAAACAAAGAACCCTGGTCATCAGCACAGCCCCACACAGCCACTCACTCACTGCCTTCTGCTGTGGGTTGAGATAAAGATAGTTTAATAGGTAAAGTGAAAATGGTGCATGCAAGCAAAGCAAAATAAGGAGTTCACTCACTGCTTCCCAACAGCAGGCAGATATTTAGCCATTTCCAGGGAAGCAGGGCTTCATTACATGTAATAGTGACTGGGAATACCAATGCCACAGTCCCAAATGCTCACACACTGCCCTCGTCCTTCCTGCGGTGTTATGTGCTGAGCGTGATGCCGTATGGCAAGGATTATCCTTTTGGCCAGCTGGGCTCAGCTGTGCTGGCAGTGTCCCCTCCCAACTCCTTGTGTACCTCCAGCCTACTTGCTCCAAAACACAGCACCACATGAGCTACTGTGAAGATAGCTCTGAAACTCTGAAGTCTGTCCCAGCCCAAACCAGTACAACTGTAGCTTAAAAATAGTATCTAAAGTACACAGATGTTGAGTTGGTAATGTTGTGTAATGTTTCCTCCCTGAGTGTTTCATCACAATGTCTGGAAAGAGCTTCAGAATTCTCTTTGGACCATGTCTGGCTTTTTCAACTCTTTCTTCCTTGTACCAAAAGGGCATCACTTTGGATGACTGAAACGTTAAGTCTGCAATGAGATTCAAAGTTGAGATCTGATTAAAGTAATTTGCTTTGGCCAGCCCTAGTATCTTTTAATCTAGTAGATATTCCGGAGCAGATTCTGTTTTAAATTGATGATGTCAGTTGTTGTCCTAGCCAGAAAAAATATGTATTTTTACAATTACTGTTTTTTAATACATTATTGCCAAGATTTTGAGAAAATGTAAGCAGCTTTGTGTACCTAGTTTCAGACAAACAGAGGAGTTTTAGAAATAAACAGACTTTTACCTTGGGGAAAGTCATGCATCTTTTAAAGAACATGAGCTCTTGAAATTTTATTTGATTATTTTTAGAGTTACTTTTATTTTGAGAAATAAAATCTGATTTTTTTTTTCTCCTATTTAAAAAAATTGTCCTCTATTAAAATAAGACCAGTTAATTATTGCTGCAAAAAGAAAATCTTATGCTATACTACAGTGTTTCTGGAATAAGTTCAGCAGATTCAAGAGTGATTTTTTACACGTCCTTGGGAAGCCTACTTGGTTTCATTTAGATAAGATCTATATAGAAATTTTCATGTACATGTTGTAATGTGCCCATCCAATGTCAAGTTCTTCTGAATCTTTCACAGCGTCCTGGGGTAGACAACAAACATAATCTTACCAAGAGATGTTGTTTCTGTGTAGTTCTCTATTTAATTTGTGATGTCAATGTGTTTTTCAGAGAGCTCTTGCTAAGACTGGAGCAGAATCCATCAGTTTACTTGAGCTGTGCAGAAATACAAATAGAAAACAAGCAGCTGCAAAATTCTACAGTTTCCTGGTACTGAAAAAACAACAAGCAATAGAGCTGACACAGGAGGAGCCCTACAGTGACATCATTGCAACACCTGGTCCCAGGTTTCATATTATCTGAATGGTTACGTAGAGCAGAGCTGGTGCTCATCTCACTAGTGTGTACGTGTATTGCCCTGTCTGTAGGGCCCACAAGACCATTGCAGAAAATTTAGATTTTATTGTCTGTATAAAGTCCTTGATTTTCTTCTGGGGTTATTTTGGGGTTTGTATTTTAACTTTACCACTCAAATTTTTAGTGAAACTGCTGGGGTGGGTGACTTGACTTTCAACTGCAGAAACGAGACTGCTCAAGCGCCCGGATTAAGATTGTTTTAACACCTCGGAGCAGATGTGTGCAATATTGGTGCATGTGATGTTGAGTATCAATGAAAATGTCTTACAGTAATTTGACTAGTTGATTCAATAGATATTTTTAACCTATACAAGTAAACCTGAATGGCCAGCCTATTGTCTGATTAAAAACTTTGCCAAACTCGTCTGAAATGTTCGGCCTGCTTCTCATAGTAGTGGGTTTTTTTCCCCTTCTCTAGATCTTTGTGCATACTGTGGGTCTCTTAAAGCTGCCAGTATGAAAGGTAGTGCCTGATATGTCAGCTTGCTGTGTCACTGCATTTTTGCAGTCGGATTTTTGTAGCCCTTGACGCTAAGGGGAATCGGGTGTCTGTGGAAGGCACTTCCTCCAGGTGATACAAGAAAGGACAGAACATGTTAAGCATTTTAGACAAAACATTCCTTTTCACTTACCATGTCATTATGGTCCACTACTGATAATGGCTAATTACTGTTAATAAGTGACAAATCAAAACTAGTAATTTCATTTAAACTTTTAAGATATAATGCTTTAGGTTTGTTAGAGCTGTATATAAACTCCAGACTTTTTAAAACAGACTTCTAGATTGTAAATTATCTGATTTCTTTATTAAGCAGGCATACGAAGAAAAGTTAGAGAATTCAGATACCACTTGTACCAAAAGGGCAACAAACTTTGAATACAGAGTACAAATGGTCCCTATTCCACTTAATCATGTAGTGCATTAATGGCTGTTAGGATATATTTATGGTTTTAGTATCAATTTCTTCTGATAATTTACACTCCTGTGTTCAAAACATTTTACCAGTTTTTCAAAAGAAATCCCATTTGATTTTAATTCTAAAGAACGAAGCTTTACTGTTAGACCAGGTAGCACCAAATATTATGTGAATATGTTGATTATGGAGACCTGTCTTAACTTTTTTTAGGGCAAAATTGTTCACACTGAAGGTTCTGGTTTTAATGTTGGCACTTTTCTGAAATAATTTTGGGACTCTGAAATTTCAGTGTATACTCAACTGTAAAATTATGTGAATGTTTGAAAAACTCTGAGACTACATGATGACCATGGTTTAATGATCCTTAAAAAGTTAATTGTATAAAGTTACTGCAGCTTTATTTTCAACATGATGTGCCTGTAAAACCATAATTTTCCCCTTTGTAAAAAGAGACATTGTAGATAACTTGAATGTTTAATTATAGAGAAGGTCATTAGTTTCTTGTTACACATTTTTAGTCTGTTTTTGTTGCTTTTCAAGGTTAATAATGAAAATAGTTGATGCTGTTATGTATAACTTTTCTAATAAAAGTTGTGTTATAAGCTGTTATGTGTTAACTCTGTGTCTTGTTTGAACACCTTCCATTGATTTAGGACGGACTGAGCACTTACAGGTTGGTTATTTTGGTGTTAGGAGTGGACATGGAAGGATGTAGCTCTTTGAGAGATTTAAAGCTTGAATATGTGAACAGATTTCTTACCATTAAGAAGGGTTATTCTACTGACTTTACTGTGCTTTTGTTCAGGTATTCCGTGGTAGGAATGTCTGTGGAAAAACAGGGGAGACTGTATGTAAAATGTGATTCATCTCCATGCCTGTCCCTTCTGAATGCCAGAACATATCCAGCTTGAATTCTTTTAGCTCTGCTGTTCCTTGCTTCTGGAATTGCCTCTACATGTGGGTGTGTCAGTGCCTCTGAAGTTATGTGCTCCTGGTAGATCCAGACACTTGGATTCAAGCCTAAGGATGCAGAGCATCTCCCATGGAGTCACATGGTTACCTGCAGAACTTATACAGAGACTGGGGCAATGAATTCTGATCGACAGGGGCTGTCTTGGGAAGGTGAAGAGCCAGCCTGGATCCGGTGAGCTTAGTCCGGGCTCTGCACACAAGTGATTGTACTGCTTTTGGGGGACTCGTGGAAGCAGCTGGGCCCCATCCTGTGGGATACAGGCTGGCCTGTGCTGAGCCAGCCCCCGTGTGTGTAGGTACAGCTTGCCTGCACTGGAAAATAGCGACTTGCATTCCTTTGGTTCAAGCTCTTAAGTGATAGAAGTACGGAGACTTGGGCATCAGACTAGAATGAAAGGTACCTCTTCTGCCTTTTCTATCAAAAATTTGGTACATTTTTATTGTCAGTTTTGCTCTGTTACACCACTGTGATCAACACTCATGACAAATTGATTTTGCACAAACCTATGTGCCTGATGACACTATAATCCGGGGCACTGAATGCAAGCTCTGCTTCATCATATACAGTATTTGTTACTAGTTCTGACTATGGCCTGCAAGTAGTACTGACAGGCTTACATTTCTTGGAAAGGAGGCTTTGTGGTAATACACCAATCAGCTGCTCAATACAGTCTAAGGATTGGTTATAGAGTATTTGTTCTCTACATTTCTCCTGTATCTACAAGAAGTATATTTCCCTTTTCTGTTATGGACACAGATGATGAGGTGCAGAAAGGCTCTCTTACACAGTATTCTTTGTTTGCCCTATGACTGCTGTTGTTTGGGCTTTTTTTAAAGTGCTTTTGTAAAGAAGTACAGCATCTGCATTTTATTATAGTTCCTCCTCAAACAAATGTCTAAATGGTTTTAAAGGAACTAGCCATAGCATTCACTTAGTTTTTACTAGATAGGAAGCCATTTTTCTTGCAGTTCAGTGAGTAACATCTAGTTTTCAAAAAGCTGTCACATGAGGGATTTAGATTTGATTGATAACATTACCGTAAAATGTGTTCCTTGCTGCTTTCCCAGCCAGGCTGGACTGTCTCTAGTGTGTTCAGCTTTAGTGTTGCACTGCAGCAGTGAGGGGAAGGAACTGCTTTAAATGCTTCTCCGTGCTCCATCTTCCTATTGGTACCAGGTTTGTTCTGTCTGCAAAGCTTAACTGTTCACAGCAGGGGTACTGTGCATGCCCTGCTTCCCAAATTACTACTCCTTGGTGGGTAAAAAGGAAAACAGTTCATGAATCTAAGAAATATTCCTTCAAGGAGATTGAGTTGTTGAATGAATTCCTGCCCTGTGCCTCTGACCACCTTGATGACATACTGCTCCAGCCCTCCCTTGAGAGAGCTCTGTTCTTGCTTTAACTGGAGTTGAAGGGAAGAAGTCAGGTAGGGGATGTTATCTACAGCTGGAGGTTAAATAGTGCTCTGTTTCTGGGAAGGGTCTGAGTAGAGGATTCTTCCTAATTCATAAGACTTACCTTTAGCCAATAATTAATTTTAGCTATCACGGGAACTCACGCTTCGTGATTTTAAACCAACTTGTTAAGCAACTGACCTGGCAACTGTTGTGTGTGACTTTGCTTCAGGGACTTTGTTGGAGGCTCAGATAGATAGTACTGTGGGTATTGAGCTGAGCCCATTGTTTTTAGACATGAGATTGCCTTTTCTGCTTTGGTCTTTCCAGCTGGTGTCCCACACCAGCAAAGGAAGTCAAATTTCAAAGGGTTATTCTTCGCTCTGTATTTTCATCCCTCTGCTACACCTGAGTCTGTGTGGGGGTACTTGACATTTCTTGTGGGAGGAGTGGGATTTGGATAAATTTTTCTGTTTCTAAAGCTCTCAAGTATCTACTACTTGTGCAACATCTTTCCTCAAGGGGTTGTATTCATCTTTGTGCTTCCAAATGTTTTTGTTCTGTTACACCTCCAAGGAGTGGCTGGGCTATGTGCTGTGAACTTCTACAACACAAACATAGAAAAGCTGAAGGACCAAGAAGCAGGTTGTCTTAACACACAAGGAAGAAAGGACAGTTATCTGCATTTCTTGCTGACCTCTGTATGATAATTCATGGGAGGAGACAAGAACATGAGATAGAGGAAAGGAAGATTTTCCCTAGTTATTGTCACAGGAGCTGGTTTTACTTTTTCTTTGTTTTAGAACATCTTGATGTAGAATCAAAAAACAATACAAAAAGTCAAGCTAGGAGAAAACATTCATATTAGCCAAACATTAATGTTAATGTTGTGTTATAAGTAGAATGAAGTACCAGAAACTTCCTGGGAGAACACACCCTCTAATTTCATTTGGCCATAGCTATTCCCCAGCAGCCAGGAAGAATACAACAGTTAGTTTGGTTGTCACAAGCTGGGTCTCTACATGTTCTCCCTCTCCCAGCCCCCCTGCTTTTCTTGTTTGCCCAACTTTCGTTTTCAGTAAAAACATTAAACGTCATAACATAGCCTGAAACTAACACTTAATGAGTGAGGACTGTGTTGTTGACCTTTAATTATGGATGTTTATAAATGTTGTTTGACATCGATCAAGAATACAAATGATGAGAAACACAGAGTTGCTCATGACACTTGGCATCCTTTGGGAGGAGATGGGGGTTTAAAACCAGTAGTGTTTTCCATGCAAGGATTCTTCTCTAAATTAAACTCTTTTGGAGTATTTTTTGGAATACTTTCCCCATCCCTGCCTTGCAGTGCCCAGGTAGTGCTGACAATTATTTGTACAATTTAGTTTTCTAGGTTTGAGGGTGGTGGGAACTGATTCAGGGTAAAACCCACCAAAAGAAACCTATTTTTCTCCAACTGGATCAACTCTCACATCCTACACACTGGGCAGCCACACGGAGACTTATTCCAGCATAACACAAGAAGCATCAGGCAGGAGAGTAGAGAAGGGAAGGAGTGAGGATTGCTTTTTTGGATGGCTGTGCCAACTTTGCATGTGTGTTAAATCAGTCTAAGAAAATTATTCACAATATTGCTGTTTGAATTCAGATGTCCCAGACCTGGCTAAAACTGGTATATTAGCATGTTCATCGTCAACTTGCACACCACTATTAATATTCTGCTTTTCCAAGGCAGAAGTAGAAAGTACTCCCTCAAATCAGATATTTCTATGACAGAGCTCAAGTCCAGCCTCTGCCAGCAGATATATCTGCACTAATTTTTTGTTCATTTTGTGAAAGGTAATATATCCAGTCCTCACATTACTGGAGAGTGAGCCAGAATTAGTGTCAACGTGAGCTCCACTGGCAGCTTGTACCACGCATTGCACTGTATTGCTAACTCTGAAACTAAGGGATCAGAATACCATAAACCATTCCACTGCTGAGCATTTTTGCAGAAAAGTTCAGCTAAATCTGTCTTTGTACAAATTAATCTGCTTCTCGTATTCCTTGACTACGGGACTAATCTCCAAAACAAAAGAAATGCTGATGTTTAAGGAATAAGAAACCACAGTCAATGCTGTGAGAAAAAATAGAAAGAGAAGCGGCTTAGTACTTGGATTTCAAGGCCAAATTTGATGCTTAGGAATGTTTCTCTGATTGGTGAAATAAGTGATGAGAGACCCTGCAAATAAACTAATTTTGCATTTTGTAATTATATGAATGCAAACTTGTACCTAGTCTTGATGATGCTGAGGGAGGCAGCAATGAGCCAGAAAAGGCACAAAAAGATTTGTTACGATGGCAACTACTTAGCAACACAAGCTGCAGGTTTTCCTTGATCATATGTCAAGGTTGAACTAAGTGCAGAAGAGACCAGTGCTTCCAGTGCAAAGTTTCATCTTCACATCTGTGAGAAGCAGTTCCAGTTCATTAATTGTGGCAGGCTGCTCCCCAGGGTGTAAATTGGGTTTGGGATCCCTGGGATCTCTCACCTTCAGCACTGAGCCTGTGGAATTACAGGGAGGCTCTGTTCAAAGCTGATACTAAAAAGGTTTAAAACCAAGCTCAAGAAGAGCAGTCCCACCACATGCAAGAGGAATCTATCAGGAATATTTAAATCATCCTCACATCAGCTGCAAAGCCACCCCTGTCTCTCTTGTGCTATCCTCTTGGCAGGGCGACATGACCGTCAGAGCGTTGCAGGTGTCCGGCAGGTTTTGTTGATCACCAAGGAGCTGCTTTTGGTGAGGCACGATGGAGCAAGCAGCTCAGTCCCTGGTGCACACAGCCATGGAGGAAGGTTTCAGTGCAGCTTGGTCACCCAGAGCTGTTCCCTGCAGGTTGCTCTCAACAGGCAGAGCTGGGAAGGAGGACAATGAGCCTTCCCCAGGGAGCAGTGTCAGGTCTAGCTAGAGGGGTGCACACATAGCCTTGCATAAAATTATTTTGCATTTATAGCACTTTAGTCTTATGACTTAGTAATGCCATTCATGTTAGGAAAGGGCCCTTCTGGTTCAGTGTGATGTGCAGATCATTCACACCCCAAGGGAAACACAGTGGGTACCAAATCCAGCCAGATGTGCTGGGCATACATATAGTGGAGCCATAGGACTCTAAATCCTTAAGGTTGGGCTGAAAGTGAGAGAACTGTAGGTTTTCATTGCAAATGAGGTGGAGACATAAGGTCTGCCAGCTGTGGACATGGATGTAGCAGGATGGGAGACAGGGCCTGCAGTTTGGCTGCTGGGACCAGGATATGACAAAATTACCCACCCGCTAAACAAAAGTAGGATATGACAAAACTACCTGCATGCCCAGGTACAAACATGAACATGCTGTCTCTGTCATCTTTCTTCAAAACCCCTCTGTTTCTGTCATCCCTGAGGTCCAGTTTTTTCACAGGAACAAAGAGTTTTCTGCTGAATTTTAGGGCCAAGACTTTTCCATCAAAGGAAAGAAAGGATGATTAAACACTGGAATGGGCTGGACTCCAGTCATGGTCCCTGGAGGTGTTGAAAAAAAGACTGGATATGGCAGTTGGTGCCATGGTCTAGTTGACGTGATAGTGTTTGGTCATAGGTTGGACTCAATGATCTCAGGGGCCTTTCCAACCTAATTGATTCTGTGATTCTGTTGACCAGATTTCTGGAACCAGGGCTACATATGCTCATTCTGTACTGTGAAACAAAGCACACCCTTACTTCACATGCACAATAAGGTATCATGAGTGGAAAATCACAATCAAAACATGCTTACCATACTGGAAGGAAAGATGAGACTACTCTTACTCTCTAGATTTTCGTGGTTACATGCCCTTGTCTCTTAAGTATGGTACTTCTATTTTTGTATTAATGTGTGTGGTTTTAGTTAACAACTAAACAACAGTAATTTTTTGAACTAACACTTCCTTCCTTATTGTTAGAGGAGCTGAGCTGCAAAATGCCTGGGTACATGGCAATGCAGTACATGTGATCTAACTGTAAAGAAAATGGGCACATGTATTAATGGTTGTGCCTGGTTGAAGGAGGCAGCACTATGTGAAAAGGGTACCACAGCTGTCGGATTCCCGTAGTGTAGTAACTGGCTTACACACCATTTCTGAGAGAGAAAGCTTGGCCTGAGTGTTCTTTTGCCCAAAGGGAAAATGGATGCTGTTATGCAGTGGCCCCAAGTCTGGTACTCAACTGCGAGCTGCCAAGAGTTCCCTGGCAGCCTTCGACTCAGGGTTTGCCTGCTCGACAGAAGCTGACATTTTCCTCAGGGATGCACTGTGCAAGAATGCACAGAGGACACTCCTCTCTGAATGGCACTTGAGAAGCCACCTGGACTACAAAGTTCCACTCTTCTTCCTCCCTGACAGAGGAATTTCCCAGCCTGTCCTATTAGAAAGCTCAATTGTGCTTACCCAGGGTGAAGCCCACATGAAAGAACCCTGTGAAGATGACTGAGCTGTGTGCCCCGACATCCCACTCCTACATCTTGTCACCTCACACACATCACAGCTGCAGAGGAAAGCTACTACTCTGTTACCCAGCACAGCACAACCTGCCAGTGGCAAAGGTGAGAAGCAGGATGGAGGGAGCATCTCTCACCAGGAGCCTTACAGTTAGGACAGAGTTCGTGCACCCAAGTCACTGATGCTCAGTCAGGAATTCATCACTTGGGAAAGGCTTAGACAAGAGCAGCAGGAAAAGGTACTCTTAAGAATAATCAAGCTGGTTTCACCTGAGTGTCACACAAGTGTTAGTAATGAATGTTCATCCATGACTCTTTTCTGCCTACTCCAACAGAGAAGTACCAAGTTAGCACCAGGTTTTAAATCCAATGACGTAACTTAAAACATTACAGTAAATTTGGATCTGACATTCAAAGCAAAAAAGATAGTGTTTCAAGGTCATTGGACAAGCCTGCTACAAAAACTGTACATTATTTGAAAACTTCAGCTTCTAATTAATGCTGTTCAAAATAATTCTGTTCCAAACACAGGATAAAGAAATCCTGTTTAACCAAAAGGTACAAGTTAGTTATGAGGCACTACCTTTTAGATTGCAGAACGCATAATTTGATAAATCATCACCACAACACAGAGTTTGCACATGTTTAAAACACACCCTTCTATAACTAGCTTCTTGATCCCATTTAAATGTAGTAGAAGCAGCTAAAATAGTTCCTTAGAAACTGTAGTTTCTCTGTAATTTTTTCATTCAATCAATTAAATTAGATCTTTTTCAAGCTTAGGGTTTAGAAGCATGATAAAGTCTAAGTTCTTGATGAAAGCCATGTAACTGTGGGCAAAAGTCCGAGAAAAGAAGATTTAAAGCAGTTAATTTCCTGGTGACTGAAGGATGTGTGTGAGGTCATATGCATTTATCTTCCATTGTGACTCTGTATTTCCTTCTGGAAATAGAAGGAAAGTTGTCTTCATGGCATTTCTGCACTAGTGTTTTAATTTTAGAAGACCTCACTGTAAAAAGGATGAAGAATCTAAGCAACCTAGAGGAGAATCCTAAATTCTTAAAATATTTAAAGTACTATGAGGTGGAAACAGCCCACAGAAAAATGTCATCATCTCTCTACTACCAACTTAAATATCTTCCAACACCACCACTGAGGACTGAGGTAACCTACTCCCTCCATGTCTAAATTGGTCTCACAGAGCCAGAAAACCATCCTTGGAAAAGTCTTTCCCAGAAATCACATTCCTGAATATCTGTTTTGTGAGTCTGCAACTGTAGTCATTTGGTTCTCAGTTGTTTTTCTCCAGTGTTGGCGATTTGTTGTTTCTCTCAAGTGTTCATCTGGCTCTATTTTGCTTAATCGTAGTGTCTCCCAAAGGTCTGCACTAATGAGTTTCTGCATTCATACCATATGCTTTCTTTGCCATGGAGAAGTTTAGTTGTACAGAAAACAGATTTTGAGACTCTTTTTTTCCATTTCTCTTTTATCTTCAGATCTGAAAGGTCTTCTAGGCAAAAGAGGCTTCTCGGGTCTCTTCACTCTGCTAGTTAGAATCAGACCACATCTAAGCAATGCTCCTACTTAGACATGTAACAAAACTTCAGAACTAACTGTCCAGTTCCTTCTTGTTGTGGATTTATGTTAACTTGCTTCTTTGTAGTCTTCATTTGAAATCCCAGAGGCCAAGGTCATCCACACACTCAAAAAGTATTGGCAACCCTCGGTGACTGGAGACACCAATTTCCTGTTGAAGGTGCTGTGCTTCTCTTTGTATAAGAAGAAAGGAATTAAATCAGATTGCTCAAATTACCTTGGTATTACTCTGCTCTCCATTGCTGGCAAAATCCTGGCAAGAATACTCTTGAACAGACTAATACCCACTATAGCAGAAGGAATTCTACCTGAAAGTCAGTGTGGTTTCAGAGCCAACAGGAGTACCACAGACATGGTATTTGTTCTCAGACAACTGCAAGAGAAGTGTAGGGAACAGAACAAAGGTCTCTATGTAACCTTTGTTGACCTCACCAAGGCTTTCGATACTGTGAGTAGAAAAGGTCTATGGCAGATTTTGGAACGTTTAGGTTGTCCCCCCAAGTTCCTTAAAATGATCACCTCACTCCATGAGGATCAGCACGGACAAATCAGATATGGTGATGCACTTTCTGAGCCCTTTCTAATTACCAATGGCGTGAAACAAGGCTGCATTCTCGCACCAACTCCATTCACAATCTTTTTCAGCATGATGCTCCAAAGGGCCACAGCAGACCTCGACGATCGGGATGGTGTCTACATTTGATACCATACTGATGGAAGCCTTTTCAACCTAAGGCAACTGAAGGCCCACACTAAGACCTTAAACCATCTTGTCCGGGAGCTGCTTTATGCTGATGACGCCGCCCTTGTTGCCCACACAGAAGTAGCTCTGCAGAGTTTAACATCCCGCTTTGCAGATGTTGCTGAGCTCTTTGGGCTGGAAGTCAGCTTAAAGAAGACAGAAGTTCTCTATCAACCTGCACCTCAGGAAGTCTTCCATCATCCCCATATCAACATTGGCCAATCAGAGCTCAAATCAGTTCAGCAGTTTAATTACCTAAGTAGCCTCATCTCCTCGGATGGAAAGATTGACAGGGAGATAGACAACAGCTTAGCAAAGGCATATAGTGGTTTTGGAAAACTCCATAAAAGAGTATGGTGTAATAAACACCTGAAGAAAAGTACCAAGATCAGTGTTTACGAAGCCATAGTGCTGTCTACTTCTTATATGGTTCTGAAACATGGGTCATCTACCGCCACCACCTGCGACTCCTAGAACGCTTCCATCAACGCTGCCTCCGTACAATCCTAAACATCCACTGGTCAGATTTTGTGACCAATACATCTGTTCTAGAACAAGCAGCAATCACAAGTATTGAGACCATGTTAATGAGAACACAGCTGTGCTGGGCAGGACATGTCTCAAGGATGAAGGACCACCGCCTCCCTAAGATCCTGCTTTATGGTGAACTTGCCACTGGCTGCTGCAAGAGAGGAGCCCCGAAGAAAAGATACAAGGACTCCCTGAAACAACATCTCCGCCTTGGCCATATTGATCACCATAACTGGTCTACTCTGGCCTCAAATTGGGAGGCCTGGAGACACACCATCTATAACGCTGCCTTTTCCTTTGAGAACACACGCAGGATCACTCTCGAGGAGAAAAGACAACGCAGAAAGAATCGTGTCTTGCAGAATATACCACCTAAGGAGTCTTTCTGCTGTGCCTTTTGCAATTGAACATGTCTATCTCGTATTGGCCTCATTAGCCACCAGCATGTAACAAATTGTAATAAATGTGGATAGAGCCTTCCTAAATCTTCGTTTGTGAAGCCCAGCCATGATGATGATGATTCTATGATTCCCATCATTTATGGCAATTTCTCTTTCTCTATGCCCATAAATTCCCTTCCCAGCTCACTTGTGCCACAGATCTGCTATTCACGGTAATGCTTAGCTCAGTGAAGCATCTCAATTGCAGTTCCAGCAGCATAAAAGAACTCTCTCCTGCATTTTCCCTATATAAATCACTTTGTCTCTAGTTTTCTCTTGTAGAGTTAATGGAAGCAGTGTTCAAATGACATGCCAGTTTTCCTGATTGTCCATCAAGTTGAAAGCATACATGAGTGTTCTTTGCTCATCTAGGTCCATCTAGCCCTGATCTCTGGTACAAAACACTATCTGTTGGTTGGAACGTAGGGGCATAGGAGAACCTGCTGCTTTTGGTCCTAAGAGCAGCAGGTAGGAAAATGTCTCACTTCAATACAGCTGTGCCAGAAAACCTTCTGGGTAGGGAGCCTTTCACGCACTGTCCATGCATGAAGTACAGAAAGATATTTGCTGACCTGAAGGATGGAGGCAAGGACAGTGACACTGATGTACACTGGGGCTGGGAGAATTGTATAGAGGAGTTCATATTGGAGAGCGTTGGGAACACGTGGTAGAACAGATTTGTTTAGAATAATATTGGGGAGGAACAACAATTTTCCTATAGTGAAGAGGTTTTTTTTTTTATTTATGGTACTAGATTCAAAACAGCATCACTCCCTGATATCCTTCAGAAAGACACTATTTTCCTTTTTGGAGGCTGTCATTTCTCAACCTGTTTGTTCCTGGAGGCTCGGGAAGGTCTGATGTGCTTTGTCACTATCCCAGAGCAGCATCCAGGACAGCCAACCACCTCAGTGGTGGTGCCAACTACAGCCCCTCTTAGAGTTGTGCTGGACCTACCTTTGCATCCCTTCATGGAGCTGAGATGGATATTTCAGATCCTTTTGGTGATGAGAGTCCTGTCTGGGTAAGAGACTCACCACAGCTGAAATTCCCTGGTCATGTCCTGCCCTCTCTGCTTTGCAAGTCCACTTGCAAGTGAGCAGAATGTTAACACCAGAGGATGGCATTTTTCTCTGAGACATTAACTAACTCTCAGGCAATGGAATCAAATCCTGGCTGATTATCTAAGCACTGCCAGAAGAGCAGAAGACAAAACTGTACTTAGGTCTCCAAGTCACCAGTTCCAGTTTGTCTGCTGAAGCAGAGATTTTTGCCAGAGTGTTTTTCGTACATATTTTTTCAGTAAGAATGGATTTTCAAGTTGTCTAGTTTAATTTTCTTTTCCTGGTTTCACAGACACTTGCCAATGTTCAGGATGCTTTGACGTAAACACTGGGCTCACCTGTAGGATGTCCCCATGTAAACCGACTATACAAGCTCAGATTTTTCATAAGCTGGTCAGACCTCTTGAAGCAGTCCAAAGAATGTTGCGTTAATGTATGGGAAGAGACTTAATCTATTTTTACATCCATTTTCAATAAACCACAATTTTCTCCAAAACCTCTGCCTAGAACCTTTGCCTCCCAACTTGAAATATGTTTCTGAACGTAATAAAATTTTCAATTACACCTGCAAAGTAGATATTAACATTTATATCTCTGAGTATCAGGACTTCCCATCCCTCAAGAGATGTCTCCTCTGTATCTTTGCAAACTTGATAAATGAAGTACGATAAATTCAACTGATGTCCCACCTTCATAGCAGGGTTATTATAAAACAGGGAAAAGAATGATCCTACAGTAAGTGGAATCAGAAAAAAATCTCCCTGTGTTCTTAGTATACCCAGAAATTTCTGGCAAAAATTAGGAAAAGGTGTTTCACTCCTGTATGTGCACATAACTGTAAGGGCAGCTTGCCATATGCTTCACTCATTTACAGAAAATATCCCTGGGATAGATGACCCAACTGTACAAAAATAACAGCCTGGTGATAAATTTAATGTGCAGCTTTGACCTACTGTCTTTTTAATATTCCATCTCCTCAGGACTTTCTCATTTCCTAGCCCCCTCACCTGTGGCTCTGTCTTCCTCCATTTCTTTTGTCTTTGCTTTTGCTTATGGTTTTCCTTTTCCTTTTCCTTTTCCTTTTCCTTTTCCTTTTCCTTTTC